>NC_054549.1:34159762-34479762 GCF_017654505.1 Polyodon spathula | reverse complement strand
ACAGACTCAAGATTAGTGTTAGAAATTCAAGATGTGTATAATTTAGCATGCTAATAGCAAACAAACTCATGGTTAGTGAAAGATTAACACTTTAATTCTTCAGTTTGCTTTTTAAGGGTTAAGAAGGAACCTCAAGTCTCCACATTCTTAACTAATCTGGTTTAATATTATAAAACCTTGATGTGAACACTGTACTAAAGGATATGATAATAAGAAAGAAAAAAAAAGAAAAAAACAGACATTTCAGTCATTTTGAGAGCTTGAGCAAGTGGCTTGTGTTTCCGTCCTTCTAGTTGTAAAAGTGGGTTGATTCTAGAAAAGATATTAAGGTCAGTTGAGTTGGGCTATCCTTGGTTTTACAATAAAATGATTTAAAAACATCTTGCTGAATTGGTAGATATGGGCTTGCATGTTGAATCTAAATGGATCTATGCTGCTATTCTAGCAATACACAGGGTACAGTATTTGGGACCCTTTTGTGTACCGATGTGATCCCATCACACAAACCAAAATTAAAAGACACTACCGAGATGGAGGTGTTGAGTCCCTGTTCAAATATCATGTTTGTCCTTTTCTAAAGCTATCCGAGTCTGGAAGTTTCCACTTTGACGCATCCCTTCAAACTCATGATTAAATGTTTAAAAGTTTTGGATCCCAATTGGCCTCAGTACCTTCAAGACATGTATCCATGCCCAGCAGCTAGCATGTTTCTGTATAAAGATAAATATCACTATGATTTATTTTTCCTATTTTCTGAATTGCACATTTCAGGTTGGTCTGTCTCTAACTCCAAACTGCACAGGGCAATTTTCTCTCAACGAGACACCTGAAATTAATGGCCTCTTATCTGCTGCATTAGTAAGAGAAATACTTATAAATGGTTCAGGGTCTTATTAAAACAAACTTCTGAAGTATTTCACATCTTTAGACTTTTATTCTTAATGTTTTTAACCCTTGTGAACCCAGAGTTGTAGTTTACTGTGACCACAGCTATGTGAGAAACACTCTCCAGCAACATACAAAGGCCTTCAGCACAGCTTAGAGATGGCCTTGAATGCTCAGATCTGTATGGCGATAAAACAAACAAAAAAAAAACCTTCTCACTCGCTGCTTTAATTCCTCATACAGGGGAGGCAAGAGCAGAGAAACTCTGCATGCATCTCATGAACGTTCTACTTTCCTGCTGTGAATACAGAAATCAATCTTAGCCTGGCTGTTCACATTCTTTGCTATTACTTCATGCTGAAACAAAAGGCACTTCAGGAGATATAACCATTGCTGCCTAGCTCCTTTTCCTGGACCGGCACAATGTGGGCCCATTTCTTTTTCTTCACATTTCTCTTTCCCTTTCTTTGCTGTTTCTTTATGCCTCATTGAATCTATTAGACTCTCTAAAGGGTGCTATTGAAAATAGTTCTGAGGAGGGCTAGTGACTGAGTCCTAACTGTTGGCAATGGGACCCGGTTCCTTATACTGCAAGGGGTGGTGGGTAAAAGGCAAAGGTAGAGGAAGGCCGGAGCCCTGTTTTGTGTTCAGATCGTGAGGACAATGGAGTGAATTCCTTTAAAAGCTTTCTATCTGAACATGCTGTAAAACATTTCCAGTGTTACACTTTTTTCATCCTTTGTTCCAGCATATCTTTGTTTTTATAAACTGTTTTAAAAGATTTGTTTTAAATCAATCACACTTTAAGGCTTCAAGGTGGAATGGAACAGCATTTCCTGTTCTAAAAAAAAAGAGGTATTACATGTCTTGTATGCTCTAAGTTTGTCATTTTTGCAAGTATGCATTCCTTTCAAATTGATGATATTTCCTACGTATAAGTAAGTGTGCCTTATACCCCAGAGCAGTACATGCACAATACATTTACTTTCAACCGCACAGCAGCTGGTTTCTTTAAAACCAATTCCAAATCAATCATGCAACTTAAAAAAAAAAAACATACATACACACACATATATATGTGTGTGTGTGTGTGTGTGTGTGTGTGTGTGTGTGTGTGTGTGTGTATGCAGAGTTTACAATTGAGGCTGCAACTCCATCCATCAATTTGATGAAGCTTACTAGCAGGCACACATAGATAGAGCACTGCCTAAGTTTCACTTAGCCCTGGGTTTCTAGTGAATGACTTTTGCTTACCTTTCCAGTAGATTTTGGGCCCTTCCATATGCAAAAATAGCATATGATCCAAGCTAAGAGAAGGCACCCAGCCAATTCCCATCGTAATCCCCCAATGTGTTCAATTCCACTCGATATGCCCAGAACTCTTCGTCTAAAATAAACACATATATTACATTTTTAATGGAAATGCCATTTCATATATTTTTTAAAAAAAGAACTGAATATTAGTGACTCAATAAAGGGCCGCTGTTTCTGCGGGACAGGAATTTGGGACTTTTCAGATTTTTTTTCTGATGAATTATGTGTACAACAACAGCTTTTGGCAAAGAAAAGATGTCAAGCTGTTAGGGCACTTTTGGTTCCTACTTTAAAGCAAGTGATTTGAAGAAAGGCATTTTTCTGAAAGGAATAAAAGCGATTGAACAGTTTAAAACTAGCAAGAAACTACTATGAACAATAAACCAATGGCTTCTGCCAAAAACAAAAAACTCCAGGAGGTTTAAGATACATTACCAGAGAAAGATGCGTATGGCATTTTACTTTCACTACGTCTTCAGCTTGAGCCTAGTAAACATGGTGGTGATTTCATAACACATCAAATATTACTGTTAGATTATAACAAATATAACTTATTATACATATACTGTATAATACACTCAAGTATCTATATCTGAAATACAAACAGTAACACAGTTATAAGCTCTATCATTGGCAACTGTACAGAAAACCCATACTTAATAACAATAATACAGTACGCCAAAGTTGTAGCCATGCCATCGTTAGCTGTGCTGACTTCTTTGTTAAATAGTAATGTAAATGGTATGGCAAATGATTACAGTAAAAGGGTAAGCATTTCAGTTATACATTTTCATTGGTTTATTGTTCAAAGCACATTTATTGCCAAAATAATTTTGGACAGCAAACCAATTCCCAATGTATTCATTTTTTGACGACACATTCAATACAGAGATCAGAAAGCTCCACGAGACAAGCTTTGAACTCTGCAGAAAACAAAGAGAGACATGAAAATAATTTCCTGTTTTTAAAATTCTGCACTAGAGCTTAAATGTAAAGGCAGTGATAGTGATATCTAAATTTACTGTATAAACACACATTCTCATTTGAACTGTCTTTTAAATTTCAATATTGTTTATACATTATAATTTATTGAGAGAATCATAGAATACAGCCGTGTACCAAATGTGAAGTCACTACTTCAAATGTAGTGCATATTTTTGACATGGGCAGAGGTTAAACTAGTGTGGTTGTAAACACGTTAATAGGAAAGTCATAGAAAACAGATGTGTGAAGACAATAGCTCAATCATAATTGTACTCTTTACAGCAGAAACATAAATCTCAATATTATTACCTGTTTCATATTGTGTCCAGCAGGTGGAGGTGCTGTTTAAAGTTATTGGTGTAACTAAGAAGGGGTGGGGTTTGGTGACATTGTTAAAGTAAAGGACTAAGATTAGAGTCTAAGGTGTCTGTAAGGTTTTAACATCTACACCCCATCTACTAGTCATGTTACGATGTACTTTTGCGCCTTCAACTGGTAAATAATAATTTACAATACACCAACTCCATCTGCTGGATATTTAATAAACTGCAGCTAATTACACAGCATCTACTCTTATGAAATTCAGTATGAACCTCAATTGTCATGCAGTGTACTTGAATTTGAGTGTTCTGTTCACTTCTCTCATTGAGTACATACTTAAGGCGAATGACATGTTGCAGCATCTGATTTTATACATTAACACGTGAGGTTACCAAGGTAATCATATAGTAAATTAAATAACAAATACTTACTCCCAAAACTCAATAACTGGAGAGGTTGCATTGGCATATGTGCAGTTAGTTGAGTTTGCCCTCTGAAATTCCACACAATTGTCTGGCAAGGAGGAAAACAGAAGAAAAATACCTCTTAACGTTCACATATACTGCATGCCACAGACTAACATCAACAAAAGCATAATCTATGTGTGTTTGAGTGTTTGTTCAGAACAAGGTCAAGTTCATATGATACCTTAACAGCTTCAAACCACTAGAAGGCAATACATCAAACATGGTGGTGTATTTCTATAGAGATATCATTAGAAGAAATACACCAGTCTTTCTTTATTAATTGCCATCTAGAAAATTGATTCTGGGTCCTGCAGAGCACCACTCCTCTGCAAACTCTTTCTGGTTGTTATTAGAGGAAAAAGGAGTTTTGACTTCAGTGTGATTTATCTTTACCATATTCACCAGAGCTGACAAGCAGTTGCAATTCCTTTTTGATACTTGTAAGATCCCCCTGAATGAGATGTATTGGGGGAACCACTAAACTGGGACCAATCAAAGTCTGTTTCCTATCAGGGGGACAAGTAAAGAATTTCAGAAGCAGTGGACTGGTAAAATAAATGCAGTAGTGGGATAACACCCCATTAAGATCATTAAAAACAATACAAATAAGGTGGAGTTCTGCATGATATTTAGCAGGTTTATTAGTTTTAAGAGGGAGGTGGTGATATCTGCAGTAATTAAGATCGTATTCAATATTTTCCATTTGTAAGCACTATTTTACAAACCTATTCGTGCAGATTTGATGATACATACCTGTATTCCACTCATGTCCACAAGTTGCCCAAGGTAGATCAGTTGTAAAGCAGTTAAATAGGTAAAAGATAGCCCATGCCAAGATAATGATATAATACACATTTAAATGAGCGCAGATGATTTGGGTGGCATATCCAATACCTGTAAAGAAAACAGAAAACGATTCAATCAAAGTGTGCTCTGTGTTTGCTTCAGATTTTCTGCTTCACAGAAACAGGAACATACAATAAGTTATAGAACACCCTGCAGTGTTTGCAAGAAACTCATAGCTTCAGCTGCTAGCCTGTGTCGTCCGTATCACAGTTCTATATTTTGAAGCATTATCCTGCTTGTTTTGATATTATTATTCACACAACCTGAATCGTTAATCCCCCCTGGGAATACATTTCTCAACTTTTACTTAGGAGCGTTCGCCAGGAGAGCAAATTTCTCTTATAAACATTGTGGCATAACAAAGATTATGCTCCCTCCTGCAACAATGCTTGTTTTCTGTTCTGACCATTGGCATCAATCAGAGCATAACCCATTATCTGTAAATAAAAATGTGATACAGCAAAGGAAGAACAATGTGTTTAATAGAGAATGCCTTTAACTGGTCAGGTATGAAGGACTGCAGCTACAAACACAGATATAATTACCTTCAAAAAGTGGGCACACTTTCCTCCAACACGTAATGCCTCCTTCACTTGTAAACTGCCCCAATGCAGTCTCCAAGAAAAACACAGGAATTCCACAACAGATGAAGAATATCACATATGGAATTAGGAAAGCACCTAGACATGATCAGAAAAAAAGAAATTTTAACATCCACCCTTTACCGTAATTTAAATTGCACACAATGCAAGCTAAATCAATATCATTAGGTAAAGATCCTTAGATCATGCACAAAAGCAATTTACATTCTTACTACACTCAGCTGTGCAAGGAACTGATATTTCACCTAACCACAGAACAAATTGATTTTTGGAAAATTATAGATTATTGTATATTTAATAACCAATCTCAGACCCCCCTTCATGGGTTTACTGTGTTATTCCATGTACATGACTGGTTCTCTATTATTCTCTGAATAGCACTGCTGTTTCGTAAACCAACCACATTGTGGTGTACCTTTGAGTGTCAAACACTTACAGTCTCCTTATTATTGTACCGATGGATTGAGAAATCAAACAAAACACAAAGATACGCTTTTAAGCACAGTTACCATAATACGGTTATAGTCATTACACCTTAAATTCTCCGGACTATGGACCAGCTCTTTTTATTTTTTATTTTTTTATAAATGTACAGTATGCCACTATGGGTCACATCCTCATTAGTGCAATGTTTTGTTCTGGTAGAAATAAAACAGCAAATCAAATTGTGATGCAAATCAGAAACAAGTTAAGTCTACATAGAGTGCCTTAAATTACATTTCTGGGTATCGGGTTATTATTTCTGGTTTGGATCTTATCCATGTTATTTTAATTTTTTTTTTCCAGCAAATGAAATTATCCATATTTTAGAAAAAGAATAATGATGATAATAATAATACATGTTTCTGTGTGTACTTCATATCTAATGAATGAGTGGTTAAGAAAGCTCCCTGAAAGGACCAGAACATCACATGGTTCACGACAGTGAACCAGGGAATTCACCCTGGCACATTGTTCAGCATACTAGTGCAGCTAGTTGAGACTCACATTCAATCAAAGTATCCTCACTTGTAAACTGAATAATACATTCTTTAATAGTGCTTTTTGTCCTGCCTTAAATGTTAAAAATAAATTTGGTATAATGACATAATCAGAAACATTTCAATGCAACTTTATGGTTCAGAGCTTGTAGTTTTTTAAACCTACACAGCATTGAGCATATTTAAAGATGCTGTGTGTCCCACATATACAACAAATGCCTTGGGTAGGGTTACAACTCATAGTAAAAGTGCAACTTTAAGGCCTGGGGTAATGCATTTCTCTTGAAAGTCTCTTAATTGATACTCATTAATCTGGCTGTTTCACACCCCTCATACTAGTACTAAACACATGTTAACACTGCATAATGCAAATCCTTCATAGGCATAATTACACTGTTGTTTACATTTTGTTTGGACTGTAAAAGATAATATGATCAGAGCACCTGCTGAAGCAAATATTTGGCCTCTGAAACGATATTTATTTAACATATTTCTTGCAGTACTTTCCAAACAGTATTACTATTTTCAGAACTATATAATGCTACAAGTGCAATAATAAAAACACAACAAAGAATCATAGAAAAGAACTGTGGTGTTTTTGTTTTCCTTTATTGTAATGTTTCCTTACACCTTATAATAAATTGGATAACTGTCATAGTAGATTAAGCCTTTAATTGTAAGATTTGTTGTTCTGTCTTTAATTATTATTTTTTTTAAGTTGTAATTAATATGTCTCTTACCCCCTCCGTTCTTATAGCAAAGGTAAGGGAATCTCCACACGTTCCCCAGTCCAATGATTTCTCCAGCCACAGAGAGCACAAATTCAACCTTGTTATTCCAATGGCCTCTTTCATTTACTTTTTTGTCATTACTGCGGACTAAATTGGTGTTGGAAGCTTCTGGGTCCATTGCATCTTCTGGTTTTCCATTAATTATTGGAATAGTCTTTTCATCTGTCATGACGTTTCAACAAACCTGTGTGAAGAAAACAAGTGAGTTTCAGAGATTCGTTGTTATTTACAGTAAATAAATAAATAAATAAAACATGCTGCAACTCAATTTTTGTCAATATGATTGAACAATATTTGACCATTATATATAGAGAAAGAAAGAGAGTTTTTATTTCTTCTATAAAACGGTACCTAATCAACAGCTGTCGACTGCTTTTATCTACAAGCTGTGTCTTAGTGCGTGGTGCAAACCCTCAAAGGGTGCCGTTACAATATACATCATCTCTGCGATGTTTTACTTTAAATGTTGCTGATCGTCCCAAAACAAAGAGAGATAATTCTCTGAACGTCACATGCAGCAATTTAACATGAATACAAAGTGGCATCAATGTGAGTGGCAGAGCCCCGGAGCCAGGATCACCTTGATGAAATCAGGATTAATTAAGACTTCTCCACAGTGGATGAATGCTGAACTTGACAAGATGAAGACACATTACTCACCAATATAGATTGTACAGTAAAACTTCTTGGCTGGCACGATGATCACTCGTAATTGACGTTGCTGGAGAAGGGATGGTTTCGGAAAATGCTAGTCAAAAAGAAGAAAAGATTTCTGGATCCGTTTTGTTTTTGTTGCTCTCTCTCTCTCTCTCTCTCTCTCTCTCTCTCTCTCTCTCTCTCTCTCAAGATTGCAGTATGGAGATCACAAACGCCTCTCTTACTGGATCAGATCCATGTGGCCAACAACAACACAGAGCCAGTCGCTTCCACCAGTAATGTAATTTACAAGAGCAGCAATTAACGCAGCGACACCAAGAAACTCCCCTCTCGGACAGGACGCTTCGAATCAGAGATTGATTACCGATAAGAAGCCTGGAATGTCACGCTTGACACACGTAAATCCACAGAGCAAGAGATCTTGCAATTACTTATTATAATTACAGTAAAACATACCCACAAATTACATACAATTTAAATTTACAAACACAAGAAAAAAAGAGTTCTTTATACTGCATAGATTATTGCGAGTTGTGTGACTCAAAGAGTAAAATCAGTAATTACAGAATAATGCAATAGCCTGAGTCATGCAGTTGCAGAAGAAAACCTTGCAAAAGTATTTATCTGACTAAATTACTATTTGCATGTGAAAACAGATAAATTATAAATTGTTTTTTCAACAAGATAGTGCTGTTACAGCCAACACCACCAACTGTTGCTGATAAAGGAATGCAGGGGGTAAGATCTCTTCTTCAGATATAATTGTAAATTTCTAGAAAGGTGTTATTGTTTGCGGAAGTGGGGACAGCCAATCTGTAACAAATGTGCAGCAATATTCTTTTAGACCCAAATATTACATAATTCATTAGTAGGTACCTGTATGAGTAAGAGGATGGTGTTAATGGTGCATTGTTGGTTCTTAATGTAGACGCCCCCAACGTCACCCCCCGCCGATTTTGAATGCCCAATAAAGCTCCTTCACTTCAGGAATTCCCCATCAGTGGACATCCTCCAACCCTAGGACAATTCAAGCACATATCGGTGTGTTAACGACGTCTGGACAACATTATGGTGTCCACTTGAGCGCACATGACTACTGTATGGTCTGCATTATTAAATGTACACTATATTACAGATTAGTATATTAGTTACAGATTAACTTATTACTGAAAAGTGACAATAACTAATTTTTGGGCGACACTGAAGCGATACGGAAAAAAAAATTAGGGTTGGTGTCTATTTTTGCGATTTTGTCCAGCGGCAGCGAGGGAACTGACCAATGAGGAACAGCTTCCCTTGCATGCCTCCAGTAAACAATGGCAGAAGAAACAATAATTCTTGCAATATCAAAATACCCAGAGCTGTAAAATAAAGGACACAAATTATAAAGACACGGCAATGAGGGAGAACGCCTGGCAGTCCATTTCCAGGGAACTGGATATAGCTGCTGTGTGATTCGTTTTACCTTTACTGAAATAAGTATTCTGGAAAGCTATTATGTAGTATACATTTTTATTAGCTGTCTAACAGGGTTCTCATAGGTGTGAATTTTTCCAGCTGATGATACAATCAGAGAAGAGTTGCCATTGGTGTGACAGGTAGTGTCACAGAAAGTACAATTTTATCGCAGGGCAAATCGTCCGGTGACTGGAGACCTTAAGGCTTAAACAGGTTACATCATACTGCAATGTTTCTCCGCTTCAATGTGACTTGCAGTGGTCATGCAAGCGGTCAGAGAATGTTTAGAATATTGGTTTCTAAACAGAAACGACTATCTTCATACTGGTATTTAACAATGTTTTCTTTACAACACTTTATGAACCGTTGAGAGTGCATTCCACTTGAGTGCACAGTTTATTAGCTAGAAAATGGGGTGCGCTGCAGGATGGCAAACAAATCCAAATGGGCGATTTTCCCAGCTCCCAGTGTGTCCTGTAGTAGAGAAAGTAGGACTCTCTTTATATGGTTTTCACATGAGGTTCAATAGTTATTTGACTTGAACTTGCAGTTTAAAGCAGCAGTGCATTGCAGAAACAGCTAGGCCACCAAAGAGGCTGACTGCAAGAGTGCTGTCAAGCTGCCATTTTGACTTACTATCACGAGTTGAAATTAACAATGCGATATATTTTGCTGATTAGATTATGTAATCTGTCTGGTTAAAGCACCCGAATTTGTTCATGAACAATGACAGTTGGTTATTGTCATGTCTCAACTTATTAGAGATGGTGTGGCCTGTCTGACAAGAAGATATAAAACAGATATGTTACTTTAACACGCCTATTCGTTTTTCTTTTAAATCCATCTTTGTTTTCCTTTGAAAGTACTCAACATTCAAGTCATGTATGTGTTTTAAAAGTAAGTTTTGTCACAGACAAACTGCATTCCTTATGTACAGCAATTCCAGTTCGTAGCCTGTCTACCGTCCTCTTCCTTTGGATCTGTATACAATGCTGATGGTTAAAATCAAATTTCAAATCCCTATTGAAAAAATATTGTATACCGGTGTGGTGTTATTTTGCAGTACGCATTAAAACATGGTATGCCGTGTACTGAGCTTGTACAGGGATGCAGTGAAGTATACTGTAGTTGTGCAAACATTGTATTATTATGAATATGTTTCCTTTTTTGTTACACTTTTCATGCATCAATATTATCACTATGCTCTTGAGCAATTACAATAATTCTCACAACTGATACTGTCCTTGGCTTTATGTTTATATTATGAATGTGTGTAATGGAAATATTGTATAGGTGTTTTTCGTAGTGTTTTGGTATTTTGGCCTGCAGTGAAGTTCAACAGGCGGTCAACATATTGATTAGGCTTCATAAAGTAAAGAGTGCTGAGAAGGTCAAGGGTCATTTGATTTGGTGTCAAGTCTATGACAATCTCACGTGAGAGAAGTCAGGAAATATATCCACTAGACACCCCTGATGAAAAAGGAGTGGCACTTCATCACATTACATGGCACTCTTTTGCCATTAGAGCCAGGGTCCACTGTGCATATTAACATTACTTACATTTACATGGCAACATTCCTATATAGAGTGAATAGGTATACTGCAAACACTATATCTCCAAATGTTATTATCTAGCTATAGCCAACATCACATATCCAATGTTGAGTCCTTGGGATACAGAACACACACGCAGCATGCTTATACACCTCATTTAAAACAATTAAGATATATTCTATCCATCTGTTTAAATGAGAGAACATAATCACATGTAAAAATATGAAAATAATGTAGATTTTACAAGCTTAAATCTGCATATTGTTTTAACATAAGGTTCAGGTCAACTAATGGTTGTGAAATGTATATATTTAAAGCAAGCATACATCAGTAGCCTATCCCATACTTTCTTGCTTCATATTGTACTGTAGGATATACCTCTATCAGTGTATTGAAAAACGAAAAAAAAAAACAGAACTGGTACATAAACTGGCACATGCATTTAAAAAAAATCTTGAAATACAAACGTACCGCTGTTTGACAGCATACCATTTTCTGACCTTACAATTCTGACGATGTACCACTCTCTGGCCCTATACCAGTCTTTAATCATTAGTTCTGTTCATTTATCTTTTTAATATAATGGTCAGTATTGTACTTGAAAAAACGATTGGGGATTTGTTAATCTAAGCAGTGTCTTAGATTGGTTTTACATAGTAAAAGCATGAGACTATGAATCATTCAAATTTAACACCATAGCCACTTTACATATTGGTGGTGTGCTTTATTTGTCAACAAATAGACTTCAAGTAGTAAGTCTTATTTTAAAAAAGTAATCTTTACGCTCTGTCCAAGTAGCAAAACTTTCAGCTCCAACTATCTCATTTTATCGCAGGGCAAATCGTCCGGTGACTGGAGACCTTAAGGCTTAAACAGGTTACGTCATACTGCAATGTTTCTCCGCTTCAATGTGACTTGCAGTGGTCGTGCAAGCGGTCAGAGAATGTTTAGAATATTGGTTTCTAAACAGAAACGACTAGCTTCATACTGGTATTTAACAATGTTTTCTTTACAACACTTTATGAACCGTTGAGAGTGCATTCCACTTGAGTGCACAGTTTATTAGCTAGAAAATGGGGTGCGCTGCAGGATGGCAAACAAATCCAAATGGGCGATTTTCCCAGCTCCCAGTGTGTCCTGTAGTAGAGAAAGTAAGGGTCTGTTTCCCTCATGCCATTGCAGATGCTCTGTCCATAGTCCTGAAACTCCCATTGTGAACTTTGTCATTTTGCCCTTAGAGCCCACTCTTCTGCAACTCATTAGTCTCTTTCTTTGTGCTATTCTAAACAGGCTATGAAGAAAAAAACACAAGGTCTTAAAATAAATAATGTTCTTACCTTCAGTAAGTAGGATTGCTTTAAATCAAGATGCCACTTAGGAGTCCCATTCTTAGAGATGTCATTATCTTTGGGAACCTCTGTCCCATGTGTCAGCATTTAGTAAAGTTCATTTAAAAAAGCTGAACCAGTTTATGTAAGCCAAGTGAAAGAAAGAGCACCCAGTTGACCTGAATACACTGTGTCGTCCCTAAGGTTCCCCATTCTTTACTAGCTGTATTGCCCTTTCACTGTTCCCATATACTGGCGGATTATAATACCTTCTGATCAAGAAGAATGTTTTATACATGAAAAGACACTACACTACACTTTGTTAAAATAGACATGAAATGACATTAATGACATGTAATGACATTTTTTTTAGTAACATATCTGAACTTGACCACAGTTATTGTGGCCATAGCAACAGACCACAGATTCATAATCAATTCACACAGAACATTCATTTGAATTTGGAACTAAAGTTGAGTATATCAAGGACACACAAGCAGATATAGTGTTTCACCTGTTCCCATTTAACTGATATGATATATTGTAATAAAGTATTATATTAGTAATTAAATACCTGCAGATTGGATTGCATTCTCTAGCAACTGTCACAGTCTTCTACTCCCAGGGGTCTCACCGATTACTGCTGTCAACATGATATACCAGCTGTGAGAATGCATCGGTGCACAGTAATTAAAATGTGCACACTGAAATATACAGAATTATTAGACTGAATATCACAACATGTAATCTGGGAAAGGAATTTTTGTTTGTGTGTAACAGAGTGCAATAAACATGTGTATTCTCTTGTAGACCCACATATTTCTTCATTTTATTAATGGGTTTATCCACGATACAAGGATATTATCTAATAAAAGGTAGTGGTGCTGGATTTGTAGATATACAAATCCCAGTTTACATATTCTTATTACAATTAATTTCAGTCTACAAGTAGAATAGAATGTGGAAATTATAAAAGTGCCTCACACATAAGAAAAACATTCCACATTGCTGTAGAGTTTGTAAAACAAAAATACAATACAAGTCTGCAGTATCAGATTCAAATTCAAGCTTGGGTGACTTAATTGTGACCCAGGACCCAGCTTCTCCAGAACCTTCCATACATGTAAACAGTATAGAAGTTAAATCACTGACCGATTCATTGATTTAAGATTGGCTGACTCCAGAATCACAAATATCTCAAATTCCAAGCAGCGCTAAACATGTTGTTGTAGGTACCAGAGAGAGTTTTCGGTTGGGCTGGGGAATATATGGTGAAAGTATGCCTGCGGCTCTATGGAAAGGGAAAGAAGGCTGCCCTCCACTGAAAAAAGAGAACAGCTGGGTATATAGGGGCTGGTTAAGGTAAAGAACCTTGGGGGTCAAGATCAAGACCATGTGTAGTTTTGAAACAGTCAGAACCAGTGAAGGTGGGGTACTGTAGTTCAGTTGCAATGTAGACAAGAAGACTTTTTGAAGATGAAGACATTAAAGTTATTTTGCATTAGAACAGTTCCACTTACAGGCCTACGTCATCTCTCTCTCTCTCTCTCTCTCTTTCTCTCTCTCTACATTTTTATTTTATAAATAAGACCTGGTGTAATTATTTGAGGGAAAAAAAAAATAATTGTCAGAGTGAGTTATGAGCAATTAGATGCTATGGTTTTAATTAAATCTGGTATGTTGTGGGTGACAGTATTGTAGCACTAAATATTGGAACACAGATGGGTGCAAATTTGGTACAGTGGTGCTCGATTCTAGTGACAGGGTACCTCAGATAGCGCCAGTAACATAAAATTCTGCCGCCAGTAGACATGTTTCATTTTTTTTTTGTGTGTTTTTTTATTCTCATTCCGTCTGGACAACACATGTGACGCACCCACACTCTACAAACACAGGAGAGAACTGCAATAAAAAACAGAAAACAGACCATCAAAATCTTAGAGTTTGGGGAAGGGCTCATCATTAATGTATAGTGTTTTTTATAGAGAATTATTAGAACAACACTAAGCATCTATATAGCTGTAATAAATTAGCGTCTTGATTGCATCACAGAGAGTTAAGGCAGGGAATCTGTGAGGCTGCAAGCAGTGTGTCTATGAGACAGAGGTGGACTGGATATGTGATTTATATACAAGAAGTGTGTCCTTTGTCTTCTTGATGTGTAGGAAGAGAAAGGTAAAAGAACTGTCAAGCTTTCCCTCCGAAGCGATTTTGTGATTTTTTTACTGTTAAAAGAAGAACAGTAATTGTACACATTATTATGAATATCTGTGGTTGTGTTGATTGAAATTTTACACTGGTAGCAGCTTATTTTAAAATCAAGTCAGAAAAAAAAACCCTACCGATGCTGACACCAAGAGCAAACAGCAGCTAGTCTATGTTCGGTAAATTTTTTAAAAATCAGTATTCGTCAAGTGGTAATGAACCTCTCCTCCTTTTATCATTGAGACAACAAGACCGCTGCTATTGCCAAGTCATGAGTTGAGTGGTTAATAAAAATCAGACCACCCACACGTTAACAAATCTGCCAAAGCATTAATGAATGCCAGGAAAGGAGTCCATGTGACAAATTGGATCATGTAATTCCGTGTAAAAGAAATAACTGAGCGCAGTGTACTGCACATTTTGTTTTATCTGCAGGTAAGGCTGCAAAAGTGAGTAAAACAAACAAAACAGGCAAATGCCATGTATTAGATAGATGTGGCACACAGTAAAAGCAAACACCTTAGTGGAGATACAGTAAGCCAGTTTTCATGTTGTCCTTTGCATGTTGATCATATTAGAGATAACCTTGGAATGCATCCTGTTACATAACAATTCGCGGTTATCATGGGATTGAAAAACAAATATACCCAAAACCAATACCTATAGTGATAGCACGATTATACATTTTTCAAACATGTTAGTATACTTATGCAGGTGTGACCATACATTGTATGTGTTAAATCACCAGCACCTGACATGTTTCTATTATGGGTTCATTATCCACACAGTTATACAGGGCTGGCAGCAGCCAGTCCTTTCATTCTCTCTCCATGATTGTAAAGACATTCTAAACTAAAACATTATAGTGGACATTCACACGGCCTTGCGTAGCCCAAGGGGAATACAGAGAGGAAAAGATTGTAACTCACCATGCTTACCTTTCAGAGGAATTATTATATGATTTAGAATGCATTATAATTGTACCTAATGCAAAGCAACCTCAAATCACCTCTCTGGTGATGTAGTTCATTTAATATCTGCAGAGCAACAGATCTAAATATGATCTTAAACCTGCTCTAACATATGCCTCCCCCTGCTGTGCTTTTATTGCATTTAGCAAGATTAATAAAACCTTAAAATTAGATTAATATAGACTTTCTTTGTTCACTAAAAACAAAAGTATCACACCATATAAATATACCTGTCATGAAGCTTTGCTTTTCTTTGTCAGTTCTAATGCATCCTGCAGGAATGTTTAATTAATAAAGGTCACATACAAAGGTATGCACAAATATCAGCAGGGACCATAATATAGTGACTGTTTGAGAGAAGGAATTTATCAAATTTAGACCATAAGCCCTCGACTGTAATGGATATAAACCCACTGCCAGTGTTTTTTTTGTTTTTTAGCCGAAAAAAACGACATTACTGTAATGATAAATAAAAAGGAAATGTAATCAAGATACAGCAAGTTACATATATGTATATATTTTTTCAATAACAAACTGTATTATAAAATTACAAAAACGTCTTTGCATCTTTGCATCATGTGCTGTACAGAATTTTAATTTGTGGAAGTTTATATTGAGTTTTACCAGTGGCTCCAGTCTTTTGCAAAGCTCAAAAGAATTGCAAACTGCATCTATTGTTGGTAATTCAAAATGCACAAACAGTAACTCCTGCTAAGCATTAAAAATTGTTCTTTAAAGCATTACAAAGAAACTAAGATGAAAGCAAGGTTGGTAAATACACTCAGTGTGAATCCTTAGAATAAAGTGGTACCCAAGGAATAAAAAAAAAAAAATAGTGTGGTTGTCTTTACACAGTCCTCACAGCGGTACCACGAAATGAAATAGAGGGTTCAATCATGGACTAATAATGCATTGGTTTAGAGTCCCTGGCTAGCAAATGCTGTTTATAATGTATTATTAAACTTTGCAATTACAAATAACAGACATTTACTGATAGAATGGTTAACCTTTTCCTTTTAACCCAACTTCAAAAAAACAAAGAATGCAATTTAGCAAACTGTTTCTTTCAATGACAAGTGGAATTTCAATTTGCAGCTAAACTATTCATATTCCCACTATTCCTTCTTTATGGTGTACTAGAATCCTCCTGTCAGACAGTTGTATCATTTCAAAATCCCAGATGAAAATGCATAGAATGGAATTTGCATTTGCAATTTTAATCTAAAGGCAAGTCCACCTTTGCCTTACGATACTCTGAGGACTTCGGTTAATTTTTTTTTTTATAATAATGTATATACACACATCAGAAATCCATTGAGAAATAATATGAGTACATGTTAATAACTATGTCTAAAATGTTTACCATTCTAAATGTGACATTCCAGCTTTTCCTGAAAGAAAGACCTTTATATGTAGTTGCTTGTAGTCCAAGCTTGTTGTCCAAGTAACTTTTAATTTTTTTAAATTGAGATAATTTGATTGAGAAGTTAACCCTTAAATGACTGTGAACACACTACAGTAAATCCATGTGAGGAGAACAGCATCTGCCATTTTACAAGCCAATTTGTGCCTTTCTGCTGTGATGTTAGATGGTCTTTTGTGGGCTAGTTCACACGTCCACTTAAGGTTCTCACGTTGATTAATGGAGGTTCTGCCTCGCAAATACCCTTGCAATGTTTTAGAGAGTATTGTTCTTCAAACTTTAAAATCAGCCATTAGCATGTTGCTAATACCGAAAGTAAAGAGTGGATACCTGCAATTAGTACACAAAATGTAAATTGAACTTAATATAAAAGATCCTCCTTCCTTTAATGAATAAATGAGGACAATAAGAGTGGAACTGATTATGTATGTTATATGTATACTCTGGCCTCAGACCCACTTGGCTGGGGATCCCTGTTTTTTTTTTAGTCCTGAGGTTAGCTGCCAAGAAAGAGGGTGGCTGAAGTTAAAACAAATGCTTGTTAGGCAATAGGAGTTCTACAGTTGTTCCAGTTTATATATATATATATATATATATATATATATATATATATATATATATATATATATATATATACACTACTCAACCTAGAGTTTGAAAAATCTACATTTAAAGAAAGATACCAAACTTATTTAATATGTCTTAAACATTAATTGATATAAGATATGTATTGCAATAACACTAAGCCAACACTAGGTGTAAAGTAAGTAACAAATACAACAAAATACATATATGCTTAATATCATTGTCACTCCGATAAATAAAAACAAAAAACTCTTCTTGTTTGCTTTATCTCTACAAATATATTATAAAATAGAATAGAAACATGCATTTACACATTAGGAAAAAAAACTTTAGAGCATATGGAAGCAATGTATGTTTTTTTTTTTTTTTTTTTTTTTGTAAATCATAGTAGCAGCTGTTAAATCATTAAAGATAAGTGCGTCTCCCTACATAATGAATTTCACAGCAAGCAAGTCATTGGGGAAAAGATAAGAAATGTGGTAAATTAGAGTACCAACCTAATCAAAATTCAATCAAAATAGATACTACTGTATTTTGCATACAATCATTACAATTGTGGCAAAAAAATGCATATTATATGTATTATATAAATCAACAATGCTTCAAAAGAATCAGGTTAAACTAGGACAGTTATGTTTTGTTTGTTTTTTCTCTGGGTAAATGTGTATAGACATACAATTGATCATTCATTTAAGATGTTTTTGTACACTGACTATCCTAGATCATCTCGAAGAAATAGCAGCATGGGTGATTTGGACTGGCATTCAGCTAGAAGTGTGACATTTGTGTAATTATAAGAGGGACAGGAAGATGCAAACGGAACATACAGCAGCATTGGCAGAAAACTAGCTGACAGATATTGAAAACAATTGTCAGCAGGCTGTCATTTATGTTTACTAGCACCGTTATTCCTAGCGTGAACATGACATGCTTGTTTCTCTGATTTTCTCATCCCTTCCCTGGCAAATTTCATCCCTGAATTGAAGCCTTCCTAGCCTACAGTACCAAGAAATATATGCATATTTTTATTTCTACTGTAAGTTAATTATTGCCCCATCTTCAGATACATGCAGCAGATTTTAAGAAGCAATGAGACTCACACGAGTCATAAACAAAGACAGTTAATATACACATGTATATCTCTCTGTAGCTGCTGTACATTACCCAAAATATTACCCATAAGTAACTCTTTCTTAACCTATAAGAAAAAATCAGTCGTTTTAAATTACACTGGGCACCTTCTGTGTGTGTGTGTTTTTTTTTTATCTAAAGAAAGAAAAATGTGGGGAAATTTCAGGAGAGTGCAGTGCATCACTGTAGTGCTAAATTCCGCATTTTAGTGCTAACCAACCATTTACCTTCAAAGGGCCTCTATGCTTACAAAACCAACCTAACTCTAGCTCCACACTTAGGCTGATCACCCCCTCTAGAAACACCTCGAAGCCAGGCCTACAGAAGGTTACACAAAAAAACACTGCTGCCAAAAAGCAAATAAATTAAATAAATAAATAAATAAATAAATACATAAATAAATACATAAATGAGTGGACTCCGTGCTTGCCATAAAGATGATCTGGTACACGAGAGTTATGGGTTCCTAGAAGGGAAACCTTTTGCTTTCTTACAAATTGTTAGCCTTTTAAACATGGGTTTTAGTTTTGTATAGATTTTTAAAAAGTATGTGGACAAATCATTTTACACAATTTCTTTACATTTTCCAAGCGTATGTATCGTAACTGAAGTGTTCCTAACACAGACATTGGCAAACCACTACACAGGCGGAGACTGAGTCCAAACTCAATACCTTTCAATACCTTGATTTGATCTATTTTCAAAACTACTGTTAGCAAAGACTTCTGAAAAGAATTGCAACCTTGGTTGCTTTTCTGCAGGAGAATCCACCCATAACTAACACGTCATCATCAAACGCAGAAAGGCCCTGTGTGTTATTCTCCCATGTCACTTCTTTCGTTTTGGCTGTTTAGTCAAGCGCTGGGAAGCCGAAACAGGAGCTGACCTCTTAGAGCCTGAAGGAGGGTCTGCCCTAAGCCATGGATTCCCTGAGGTCACCCCCCCACCCAAAAAAAAAATTAAATATGTGAGTTGGGATTTTTTCCTTACCTGAGTGCTGAGCGGTAGGTATTAGTTCTGCAGGGTGCGCGATCGGGTTGGAGAGGCTGGGCTCAGCTGCTTATGTTCATCAAATTCAATATTTTGGGGGATAGGTGGCAGTGTGCCACTGTGGGGCATTCATTATTTATTATTATTTCATTCATGGTTTGGCGGCCTCATCTTTTTGGGGGGAGGTGGCCCATAGCTACTTCCTATCTGTAACATTGGGATGCATGTAGCTGTTCATGTTTTTCCAGGCGCTGGTCACCCATGGACGAGGCCTCCGGACAAATTTATCTTTCACTCTGGCCCTGAGCGCCCTTCACAGTCACCGGGCCCTGAGCGACCTTCACAGTTCATTAACATGGTGCTGGCGGCAGATCCAATCCGCATCTTTCAATTTACATATGCTAAATCCTGGTTTTCCGCACAGAAATGAGAATAGTAAGTAAGAACTGGAACAGAACTGCACACGATAATCATGTTTTGCATATGGTAAACACTTTGTAAATGATGCCCAGATAGTACATGGGTTGTAACTGTCATTAGCAGTTTTAAAAAAAAAACTCTTCACTAATGCTTTGCTGAAGTTTTGAGGTTGTTCCTCTCAAGTCCTTTCTATAACACCTACAATATGTTTCTGGTTGGCAGAACTTTTTTTAAGGAGGGGTCTAAGTTGAGTGTGAAATCACACTTAAAAAAAAATACTTCAACGTGACTGAACTGGATTTAAATAGAATAGATATTGTTCCGGAGCCCAGCAAATGGATTTAAATAGAAACAAGCAAATGTTTCCTGCTTCATTTTAAATTCAAGCCGCATAATGAAAAGCACAATGGACTAACAAGTAGATATGTTGTAGCCTAAATATATAACATTTTACCACGTTTAAAACATTCCGCAGTATTGTGTTGCAAGCCCGTACTAGTGACTTGCATTGTTAAAGACATTTAAACAGGATATCCATTCTATTGAAAAAGCCTTGGATAATTCAAATCAGGATTAGGTCTCTGAATTTCCTTAAAAATATTGTTAGCTAAGAATCAAAAACTAACCAGATTAAGCTGGTTTAAAAGGTTAAGAGAACATAAAATGTAGGGACAATTTTAAACAATGTGGCCATGCACAATCCTCTTTCTCCTTGTGGAGTCATTCTGTGCAGGCATCAATGAGAACTAGGACTGTGTGAGTCCGAGAGGCACTATGTAACCTATTTATTATAGACATTTCAACAGCACAATGTTCTGTTTTATTTCGCAACAGTTGTTTTCAATTAATTCAAGGCAAAGACGTTTGTTTCTGCAAACAGAGATACTGTGTTGCTTAAGAAGGAACTGAAGAGAAAACTCAGTCTCACAGTATTAAGTTCAGTCTGACTCCTAGCTGGTTTATAAAAATGTGCACAGTATGTTTCTTTGGTGACCTTATGCTAAAGCCTTTAAGAAGAGCAAAACAATAAAAAGCAACTCAAACGAGACAAGAGAAGCCTTTCCTTAAATGAAACCGATTCCTTTATGGGGAGAATTTTCTTAGTTTCCCATGGCATTCCCACATCCAAGCTTTCCTAACACGAACTATAGGTACGGTGATCTCATTAGAACAATTATTAAAGGCTGCATTTTCCAACCCGGCCATCAAAGACCCCAGGGCAATGTAATTTTAAAATCAATCCCTTCAAAAAAGGCACTAGTGTTGGCTGTTTCTAAAGGACTGTCAATAACCTCTACCTCAGTTCAGCAAAGGAAAACCAGCGTGATTCAAATCAGCTCCAACAGAGGTCTATTCTTTGGGGAAATCAGCCTGTGCATGGCCTTGAATTTATTTAGCTTTAAGCTCCATTGGGCTGTGGGAGCGCACTAAATATTCATTTTGCGTGCCAGGCACATCCCTGCATGCAAATGCCAAATACCAGAGGTAGGGTGCAATTATCAATTAGAGCGTTCAGTATCACTTGTATATTTAAATTATTGCAAACATTTATGGATAAATTGAGGTTTTATGTGCTTTCTTTTTTAAAATATTCTTTATTAGTTTACAGTCTATTTTAATTTTATATAACCTTACCTCTGGCCACCATATGGCACAGGCAGAGAAACTGTTGCCTCTGTTGATAGAAGCACGCATACTGTTGTTATTTGTAGTTGGCTAATTCCCCCCCGCCCCAACTGAAGAAATCCCCTGAACAAGGTTTTCAAAGAACTCCTCTTGCTGAGAGGCTGAACTTTCCCACAGAAACAAAGTGCAAATTGTTTCGTTCTACATTAATCTCGGTTTTAGCAGTCGCTTTGCACAACATTGCCAGTCTGCTGCACCACGCTTTTAGATATGATGCAAATTAGGCATTCCTCACAGCTGTGGTTGACAACAGGAAGTCTTAAAGTGCTTTCAAAACAAAGGAAGAAAAATGGGCCTTATTTATTCATTCACTGAGCATGCTCAGTGCCACTGTGCATCATGGGATGATCCAGCACCATGGCAACCGCTGTAGTACATAAACTCTAAAATGCAAACATTGTATGCGTGTGGCTTAACTGGGTTTCAAAGCTGGTGTGAAAATCAACATATGGATATTTTATTAAGATTCTACTGCAGAATACGGACATCCCATTCTTACAATGAAATGAGGACTGACTATTGAACATAAATATCTAATACAAAACATTACTTCAATAAAAAAAGGATCCATTCCTAACATTTGTACCATGGCCATAGTTAATAACGGCAAAGTCATTAACATGGTACAAGTCTAAGCACAGCTATTCTGCATTTGCTAGTTACCATTCTAGTGACAGTTCTTAAAGCAAGCGGTGACACATGTTTGGAAATAACAAGAATGTACCACTGACACTGTGTTCTATCAGTAACTATTTAAATAAATACATTATTTTTATTCACCTTTTCCATGCTGCCATGATCTTTTTCTTGCTTAGTGGATCATTTTATGTTGAAAACAATAAAGATAACAAGCTCTTTCTGCAAATGCTCATTTATCGGCTCACTTTATGTGGCTCATGGCTTCTCTAAATGCAATTTAAGATGAATGTCATTCTGTGCTACAATAAATCTCTATAAATCATGTTTCACATGCTGTAGATCCTCTTAAACTTCAGCCTGGTAGTTTTTTATGGATCACTTGTCATGGTCTGGTTATGTGTACAGACTCCACTTTTACATAACACCCAGGTTTCTGTAATCTATGAATTATTTACTGTAGAGTTTCACTGAAGAGCTATTATATTACTGCATATTAAGTGCATGCATTAGCCCTAAGACACGAAATAAGAGCTCCTGTGGACAAAGCTGATTTTTACTTTACGCAATTGTGTTGTTAAAAGCCAGAGTCAGAGACCCTCTTGTGAACGTAGTGTAGAATTAACCACACAATAAATGTTTCTGACATTTACATTATCTTAAAGAACAGCTGATCTGATGCAACCCAACATAGTCCAGAGCTTTGTGGTCTCTTTCAGATCTTATTAGGAAATAAAGCAACAGCTAATGTTACTTGAGACAGTTTTATAAATCAGATTATTGAGTTCCCTTATCATGCTACGCAGTACCAATCATCTTTTAACTTTGAAAAAATTACATTTTAAGGGATAGTAAGCACAGTGCTACTGTACAAATGTAGATGTAGCAGGTGAGCCGTGCTGTATCTTTCTACAAAACAGCATGCAACTCATATGTGGTTATCCAAGATGACATTGGTAGCACTATTCCATTTCTAAGATTCCAATGGTAGCACTATGTGTCCAGTATTTATTAACCCTTCTACAGTGTCTTTAACTGCACTGTCATAACATATTACAAACAGATGTGTAGTTACAATGCAACTATGACTTTTGTAATTGCATGTGGTTTTATATTTCCAGTAGAATAACTATGTAACCTACGTATGTGCTACAACAGTTACAGTGTAGTTAGATATACTTAATGGACTGTTGCCATGTATTTAACCCTATTTGATAAGGGGAAGCGATATGATATTTAACACATATTGATAAACAGTTCAGTAGTCACTGATAAAGGAGAAGAGGACTGAAGCAGTGAGACAGTGGAGAAGAGAGTTCATGGGTCAGAAGGGTTCCTATTCTGTGAAATATAGGACAGATCAGAACATTATATTAAGCATCCAGGAGCACATTGGTTTTACCTGATGGACAGAAAGATTTGAACCATTGTTATTATGCTGTTGGACCTTAAGTCATTTTGCTGCAATTGATTGAAGGAAGGGAAAGTGTACTTTACTCATGTCATCGGGACAGCTTCAATTCACTGAATTACTTGTGTGAAAAACAATGATTACTTGTCAATGCCGCATCTCCAAAAAGGGCACTAGATAACCTCCACAGTATTTTGTTTTAAATAATATTAAGGCAAAGGAAGCAAGATAGAGATATGGAAAGGTGTTTACATGCTGAACTTTGAAACTTAAATCTTTGAATATTGTCTGATAATGCTAAACTATTCCCACATATAAAAAACAAATATACCCCACATACATGTGCCCTATTTTCATAATAATACTGTATTATAATAAAAGAAATCATCTGATTATTGAATCCTTTCACATGATTACGTGAACGCTCTTCCATAAGTTGTGCTTATTCTGTAGATAGTTTTGATGAGGAGGGTATGTATTAATCATGTCTTTTTAATACACATGCAGCTCATATTTCTGTAAAATAAGGCATTGCTGTGCATTTCTTTCCAAAAACCTATCAGTTGTGTTTAATACACAACCAGTTACTTGCTTTAGTCAAAGCAACTGCCTTGTTACATAACAAATAAAAGCAATGTGACAATTATTGTGATTATGTCAAAAGCATCATGCCTTTAACTGCAGACCCCATAGGCTGAATAGAGAAGAACGTCACTTCAGTTATTTATGTACCATTTGTATTCTTATCTTATTTTACCATATAGCAATAAAAGAGGCTGTATTGTCAAAAATTATTCTGGCTGGGTTGTTTCTGCCAATGGTAAGTTTGACTAGTTGTACATTTTGTGTTGTTGTTGACTAGTGCTGTTTTGTAAAATGTAATAATAATAATAATAACAGCAACGACCCATTTATGGTTTTGTGTATTTCTTTACAGCAATATACATTTTCTTCAGGTGACTGAAAATATTTTGAACCCATTGAGCAATGTGCTGCAAGTCTCTGAGGTGTCAGTATATCCAGGACTCATTGATTTAGTGCCTGGTCCTGGAGCTCCGCAGGGTCTGGTGATGGTTCCACCTGAGTTCTCAATTACTTAATTGGAGCAATCATTTCATTAATTAGTCAACACTAACATTTCCAGGTCTTTAGCCATTAATTATGTAAAAGGTACCCAGAAAACCTGAAGGATTGTGGCTCTCCAGGACCAAGTTTGGCCAACCCTGTGCTCAATTTAAGAGGGCAGGAAATTGAGTTTCTTATCAAATGAATGAATTTGATGTAGAGGTGTAGACAACGAAGAAAATGGTCAACATGAAATGAAGAAACGAGGAGGTGCTGCACAGGGTTAGGGTTCAAGGCTTCCATCCGAGACCCTTTCCGTGGCAGTTTAGCTTGAAGTCACGTTAGTTGTCGCACCTGCAAAGGAAGCTAAACATCTTTTCATCAAGTTCTTCCATCACAATGTGCATGGTCCCTTTCAACAAGGTTTCTCTCCATTAGCACAAAATATCTTGAAATACACAAAATTACTTAATAGCATGACATTCATTAGCCTGTTCATTAAGAACATTTTTCATTACCTTTTTTTTCTTTTTAAATCAAGTGCTGTCATTAACCGTGCAGTCAAAGCAGCAAATGTTTAATACGGTAGGCACCATAGCACCTAATTATTTCAAGGAGATGATGTTCCAAATCAAAGTGACATGATGAAATTGGGATTGACTGTCACTTCCCTGTTGGTAATGAGCCATTAGTAGAAATATTTAAAGCTTTTTGTAATGGCTTTGATTACAGAAGCTTAACAGATATAAAGATGTCGGCTTAGGCATTTTATTTCCTTCACATTTCTTTGCGTTCATTTTTTTTTTCTAGTTTAATATATTTTAACACACCTTAGTGTGCTTTTATATTTTAATTTACATAAAAAAAAACTAAATGTAAAAAATCAAAAAATCGTGAACCTATTTGTCAAATCATCATGTATACGATATATGAACAGCGTACCAAGTATAAAAGCTTCATATTAAAATTGTCTGATTTTTAGCTTTAGTAATCTTTTTACTGCATTGCTGGTCAGCTATAAAAACATGATCTCTGGCAAGCACTACATGCTGCTAAGGTAATTTTCTTTCTAAAAAATAACATTTCAAAAACATTTTCACTTGGTTCCAAAGCCTGTGTAGAGGGTGCTCAGTCTAATGCACTGTGTCTGGAGTCATAAAAGCTGTAACCACTTGATCCTAAATTGTTATAAATGGAACCTTTGAGAGGGAAATTACAACTTTTTCACAACTACTCATAAAAATAATATCCGAGCTTTAAAGTAATGGACAATGTAATGTTTCAACATGTGTATCCAAAGTTATAGAAAATATGAAATCTCATATCCAAGCCCTTTTAAAAATATTGGAGTCTTTAAACTCAAGAGACAAGTTGTCTGAGGTATTATATTACAGACATGTCAAGTCTGTCATCTAGAGTCATTTTAAGAACTTTCCACATCAGATTTAGCAATCTCATTCCGAAAAAAAAAAAATTCATGAGATTACATTTTAATGAAGTATTCCCAAATCTTACTCTATAATGTTTTTTGTTTTTTTTCCTATCTCACACATTTGGTATTTTGATCTTGGCATCTCTGATATTATGCTCCTTAATCAAAACATATTGTACAGCATCACCTTTGACAAGCGGAGTTGAAAAGTCTCTTTCCACGTGGTTTCAGAGCTTGTTGTTTGTTGTGAGCAATGATTTCCTATTTGAATATATAGGTTTGCATTTTCAATTATTTGGCTAGGACACAAAGTTCAACAACAGCATTATCTCTTACCTCTGTTTTGTTATTATTATTTTTATTATTTAGAAAAATTACTGTAGTTGTAAAAACAAAAAAGCAGTAACATTAAAAAAAATGTTTTGTGACTATTTAAGAATAGGCTATACTTTTAAGTATGAAGTACTTTATTCAAAACATTGTATTTAACTAGCAATGTTCAAGCTGAGTAAATTCAACACAATATATTTGTATTGTTTGGTTTTTTTTTTGAGCCTCAGCGGAGAGGAAATAAACATATCTGTGTTTTGTAAAAAGCAGTAAAATATTAAACATGAACTTTTTATCACTATCTGTACAACTATTAGAAGCTTAAAGAGGCACAATGCATTGCCCTTCAGTAAAACCATTATGTTTATTTAAAATTAAAAAACAAAAAAAAACACTTCACTTGGAATTTGGCAGAGGAAGGTTGGAATACACAGTCCAAACTATCACATAAAAAGTACATTTCAAAGCAACGAACTTGGTAAAGGTCTGTTTTTTTTTTTATTATGTGCATCTCTCAGACAACCTCTAAGGCAGGCAAAAGTGAGAGAAATTGATTTCCAGTGACAGTGACTTGAAAAGATCAAAGATAAATTAGTTCAAGTGACCTTAACCTGTGTGTCACTGCATAGATAAACAAAAGCCTTAACTTCTAAAATAGCAGGCTGTTACTACCAGGGCAAATAAGAAATAATGCAAAAAGATAGCTGTAATGTTCAGGTGTTTAACTATAAACATGATTCAATAACTACTGCTTTTACACTTTGCAGATCATGTACAACTAAATATTTTCTGTAAGTTAACTGCTACCACATAACAAATGCACACATCCATAAAACATGAATATTCCCTTTCTATATAGCTACAATCAATATATAGCAAGACCAGACATGCACTGTCCAATACCTTGAATACTGTTCTACAGGCCATGTATATCATGCTCTAGCACACTTGTAGGTGCATGTAAAGCGTGAAAGTGTACAGTACAGGATTTTTATAAAGTTATTACCAAGCCAGACATAAGCTCTGCTAGATCTTTTAAAATAGCAGAGAAAACAGCTTTCCTTTAAGACCACATCCCCCCATGGTCGTACAATTCAACAGTAGGTTGTTAAATGTACATTTTCCTCTTCGACCAACAATCATCATTAAACATTATCAGCTGCGAAACCCACAACCAGCTCTGGCCTGCTGAGTCCTGATGTTGGACATTGCTGAGACGTCTACACAGGCAGACAGGTGGACAGGTGGACAGAGTGGCGTTTCTTGTTTATAAAATTAACATTTATAAGGAGTTATATTATATACCATATCAAAGATCACATCTAACATGGAAATAATGAAGGCAAAGTGCACGGCAGTACTGTGAAAAGGAGGCAGATTTTTCCAGAACTTATCCATTCATCTCCCCCTGCTTAAAGACCACAAAAAAGCTATTTTATCTCATCATGCATTTCATGGCAAATCAGGTTACATTTCCTCTGGGGATTGGAGTGATGTTTATTTATACTTGATATATAAAAAAGGATGCCCTCTTTTTCAATCCATTATAACCCTGTTTGCTTTTCATTTATTAATTGCTTCCAGGTTATATATCATCTGTAAGCTTCAACAGTGTTACAAAGGTACAAATGGTGCGTATAATATCAGGATAAAATTCAAGTCAAATGAAAGCATGTTTTTTTTCTTTTCTTTCTACAGCCTGTTACACCATGAGATTCATGGATAAACAGCTCCCTATAGTGGAAGACTTTGAACATGACATTCACTACTCCATACTAGAAAACCCTGTGTGTCTTTTTTTGTTTCAAACCTTAAAACTAGTCTAATGTTTTTTTTGATTGCCTTCTCTATATAGCCATTTTAAAGGTAGAGTGCCATTGTTTGTTTTCTCCATTCTGGGAGCAGATAAATAGGGGTCAATCACTAATTTATATCGTTTTTTTTACTCTCAGCATGATCTATGACATTAATGGTCTTATTTTGAACAGGTAATACACTGAACATCTGATGTTCCATATGAAAGCCATGGTTTCATTATCATTCTTGCACGCTAAACAGTAAGTGTTAGCATCAGCCTCACAAAGCCCGCTCAATGGCATTACCTTGCATTTGTTGGGATCTAAAACAGAGGTCAAAAGATGCTACAATCATACATACTTGCATTTAAGTAGTGTTGTTTGCTGGTACTGACCTGTTTATACATGTTCAGAGTTCTAGTATGGTGTAATTTTTGTTTCATGCTACTAATGGGGAAAGCCAGCCAGTTAAAAGCCCAAGAGAGACCTGATGTGTGAGTGGGATTAGCTGGAACGGGGCTGTAAACTGTCCTGTAAATAATTTGCTTGTGTAGAAATCAGACTTTCCGCATTTAAAAAAAAAAAAAAAAAGATTGGCAGGCAATAAACTCTGGATAGTATCTAAATCTACAGTTCAAATAGACATCAGAGTGCATTACTGTTAGCGAGCTGTTTCTGCAGCACCCAGTCTAACTGCTACACTGGCTACACGAAGCTCAACATTTCAATGTGAAAATCAAAATAGTGATTCTCACAAATCTATCACTTACATTACATTGGACCCTCCATATATTGCCATGATTATGATCTTTACTATACATTCAACATCATGTGAACATGAGAGATTACAGATCATCATGAAACATTGGGCTTGGCTTCTAGGACCTGGTTTGAATAGGTCGACGTGGACCTATTCACGCACGTAACTTGAAATTGCCATAGTCTGGGACTGACAGTTTTGACTGTGACCAGTCCTGCTAATATATATATATTAATATCTATATTATATAGTATATATAGATATATATTAATATTAATAGATATATATATATATATATTAATTAAAGTTGTCAACAACTGGCCCTGAAATAAAACATCTTTGTTGGATATGGCTGGGATGCTGCTAAGTGCATAGTAGGTGCTGCATTTGCTTAATTACAGTCATATAACTTCTATTGTGTAATAGTTCTCATACCATAAAACACTGAGAAAGCACTTAATGTTAATGTTGCTTGATTGACAGAAGTATACTTCAGTGCTGTGAAGGCTTTTAAACTGCACAGCAATGTGGCAAAGTAGAAATCATCCCGATGTCTGAACCAGGCAAGAGCTTTTCATTCCCCATACTTTGACTAATGTAAAAATATATACAAAATACAATGCAAGTTACAATGAAGAGATCGCGGAGAATTATGAACGGTATAAAGACATTAACTCAGTATTACTGGTGGCCACCAAGGGGCAGTGTACTCTACTCGATAAGAGTGATAAAATACATAAACATGTGAAAATGAAGGTAACCATTAAACCATTTCAATTACCATTTAATAGTGAGTGAAATGTAAAACCTGCTAGCTTAAAGTCAGCTAAATATCTTGTTTGTATTGTATGTGATTTTTCATTGTGGATATTAGCAGTATTTTAAAAAATCATTTTAGCGAAAAAAATATAATACTGTGTTTCATATTAAGTAACATTTCAATCTGTTGACAGTTGTGTTTGCCTTAGTAAGTTGTATCTTTAGATCCAAGTTCATTCTATTACCTGCCTGGCTTCCATTTCTATACATTTAAGATTTACTGTACAGTGAACCCAGATTCAGAGTATAAAACAGACAACGTCCCCTTCTTAAGTGTTGTCAGCTTCCTAGTTGACCATATCGGTGAAAAGGAGTATAAAAGAAACTGATCATGAGCCTCAAGTTAGATGTGAGCCTACGTTTTGTGTGACTAAGCTTATAGCATTGGAACCTAGAGTCTTAAAGTGTTTCTAGTTTATTCTGATTCCAGAAAACATACAGTACAGTAGATGCAATGGACAATGTGTGCATGTGCTGCTTTAAACCCTCTGTTCTACTTAACCAACACATGTAATATCAATAAACAGTCTGGTAAAGGGAGACCAGTATTTATTCATGCTGCTCTGGGAATTTATTTAATTTTCTGCTTTTTTTTTTTTTTTTTTTTTTTTTTTTTTTCACTTGTGCTCCTGCCAGGTATTCGTTTATAGACAGCAAGCAGCAAGAGTCATAGTTCATTATTTTCTTCAGACTATAAAATAAAATTTACATCACATAATTTACTGACTTTTGAAACCACAAACATTCCAGAAACACACTCTAGGGACAAGGGGATAACAATCAGAAAGCATGACTGTTTGCATAGTATTAAATGAACAGAGACATTGGGTTCTTTATTTACAATTATTGTCTAGATAAAAAAATTCGTAAAAACAGATGGATGAAAACGTATCATTTACTCAAACATGGCTAGACTGCAACTGCCATGTTGTTTTTTTTTGTTTGTTTTCTTTGTTTTTTGTTCCACAAAATTCATGCTGCCAAGTACAGTACATAGAAGCATTTTTTTTTAAAATAAATTGGTCACGTTTTTCGTCATTTGTACCCAACTGCAAAGAGCTTTAAAGCAACAAAGTTAAACACTTTGTGCAGAATGCGTGACCTGTATCTGTGACTTGAATAATAGCTAACTTGACTAAACCAAAGCTGCATCACATACACAGAGCACAGTCTCCGCTCTCAGGAGCCTGAATTTCTATGCATCTCAGATGAAAATTGCTATTTACAAAGAAGAATATACTGCATGACTTGATGCCATTTATTTCAAAGACAGGTTTCTGGTTAATGTACAAGTGTGTTTTAAAGGTTGGTTGAAATTACTGAATGTATTAAAACACCTTTTGAAAAAGCATAATAATAATAATAATAATAATAATAATAATAATAATAATAAGTTGCAGAAAAGGGCAATCCTAAAAAAAAAAAAAAGAAAAAAAAAATTATTATGATCACTTATCTCTCTCATGAACATCTAAGCTGTTTTAATTTACACAAAATCTTATACAGGCCACATAACTAAAATCCAGGTAGAAAGTGGGATCTGACCTCCTGTATATAGGAGGATTGCTTCATGCTTCCGAGTAAGCCCCATAAATAAAAAAAATTAAAAATAAGATACCAGGGCTGTTAACATCTTGATGCATTTATTAGTATATCCTCCATGATAGTCTTTCAAATGGCCTTTCTTTTAGAAAGCACAATAAATAATTAACATCTACACGGTTGAGAGGCTAGAGTATATTCAGTGAGTGCAGGAAGACAAGCTCGGTTAAATCACACAAAAGCACATCTACAGTAAATATACACCACAGAAAGTTGCATTCATGTCTGGATAGTGCAGCAAATGAGAATTTTTAAAAAGTCAAAAAGCAACAATCCATTGTGTCTTTGTTCAAAATGCCAACAGCCCAAAAGCTGTGATTTTTCCTTTTAAAAAAAAAAAAAGGATAGAGAAAAAAGAAGAAAAAAAGAAATCTAAACTACTAAAATGAAAAATCAACACAATATTCCACAAGGCTTCAACACAACTTTTGATTTCCATACAGATAAAGGCAAATATAAATATAGTTTGAAAGTGTTTCTTATATTATAAACCCATCACAGCCTTTGACAGTTACACTTAATTTAAGCATTCCATAGAAAAGAAAAAGAACATTAAATAAAAAAGAGAGAACCTATACCAGAAGATTTGTATTTGGAAACAAAGGAAGCCTTTCAGTTTTGTTCCCCACAATCATATAATATTAAGATGCCACATTAAATAATATATCCCATTATATTTTGGCTTCTTCTAAAAATATCTACATATTTAACAAAAATAGCAGGCAAATTCAGTACACAGTTTGTAATAAAACACCCAAGTCCAATATTACAGAGGTACTCAACAGCTCGATCTGTTCATACCACATCAGTAGAACGGTTTGTACCCTACAAATAAACCAGGAAGTATCTACAGCTTCTGTAAACAAATTACATTCTCTTTAGGACATAAATAAGTTAAAGTAGTAAGAGCCATTTAAGCAAAAACAAGGCAACATGCCAACAAACAAAGAAGATAAACTCTGTATATATTATATGTTTAATAAATGCAGATTATTTATAGGTTCCTCTTTCCAATTGGTGCAAATCTACTGTGCATGTTGAGCTTTGCAACTTTAATACACTTTTTGTTTTCTTGTTACTTAAATAAATCTATACAATTAAGTCCATGCCACACAAGCACTTCAAAAAAAAAAAAAAAAAAAAAAAAAAAAAAAAAAAAAAAAGTCACAGACCAGTGAATTGGATAAGCTGTCTTAAAATGAAGTCCGCTGCAGTTCCCACTGAAAAAAAATTAATTAAATAAAAACATGTGGGAAATGTACATTCATGCAGGAGCGATTGTTTGTTTATTTATTATTTATTTTTTTTGGGGGGGGGGGGGGGGGGGGGGGGGGGGTTGATTTGTTCTAATCACTTCGTTAGTGATGTCTTACTTTCCCTCACAGGGAAGAGTAGCTCATTTAAAACCGTTTTTCAGTCAGCAGTTGATTCGATTTTGTTGTTGTTGTTGTTTTTATTTGCAAAGATATGTTCAGCTAAAGTGAAGTCTCCAGGCTGTGTAGAGGACTTCCTGGACTTGAAGAACTAGCTGATTTACTTGTGTCGGTGGTAAGATTAATTCCACTGTCGATAGCGTTGTTATTCTTGTTGGGTGATGAGGGTTGACTCGAGTTTTGCTTGAGAGCAGCATCTTCTTCTATGTCTGTATCATCTATAAGGGGGATGTGGGGCTGGGAGTCTTCTATTCTGAACTCTGGATGAGTCATGAAGTTGTGAATGGAGGATTTCGATTCAGGTTTCTCCAATCCTTCATAGAGGGAGCTACGGAATGCCTTCACGACGCGGATCTACAAAAGAAAACCATGGCAACAGGAAAACATTAAGCAAATTCCTCATTGAGAATTATATAAATAAAGGAGATACAGCATGTGGTTAGGGTGGGGCAGATAGCTGTAGTCCACAGTCACAAGACTTAAAGGCATACACGTGCATTGTGGGGTTTCGGTAGGGACTGCAATAAAAAAAAATAAAAAAAACTGTAATAAAAAAGCCATTGGAGATCATGGACAGCACAGGTCATTAAAAGCAAAAGATCCAATGTTTAAATACCTAGAGACAAGCCATGTTAATAAAATGCAAATGTAAAACCCATGCATGGTCAGAAAGTCTTGCAGTGAGTAAGTCAATTGGATAAAGTTTCAGGTTTGTTTTTAACATTATTGGTGGGAAGAACAAAAGACAAACACAAAGACTCCACACAACAAAAAGACAAAAGCGCAGAAAATTAAATGTAATGAAATGAGACGATTGACACCTTGCTTTGATGTATGGTTTGCAAAAAAACAATGGCAGCAAGCTAGAAGCTCGGAAGCCAACCACAGTACAGAATAAAACATGCAGTACAACACCAGACCACATTTACCACATGAACATCAGACAGTGGCACACAGACCGCTATGCTTTGAAGCCTGGAATTGGTGAATACATTGGGATTTTCACAAGCTTGACTGCATGCACATCTGAGGTAAACACTCAAGTATAGGCCCAAATAATTTTATCTGCTTATTTTAACCAAAAAAGTAAATAATAAAATCAAATACATATTTTGAAATACTTTGTTTAGTTTATGGCTCTCCTACCACTACCAGACATGTTACACAGCCAGTTTTAGTTATGTATTGGTTGCACCCTGGCCAGTCATCTCAAATCAACAAAACACCCAAATCAATCTCCCAAGTAATCTCTGTACCATTCATCTAGTAGGTAGGCTTCTGATTTTCCTGGAGGTTTTGTACAAACAGATTAAGTAAAGAAATGTATTTTCAAGTTTTGCACAAATCTTTAAAGACCCGGTTCCAAGAAGAATTAGTATATTGATTAGTAGCTTTCAATACATTATCATTTTACATGTCTTTAATAATAATAATAATAATAATAATAATAATAATAATATTTTAGCATCTGCAGTACAGTACATTGGGACTGCCTTCTGCACTTTTCCTTACAATCACATTTGAAAACATGCTTACAAATGATTACTCCTAGTTAGAAGATCACTTACTTAAATCCCTTGAACTTTTCTAATGGCACTCATTAGAGCTATAACTACACAACAGATATTTTCTACCTTACTGTCCATTGTATCACTGTATTAGATTAAACATTATAGATGCTATTCCTCTAGTTACATTTTTTAGGATGATACAACTTTCATACATCATTAATAAATGTATTTTTAAATCAAATGAAAGATTACAGTTAATGAAAAAGTAGGGCATTATTGTCATTTAATGTTTTTTGCCAGCTTTTGGAATAAGTTTTATTCACTATAATTCCTAAGTTCCATTTGGTTTCAGCAAGGGAACAATTGTTTTCAAAGCATGCTATTTTATTGTGTGGGTTTTTAGCAGATTCCATAAATATGATTTGACCTGACTTTCATTTATAAGACTATAGCTGTTAGTTGTTTTATTTTGTTTTTGCAGATGCTGTAGCGCATTTTGAGAAGAAGATAAAATCTCTTAGACTTTACACAGTAGGGATGATAAATGGCAATGAGGGTCAGGACAGATCATGTAAATGGTAATGCCTAGCACTTGTCCAGGCAGGACTGGCACTAAAGGGTAAACCTTACATGGTTGGCAATGCAAAGGCAGAACAAATAATGAACTACAGTACTGTAACTCCGTGGAGTTCGTATTTCAAAATGCAGACAACAACATGGCTTTTGACACGACTATGGGAAAACAGTTAAGCATTGCTGTTGACTTGTCTTCTTTCTTCTTGGTAGCTGGAAAAAAAAAAACTCCAGTATTTATCCACATTCTGAAAAGTAAGACTTAAATAAGACTGAACGTAAAATACTTTGGCAAACAGATAATATGGCTCTTTAATGCAACACAGAACAAACCACAGGGGAAAAGAAATCTTACTTTTGTTCTAGAAAACTACATTTATCCAATACATAGATTTGGCACTTTTTGGCTTATACTTGAATGTTTACCCAGCCTGGTGAGTTTGTTGCCTGGAATTTTATTCACATTAATTTCAGACTTAACGGTTAAGACTCACAACCTGAAATTCACGGCCTCCTGTTGCACCCCTTGCCCAGGGTTCTCTAGCCCTCTGCAGGAAACAAACACATTTAACATTTAGACAAACACAAATACTCTCTGGCTAGAGGATGCTTGATAACACTGACAGAAAGGGTTAGGGGTGAGGCAGGTCAAAAGGGAAAAAGAAAAGCTAAAGATTTGTTCAGAGATGCCACCCTCTGGACACGTCATATTAATTGGTCTATATAGTACCACACTGTCATGACTTGTGTAATAATTAGATGTGGGTTGTCAAGCTTGTTGGTAACATTCATTTACAGTATCAGTCTCTCAAGAGGATTAACATCTGGCACTAGAACAGGAAGTTCAAGACACATGCTCTTCCCTAAAAATAAAATTAAGGCTCCTCTTTTTACAATGAGACAAGACTTCTCTGCAACCTTGGGACGTCCAATCATTTAATTTCAATATAGAAATACCTTGAAGCACTCTGCCAAGTTACAACATTGCACACGCCAGATAAACTGTAATCAGTATGTTAGAGTTAAGTCCTCTACACACTGGAAAATAGGATTGGTGTCTATTTTTGCGATTTTGTGGTGTGTTAGCAAGGGAACTGACCAATGAGGAACAGCTTCCCTTGAATGACTTCAGTAAACAATGGCAGAAGAAAATATAATTATTAAAATACCTGGAGCTGTACAATAAAGGACACAAAAATTATAAAGACACGGCAATGAGGAAGAACATCTGGCAGTCCATTTCCAGGGAACTGGATATAGATGATGTGTATGATGTGTTTACCTTTACTGAAATAAGTATTCTGAAAAGCTATTACGTATTCTACATTTTTATTAGCTGTATAACAGGACTGTCATATGTGTGATTTTTCCCAGCTAATGATACAAACCAGAAAAGTCGCCTATTTTGACATGGTTGTGACTCCGCAAGGTTCTATAAAGTGGTAAGCGATACAGTGGTCAATGTATCCACAATATTTCTATGATTTCTGACAGACTTAATGGTGATCTGTAACATGTATGGCATTCTCATTGCAACATATTCTTGGTCTTGCGTTCATCAAATCATTACGAACAATAGTGGCTCTGTCGACGATTAATTTTATGTTCCAGGAAGAACCCATCACCACCCGGTGAAAGCAACAATGTGATACTGTCTGTTCAACCTCCTCCACACATCAGGCAAACAAAATAAAGTGTGATCATCACCCAGTTAAGTGCTGAAGATCTCAGCATTAGGGAGTCATGATCCTTGGAAGGGTTTAAGCTTCAATGGATTTGCAGATGCCACTGTTTCTGCTGATGCTGTTTTGAATCTTAAAGTAGGCGTCTACCGTTTAGGGCTGACATTTTAAATGTGGGGATTATATGTTTTCTTTTTGAAAAGTACAGCAATCCCTTATTTTTTGTTATATGACTTAAACATAAAAACAAGAGCAGTGACTTTGCCACCAGTCCCCATCCCCCCTGTCCCCCATCAAGAGTCACAATCCCCACCTCAGCTACAGTACTGTTTCCAGCTATAGCCTTGGTGCAATTTAGTTTAGTATTCTTAATTCTTAATGTTCAGACAGTGAGTCTATATAAATGAAATACATCAACACAATTTCAGGTTCTTTTAAAGTTATGCAACGGCTTGTTCTTCTTAATGGCATTTAAATTAATATGTATAAAATCATATATTACGACACTGTCTCTGGAATACTACCTCTCTATGCATGTGGGAGTGTTTGTGGATGACTGTGTGTGCCATACCATCTCCAAGCAGTTGCAGCAAATTCCCTTTCCATGGACTAAAATCACAGCGTTCTCTCAAATAGGTGGTGTGTAATTCTTGATTCCACATATTTTAGTATATATTTTACTTTCTGAACACTAAAGAATTAAAGGCAAACTATAAATGTGTTTAAAACGGACAAATTAGACAGGTAAATGCCCCGATGGGACACAAGGATACCAAGAGGAAATTTACTATGAGGTTACACAGCCTTCAGGCTTGCAATTTTGTAACACAGATATCGTAAAAAAATGGAGGTGTACAGTTAGTGTACAGCACACTGCTTTGAGATGTGTACAGTACGGTCTGGTTTCTGTTCATTAAATAAGCAGAAAATGCTGTTCGGTGGTTGGCATCTCTGTTGATCTGAGCACTCAGAATTCACACTCACGCCCAGCTGTAGCAGCAGCAGAAGTGCTGGTAGGAGAGGAAAGAGCATTGGATAACGAGACTTGACTAGGGCTAGAAATATTGGTTACATCCTGATGTTGACTGGTGGTGGAGGACTGCCGCCTCAGGGCTCCCTGAAAGGAAGTGCCACTCTTGAATGTATTCACTACTTCCATCTGCAATGGAGGAGAGAACGAGACAGTTTGCTCAGAAAAAGCACAGAGGAGTAGAATGGACCAGGGCACCAAGAACCTTCATCATTAACCCCCCTCCCCCCTCCCCCCAAAACCATTGTTTAGTAATACAGTACACAATAATAGAATTAGTCTGTCGTGTTAAAAACAAGAATGCCGCAAATGGAAACATTTCCATGGCTTATTTCTGAAAGGAGAAAAATATTTGTTAACGTTGCAAAATCAAAGTATGAAAATACACGTATATATTTGTAAGTAAGCCCTTCAATTACATTTCTTATTTGCTTTTTGTAGGTTTGTTATTTTAATGGTTGATTTCTCCTTTCAGATGGTTTACACTTCACTACGGAATAGTCACAAAAGTATGTTTCATTTTGATGAAATACAAAAACTGCCCCACTATTGTCAAAATAAATGATTTTACCCTGAAACAGATGGAGGAAAAAAAATTGTTATATATCTCAATAAAAGCAATATCCTGATAAATATTAAAGCAAAACATTTTTTTCATACTGTATAAATATATCCATTTCAGAACAGTATGTTACCGGGCTTAAAACGCCAAATAAAAAATACAAGGTAATTACTTGAGTCTGAATCCTGTTAAGCCCACGGAACCACAGGATCTGGCCACGTCGCAGTTCTCTCTCTGAGTGGTCGATCTCTTCTGTATCTTCATTCATTTCCTCTTCTGGCATCTCATCCTTATGTGTGAGCTGCCCTGCTCCTTTTAGGAAATTGAGACTATTTTTTGGAATGGTTGATATGACCTGAAATGAGACATAAGGACTGAGAAAAAATCATCCAAATTTCCAAATTAAAGATGAAAGTGTAAACAGTGTAACATAGTTACCTGCCCCCATAAGAGTTCTCCGAATCCAATAAACAGGCACCAAAGCCACTTGTCAACATCAAGTGGAAAGCAGCTGAAGGGTTTTCCACCAAACTGCACGATGATAATCTGCAACAATGTGGAGGGAATTAGTCAGAATATGACTGTATATATATATATATATATATATATATATATATAGACACACACACACACACTAACTGTGGTAAATGTTACATCATTTAACATCTGGTGTTTAACAGTATTTTTTTTTCTGGAGATCAACATGAAATATCAAAAGGCTACAAATATATACTTGTAATTTTGTCATACACCACTTGAATTTATAAAACCTAGAAAAATGTACAGCACGCACTTACCTTTCATTAATTCAAATATTGAAAGACATCACCAACAGTGTCTTAAAATGTTGTCAAAAATTGTAACAAAAATAAACACTTTTATTCATAAAAAATGTTCATGAAATTATGATGTATATATCTATATATATATAGATAGATATATTATGCTACCTGAACGCCAAGTGTGCCTAAAACAATAGAGCAGAAGATGGGGTTCCTGAAAATGCCATCAAAGACGTTTCTTTCACCGTGGATTTTCCGAGCATTGATCTCATTGAAGAGCTGCATCATAACAAACGTGTTGAAGATAATGGTGTAGTGTTCGGATGCGGGGGCGTGGAGCGGAGCATTCCTGCCACTGTCGATGTCGAAAATCTGTTCACCTTAAGGAAAAGAATGATAGCAGTGCAATATTCTTGTATTTATAATGATATTATAAACGTGGTAGTGCAATATTTCAGTATTATTACACATGAAACGGTCTGGGCTGTTATAAAACCTCATATCAGCAACAAACAGAGTGTGAAATTGTGTTTATAAAATTTAAATAAATGAATTCCACCAGGAGAGATCAATCTTGTCGTTTCATACTGCAGAATTTAAAAGCTATCCGAGTAATAGCATTTCTGCATTTTACTTTATTAAGCACATTGAAATCTCAATGCTGGGTTTCTATGTTCTTAATCTCACAGACCTTGGTGCTTTGTTTTTATTACAGGTACGGATGTTGATTTTTACAGTTGCACTGAATGACAGTCAGTGTGTATGGATAGCCAAAGGGAAACTAAAAGGGGCCGTGGTATATTTAGAGCACTTGCTTGTTATATAGAAAATATTGGATTGCAAAGAGTGTATTTTAATTTCATTGATCAGGCAAATTGTAGAAATAACAAAACAAGGAGAGAAGCATGCAGAGTTGAACCCTTTCTAAATACAAGGATGCAATTAAGTACAGTTTATACAGTGATGACTGATAAGGCTTCAATGTACAGTATATTATAATGCCTTTTATTATACATTGAAAAGCAGTCATTAATCAAGTCAGAAGTGTGCATGGTTAAGTACTGACAGCTTTGCTTCAATCTAAATCCACTTGGGAGTTAGTCAGCCCCACATACCAGCAAACAGCAGGGTGAAGATAATTACAAGCTGATAGATGCCATGGCCAAGGATGTTTTTCATCATCGTGCGGGATATGAGCGGCTTGTTTCTGCCATATGGTTTCCTCGTCAAAAGAGACTCTGTCGGAGGCTCTGTGGCCAAGGCCAATGAGGCAAAAGTGTCCATTATGAGATTGACCCACAACATCTGGACAGCTTTAAGTGGAGAATCCTGGTGGAACAGAAAGATTACTGTTACACTGCCGGTCCCATAGCATTTCAATCAGTGGATTTGTAGCGTTGGCTGAGAATACAGTCATTGTTGTGCAATTGTTCTACTGCAATACATCTCTAATACTGTAGAACATACAATGTGTGTGGAGAGTATTCCATTAATTTTCACAGTTATCATATCCGGAGACCAAGCACCATTGCAAAGAGAAAAATGAATACAAGCAACAAAAATAACTGCTTTGCAATTTAAATCAAGTTCATAGCAAGCAAGCAAGCTTCTTAATATGTATGTAAGTTTTAGTCTACAGTGCATGAAATGATCTTAGCTACATATCAATTCCATCTAACAAAAGTAAGAATACACACATGATATATATATATATATATATATATATATATATGTATATATATATATATATATATATATATATATATATATATATATCTCATATAACTTCTGTGTCACCTCACAAGGTTAAGATGAAACCCAAGTGACTGAAGTTAGAAGCCAAGATGATGTACAGGTAGAAAAGTAGTTTTTATTAATGAAAATTTACTATTACAAACTTTTAATCCTTCCAAGAGGTACTGCACTGGATCCCAAATTAATCCTAACTGAAAAGAGTTCATAACCCAGTCTTGCTGATGAAGAAAAACAACTCTGTACATGATGACACTGGCTTACGGCTAATTGTGTGTGTAGATTTTATTATTTATTTATAGGCAATGATATAGACAATAGTCTGGTATATTTAGGCTTGTAGCCAATGGAATTCAAAAACAGCAAACAGAGCTATATCCAAGGAAAATCAGGATCCAATAGGATATTCATCAATCACTAGAAATATTACAATGAAGAAGAAAGGTACAGTAAATTAATAAACTGAAGTCACTTTGTTAGTAATTAGCTATAATGTATCAGCATCCATCTTCTTTAAATAGCATGGGAAAAAAAAATAGCTAGATAAACGGATACAAACTCTTAGAATATATAAAAAATGAAGATCTGGAGTTATACACTATAGAGTGATATAGATTTGGCATAGTGTAATGAGTGAAGTACGTTTCACACCACTCTAATTGGAAGTCATTCATTCTGAAGGCAGTGAAATGTCACTGTTTCAAAGTGCCAACAGCAAGGCACTGGCTCTAATAACAATCTATTATCTGCTGTGCTCTACAGTTCAGTCAAGTGTGGAAGCCCATTCCAAGTTGAGGTCTAGACATTAAATATCCATTAGGTTGGGCAGTTGACTGCAGCTGAATTTTCATTCCAACTAGAAGCCCTTCTCTGTTGATCGAAGCTTTGGTGAAAATATTCCTTAGACTGGAGAATACTTTCAATCTCACTCAGCTCGCTAGGTCATAAATCACTCATTTAAAATCAGCTAAATAAATAATGACAAAAAAAAGAGTTTAGCTTCACAGGTTCTTTTATCATACTTTTCACATGGAGGTCTCGATTTAGTGCTAAATATGGTACTGCTCTTACAGTAGGAAAATTCCCATTTGTATTTAAGTCTTATAAATGATTCAGAAAACAATTACTGAGATAATTTGATCTCACCTAAATTAACATCTTGGAAATGAGGAGAATTATTTTGTCACAACTGTACTGTACCTAAAGAGGAGTTGCCTTACTACACTACACTCACTGCACACACTAGAAATGCAAAGCAGATGTCCTTATGTTGAGCTCGGGCCCTCTTCTGCATGCCTGACCAGCAGTAATTCTACTGTAGGTATGAACAGATACCCAGAGGAAAGAAAAAAGATGTTTACAACAAAAATGGAGCTTGCTATGATTGTAGCGCTATTATTCCTGATAAGCACCACGCCAATGGGTGTGTCCTTTTATAATAATTAAGAATGTGCTATGCTAATATGACCGGTGTCATGTTATAAAATTAAACATGGCTTGTATTAAAAGGGGTCTTTACGACAAAAGCAACTTTTAAAAGTATAGTGCATTGATGGTGTGATGACGAAACAAATTCTAGAAAAAAGAACCTTCCATTCTGGGTGACAGAAGTAGCTGTAATCATAGCCTGTGTCATGAATCGACTCATGTTTGATATGGATGCTGCATAAGCCCTCACTTCTTCCAGTTTGTTACTCAAGATAGAATTGTGTAGAGGATTATTAAGGCCATGGTGTAATACAGATGGCTGAATTGCAATCAGTTCTACAAACCTAAATATATGTTTTATGTATTTCACAAAAACAAAAGGTCATGGGTTAGAGGCATTAAAAATGAAAGATTGATAAGATGCAGGATTGCTCGCAGCACTGGTGTGTTTGAAATCCTGGGCAATGATTTAAACAATATTACCCCTGGGCTCTCCTTATATTAGTGCACTCAGATTAAGGTCCTTGTATTATATAAACAAACATAGACAGGCTTGCTTATTTGTCTCCAAAACAAAAGCTCTTCAGACACTCATTAATAAATCTACCAGTCATTTTTGTAAACCTATTACTGCTTCTCTTCAGTCATTTTTTTTAATTTGTATTTGGAAACAACATCAATACACTGCTGATCAAGCTATTAGGATCCCAAGAAATCATTTCAAGAATATACACTGAATTGTGCTCCAGTACCATCACGATGCTTCAAACATGTGATCAGACATTTCATAATAGGGTATAAAAACAGCTTTACTTCAATCTAAATCCACTTGTAAGTTAGTCAACCCCACATACCATCAAACAGCAGGGTGAAGACAATTACAAGCATTCAAAAAGCATGCATACTTAAGATTAAAAATCTCTCAAAAATGTTCTTTCCCCTGCTCAACAAAAGCAACCCTTGCTTCCAGTGACCTCACCTGGGTTATGCAAGCCCCTGTGAACGCAACAATCACAGCCACAACGTTCACAGTCAGCTGGAACTGAAGGAACTTGGAGATGCTGTCGTAAACATTCCGCCCCCACATTACCGCCTTCACAATGCTTGAGAAATTGTCATCTGTCAAAATAATATCAGAGGCTTCCTTCGCTACATCAGTGCCAGCGATGCCCTAAAAAGTTAAGAATTAAACACAGTGAACTTGTCTTTAGAGACACCCAGGTACAGTAAAATGCACTGCTGCAACATATCAGTAAAAAGCTAGTAGTGCCACTCTCTGGTACTTAAAAATAGTATTTTATCTGTGCACAAATACCTGGACCCATTTAAAACCATGCTACCTTTTGAACAGGTTGTTAGCATACAGTACATTTACATATTCAAAGCTGAAATTCCTTCACCGACTATGAAAATGCCCAATGACTGAGTACAATAGTGGTAGTGAAATGGTCCATTAAATTCAGTATGTAATCAATGTAGGGAAATACATTCAGGATATACACTAGAGGGCACTCAGGCTTCATCAAGCGGTATCCAGGAATCTGCTTAACATGGATTGTATATTGGCTTAAGAGCTTTCACATATAAAATGCAGCAATCCAGTGCACTAAACTTAGATTTATTTTTTTTTTACCATAGCAAATCCAACATCTGCCTTCTTCAGAGCAGGTCCATCGTTGGTCCCATCGCCAGTCACTGCCACTACCTGCCTCTGCCCCACCTGTTTGCTATCAATGATACCTAGAACCCAAAGACCAGATTCCATCAAAAGAATTCAAACTTAAATAACTGTCACATTTATTTATGTAACGTTCCAATGTCTTTTACAATTAAAGAATGCTCAATGGAAGTATTTAAAAGAAACAATGAACCCAATTGTTAAGAGACTAACTATAGTTAAGGCATTTGCCACTCATTTTAAAAATAAAAAGGTATCGATTTGGGGCCCGCACACCTGGGAATGCTACTCAAAATTAGATAAAAGCAGAACAGGACCCTACCTTTTACCAAGGTGTGCTTGTCAGTGGGCGAGGATCTTGCAAGCACACGTAGTTTTGGCCAGACCTTGTCAATTCGTTCTTGTTCGACCTAAGGACATAATGTCATTATGAAACACTGTCTTGAAATCAAACAAGTAAAAAAGCTTTTTAGGTATGAGCATGTCATAGAAGAAATTGGTTTCCCAGATTTCTGTTTTTAAATGCTTGAGACAGGACTCTTGTAACAATAATAATACAGTACATAGCCCTTACGGACAGGTGTAATTAAATTCATGCGGGTACAAAACTCAACATTTGCGGTTTACATTTCTCAGTGGGTTTTTATGTTAAAAGAAAGACCTATGTAAAGAATTGTATTCAAGTCATCTTCAATGAGAACTCTCTTCAGGAGATCAACTGGGGTTTCTCCAGCTCATGGAAGAAACAAAAGGACTGATGACAGTATTATGGGTTTACTCTGTTTGGAATAAAAAACTGGTGAAAATTACTGTGTACTTTAAATCAATTCTGACGTATAAAGGTCTTACTTCTCCTTTCTCATTCCGGATTCTTCTGTTGAACTCTTTCCCGTCTATACACAAGAAGTCTTCTCCTGGGTGAATGATGCCACATTTAATGGCAATGGCACGGGCAGTGTTGATATTGTCACCGGTAACCATGCGAACGGTGATTCCAGCACGCTGGCATTTTCTGATGGCTTCTGGGACCTGATGCAAAAAAATAATAATTCACACACATTCAAGTATGAAACCACACGATCAGGATTTCATTTTATTGATGGCACCCCTGAATTGTACTATTGTGAGGTTGTTTTAGTATTACTATGTATTAGCTCCTTAAATGTACCTTAACCCTTTCGTGCATGAAATAGCTCTTAAAAATAGATGGGGGAAAAAAAAGTAGTTTTCCATTGGGGAAAAAATTGCATCCTCATATGAGGCTATCATGCATTTGCGTCTTCCATATGTCCAAATAAACAGTAGAACAGAGTTGCTGTTTAATCATCCCCAAAAAGCATCACAAAAGCCGGCCTTAGAGGACTTAAAACGGCATTCATTTCTTTGGGAACTACGGTTCTACTTAACATAATGTATTTACTTGCACATATATTGAAAAGATATGTATTGCCTTCCGCACTCAAGATACTTCAGAAACAAAGTCTGGTTCTGTCAAGCTCCTCTTAACTCATCTGAGAAACACGATCGACGTCGATGAGTCAATTAATAATGCAGATCATGAGAGGGAGGTGGCAGGTGACTTTGTAATATTAGATATTTAGCTCTGTCCACAAATCGTAATGCTCTTTACATTCCCTTTTCTATTGATTTAACAAAAGTATCAACTAGAGAGACAGCCTTAACTCAATTTCTACTGGCATAGGCAAGGAATCTCTTTACCGTCAGATATCAGATCTCCAAAACAGTAAATACATTAACAAACGATAATTTAAAAAAAAAGTTAAAGGTAAACCAGCATGTATTTTAAGTGATTATTGCATTGCATTGAAGTAAACACTAGCAAAAGCCTAGCTATAGTGTAAAAGGTAAGTGTAACTGTGCCAGGTCAATAAATATACAGGACTGATGTGCCAGTGATTTGGTAAAAGAACAACATCTCTGCCCATCAGGATTCAACTGAACGCTATGCACAGCGTCTTTTCTGAAGATCAGATGCTTCCTCTATCTTGCACGAGCCTTCAGTACACTGACGGTAAAACTACTGTACAACCCCCTTGTGAAGCAGCGAGAAGGATAAAAGAGGCCAGTTGAATTATGCAGGAGGTGAGCTAGTTTTTAATTACTCTGTGTAGCTTCCTTTGGTCTCTGAGATACTGCTAACTAAGGACAACATCTCTTTTCTAGGGCTGACTCAAATGAACTGCTCATGAACTACATTTTTAAAATACAAATCCTTCCCTATTTTTTATTTGAATTACAAGGTGGCAATGAAGTCCAACTATTAAATTAGTCCATACAGTATTATACAAGAACATAAATCCAGGGCGCTTGTAGAGAAAGACAGGCCTCTGAACTGAAATGCACAAACCTCTGAAGGACTACATGACATTCAGCAGCTAACGGAAGAGACAAATAATATTATTATTATTATTATTATTATAGTATGTGGGCATGAGTAATATACTGGCTCCATTCTCTGGTGGTTCATAAAATACAATTCTTTTTTTTAATTGATGTTTTATTTTAAATATAAATAAAATGCTACTGTGTAAAATGAGCTGCTATCCATACTGCTGACACATTGACAGAGAGAACAGCATTAATGTACAGTACTGTGTTAATTTAATGTATGTAGTTTGTCACTGGACAGTATTTTTATCAATGATCTTTTGGCCCAAAGGCAACTGTTATCTACCAAGCCACAAATACCCAGATTATTGAGTGACACCATAATGCAGGTTTAAGTCTGTTAATGTTGTATTGCATCTTTCTATTTGTCCTGTAATCTATGGCTAGTTGATCCTGGTTTGCGTGTGTGACTGCAGTCTAATGATTATTATTTTTTCAGGAATATATTTCATGCTACTTAAAAACCTATGAAAATGCAACAAGAGCCTAGGATACTTCAAAACATATCTGGCCAATACTTCAAAACATTTTCTTGTTCGTCCCAAAAGGCAGACTAGAATGGAAAATACGATGTGGCATGGTAGACAGACGCCTCCATTCAATAGGGGCCACATATGCAGAATTAGTAACGAGCTACTGTTGGGAGGTGTGTTTTCATGGCAGTTTTTGAACAAATCAAGGCTGGAATCCCAAGCTGTACTAGAAATCATTTAAGATAGTTTGCCCTAAAATTGGCACACAAGTGATTTTTAAGTGGATTCACGAACCGCATCTAAAGATTTCAAAGACCATTCACATGGAATCTATGGAAATATATCCAAATCTCTAACTGACAAAACCAAGCAGAGCTGTCCAGTGTTACCACAATGTAAAACTATATTCTTTGGCTGCATTGGTTTCCTTAGCAGCATTTAAAGAGAGAGTGTCTGCTTCAGCCTGATTATAATATTTGAGGGAGCGAGTGATCCCCTGTACTAGAAGAGAAAATGTGCACCTCGATAGACTACTTTAAAACAGACAGGAGCAATAAAATTAGCACTAGAGCACAGCGGTTAAAGGATATAAGAGGGTCAATTACACTAAAGGAAATCTACTTAAGTAAACCACTTTCAATCTGTGCAAAATGTGTTTATTTCTGACTATTGTTTCAAAGTTTTGAACTTGATGATGATATATATAATATAATATAGATATTATATATATATATAATATATATATTAATATATATATATATATATATATATATATATATATAACAGCCATTACATAATAGAGAAATTAATCAATCATAGAGAAAAGGTTGTACAGTCAGATTCGTGAATTATTTATATATGTCTATAGCTTTGATATATGGTCTGACCACAACATGGTGCTCCCTATTAGCATTAGGTGCATAGGTGGAGAAGGGGAGGAGGTATGTAAAAAGGCAATACAAAAATCAGACCTTTCTATCTCTACACACAAAATGACAACTTGTCAAAAACTCTGTAATTTTGTAGCTGGTCATCCCAACAAACAAACCATGTGATTTGAATTATTCTACCTTGCTCTCCACATTCAGATATATAAAAAAACACATTATGTTTTTTCATCTGCCGTAAAGTGAGTTATAAATAAAAGCTTGACAAGGCACCTCCCTATTCATTCAAATCTTATGCCACGTCACCAGCTCTCTGCTTTTGAATTGTCATATTGTCTCAAGGAAATCAATTTTTCCGGTAAAGCAGGGTTAGAAACTCATGCTCGCTCATGGCAAATTAAATCTGATGAGGACTAGTTGATGTCTGTGTCTCAGTAGTTCTCTGGGCGAGTACTTAAAACAAATGTACACATGTACTGTCACGTTCAGTCTTGATTTAAAAAAATGCAGGGAAGTCAATTTTCTAACTGGGTGTAGCAATGGTGAATAAGCATTCACAAATAATGCTTAGAAAACAGTCAAAAATGTGAAGATTTATCTTGGGTTACGACCCTGACTGAAGATGTCATTAGCAACGAGGTCAAACAATAGGCCACATTTTACTAAACATAAAACTAATTTAAAAAAAAAAAATTACCATAATGAACATTATTGTAGTATGTTGCTTAAAACATAATAACACAATATATTCATAATAAAGTTGAGTTCTTATCTATAAACAACAACACGTTTAAAGCTTGGGACTCCCTGCCTGTAGCTTGGTGTTGTTTACATTATCGTCAGCATATTTTAAGTGATTGGAAGGTGAAATTACTTTTTTTAAAACACACTTCTTATACAAATACAGTACTAGTGAGCAATAATCAGTTTGTTTGAAAAACAGGCTTTAATTGCTGATAATAGGTGCACAAGCAGTGATTCTGCGAGTGCTCCAGGGCTCAAGAACCAATGGAGTAACAAGGTCCCGCATAGTGCAAATAAATCACCTGTTCTGTCAATATATAGTGTGGATGCTTCACAAGCAGAGATGTTATTGCAGCGTTTACAAATATAAAATCAATTTATACAAAGTCTCCCAGCTTTCTTGAAAAGATTTGTGTTTCCCTCGTTTTTCTTTTGTATTTGTTATGATCTCATTAGTATCTATAGTAGATTCAGCGTCCGTCAGTTCTGGCAGATTCTACTGTACATGCTGAAGCGGTTTTCTCCCACTGCTAATTAAAAAAAAAAAAAAAAATAGCCACAACAATCCCGTGGGCTACAGTGAAACACAGTGTTTTTAAATTGGGACTATAACGAAGACTGCATGTGTACGTGAGTACATTAGTTATTGTAGATCATAATTCACAGCCAGCCAGTATTTTTGTAAATAACAACACATGTAATGTACAATAAAATAAACATTCGGTGTCAGTTTCAGGCAGAGATTTATGGTCAGCAAGGTGACAGAGCTGTGAGAATTTTTTCCTCTGTCACCCTGTCTGGTCCTGTCAGTATCAGTTTCTCAGCACACGATAGAGTTAGTTAGCTCATACAGATTGATCAATCACAGTACAGATGAATGATCGATCTGTATGAGCGTTTACAAAGGTGTTTTGTTAAAAAGAAAAAAAAAATGTAAATCTAAATTTACAACAGTGTTTATTTTTTAGCAAAATAAAATCTAAGTCTATTTTTAGGGACTACCAAGTTTCAAAGGGGACTAGTAGCACAATATTGTTAGTTTTTAACCCTGTAAAGACAATTTAAATATAGCGATCTGTTTCATTCTACATTTGCGTGCAGTGTGGGACGATTACATAATGCTTCTTAAGAAGAAACTCAGAGATTACAAACTTGTCTACCCAAAGAGCATTTTATTTAGCTAAAGAGTAAAATGTGTAAGGTAACTCAAACCCTAAAGCATGCTTTTAATCTGTTTGAAGACATTTTAAACTGGATTAACATCTTAAAAGATGTCTTAACTAGCCCAATTTTCTTAACTGCATCACGTTGTTGCGTAGATGCTATTTTCAATCTTTGCAGAACCTCATTCTTTTCAAAAAAAACTTTTTAAGGCAGATATAAACCAAAAGGACTAGCCCACCTATTATTTCACACTGCGGTCATTTCTTACTTTAGATTATCTCTTACCTCAGGCCTTACTGGATCTTCAATGCCAACCACACAGATGCAAGTCAGGTCCTTTAAAATGTAATTTTCATTGTCCCAGTCAGGCTCTGGGCTGGCTGGGAAGTCACGGTAAGCTATGCAGATGGTTCTGAGACCCTCACAAGCCATGGGCTCAATCACCTTCTTCACCATTTCGTCACGGTCCCGGGGCCTGAAGACGCGAGGCTCTCCTACTGCATTCAGAATATAGCTGCATCTGTATAAATTACAACACAGCCCCGTGGTGAGAACCAAGGACAGCAACCTACAGGATTCTGGGTTGGAATTAGCTGGGTTCGAAGTTAGGATTCCTTTACATTATGGTGTTCCTTTTGTCCAAAATACATTCCCTTAGGATTCAATAAATAGGGAATACACTTTTTTTGAGATGCTACAGTACATGATAAACAAATTACATACTATAGAACTGTAAAGATTTTTTTTTTAAACCTTTCATGCATGGCGACTGGTAGAAACGTATGGAAGACACAAATGCATGATGACCTCATATGAAAATGCCACCCCCATATAAAGCAACGAAAAAACATATATTTTTTGCTTTTTTCAATATTTCATGTACTGTATGAAATGGTTAAAAAAATTAAATTCTCAAGGTTCAATGGTACACCATTAAAACAGGAAATGCTACACAATGTATGGTTGAATACATCACTTAAGACTCAAAACAGTCTACAGTACTACTGTAATACTATCTATACATGTTTACCTGTCACGAGAGCAGTTTATGAGAGATTTACCGTCACTAGCTAGCGATAGTCAGATTTGACCGCACTCACTTCTTAAGGATTATCTCAGAGGCCCCTTTGCTGTACATTCTGAAGCTCCGATTGGGCAGTTTCGTCACTGTGCTCATTGACTTCCTCACAGAGTTGAATGTGTAGACCTTGTACAGCTTCTCCTCTGGGATCTGATTCCGAATTGGTTGATAATCTCGCTTCAGGTCCAGAATAAACCCAAGAAGACCACATTCAGTCTTGTTCCCCACCTGCCGTGGAAGACCCCCGTCTTTATCAGGGGGCTGCAGAAATAACAGGCAGGGGAAAAAAATAAATAAAATCTATGTCATTTTCTCCTAAAACAGAAGTTAATAGTTTAACATAATGGCTTGATCATCATACAAAAACATCTGATATCCTGAATCGTCTGTGTTTTCTTAAAGCATTTAGATCCAAAAGGGCATACATATGACCAAGCCTGATCATAAGCAGTTTATTGTTATTAGTGTATCTGACCTATTCATTTTCACTTTACCACACCTCTGCTAATGAGAATACACACACTACAATATTATTCACTTTTTTTTTCCTTTTCAACCTTTAAAAACATTTTATATGATGGAAAAAAAAAATCAAGTTTAGTAAATGCTAATTATACCTCAGGTACAGTAAAACAAACAAACAAACAAACAAACAACCACAAGAAGTCAGAATAGCACAATTTATCAATTATGTTTGTGACTTGAGCAGCAAGCTTACTTTGTCCTTGAGTAGAATCTAAAAACATTCTCTTTGTAACAAAACACTAGTCTGTAGAACAATCAGACTCCCAATTAATAACCTGCTTCTGCTGTCAACAACTGACAGCTCTGCCTTGCTCTGCATTATACATAAGAGCAGCATATGTAAAGCACTGTAGAGTAATTGAGATAACCACAATAAAACTGAAAAGTCACATTCTGCAGGCGTGCTTAGTTCAGAGTCCACACATTCCTGCAGTTTACATTGCAAGGTTTAGAGACTGTCTGCCCCATACAGTATATTACTGTAGAACCCCAGAGCCAGTCTGCTAGATTTACAGTATAGACTTTGTATAGCTATGTATGGAGTATTTAATTAAATCCTTACTTCACTTTGTACAGACCCAGGCCGTTGATTCTCAGATGTTTTTTTCTTTAAGGACCAACAACATTTACTGGGTTACTGTACTTCTACAATCAGTATACAGTTTTATATTGTAATGCATTTATCAGTAAGATAAATGAGATACTACGCTTTTGATACATACCAACACCAGTTTGCTTAAAGTACTGGTCATCAACTGTTGCAAATTTTAACAAAACCTGCTTGGCATCTACACCAGATACTGTTCATATAAAGAAGTGGGTGGATGTGAAGATTCAACACAAATTTGGTTTGCAGTTCATTATAGGGAACATAAGGGGATCTGAATGTATCCTTAAACATTTAGCACGTTCTTTCCAGCTATTTAAGCAACGTAAGGTTAACGGCTTTTTCAAGATCAGCAGGGCATTAAAGGCTGACCTTTATGGTGGTTGTAAAGTACCCTGTGGTTTCTGGTGTTCAGATTGACTCTTTGCTAGTATTTTAGATTGCTAACAAGTGAACATCTGTTTCAGCTGTGCTGCGAGACAAAAGTGCAGCCTGACAGTCAACGGACTGGAAACCCAATAATCTAAAATAGTGGGCCAATGTCACAAGGGGGAAGTGACAACCAAGGTTACTAGCGATTAACAGCGAAGCTAAAGTGATTGCATTCACACCCTTCCAGAACCATGCGCAGGACTCCAGGCTTCCTTTGGCAAGTAGCATATTTGTCATATTTGCAAGCTGCAATAATGTTGAATGTCCCTGATGTCTTTCTGCAGCTATAACACCCTTTGTAGTGTTTGACATGTGTGACTTTACAAAAATATCCCTTTTTTTAAATCACAGTGACAAAAGCTGCTGTTATTTCTTGCTGCACATTCCATCAAATGGATTGTAGCCTTAATATAAAGTTACAATAGGATGTTTGCAGTATGTCTTTCATATTTCTGTGCAATAATATTACAGCACATTGAATCAACTGCATAGTGTAATCATGTTATTTTATTCACCCAATACAAAAAGGGTTATCAATGCATGAACTCACATGTAATGTGAACACTCACGCAAGTGTACGTGGGCTTTGAATATCTCCAAGCAACAGATCACTGTAGTCAATATGCTCCTGGTAGCTAATCGCCAATGATTTGATATCAACAGCTGAACATGGTTGCCATTGGCAGCACTGCACTAGTAGAATTTTGTTCAATGAAGCAGATTTTTTAAAATCTTGTCATTTAGCATTATAGGTTGGTATAATCTTTTTTGAATATGTGAAAAGAAAACTGAAAATATGCTTGGTGTATGCAAGACTTTAGTAGATTGCAACCAGGACAAGGTTGGTTCCACCGGGGGCTGGTCCCACTGCTTCACCTCTTTAACACAATAACACATTTTAAAATAACAGTAAAACTAAACAACACGCTAACTAACAATGAACTATTAGGTTTTATTGTAATTTTTTTTTTTTTCTTTCTTTCTTTCTTTCTTTCTTTCTTTCTTTCTTTCTTTCTTTCTCCACTAAGTCACATGTTTCTTCTTTCCCTTGGAAGCAGGAACTGCTCGGCTTTTATACATGCCCTCCTAGTCACATGACTTGGAAGTTTTTTTGTTTGCTTTTTGTTTTAAATAAATTTATAAAGTATTGTAAAAAAAAACAATGTGGGGACCATACCCTTTATATTCACAAAATAGTAAATAATAAATATTCAAATAATTAAATAAGAACAAAAAACAAATACTTTAAGCCATTTCACTTGAACCTGGTCATGTGACCACCCATGCCATATCCCCTTACTGCAGCTAAAACAAAAAAAAAAAAAAATAGGGTTAAAATAAAATAGAAAATGCTGTTGTGGAATACATATTCACATTTATAAACTGTAGAATATGGGAGTGAATGAACACAAATTGTACCAGTGCCAAAATCAAATTATTTACATAAATAAAGCACACAAATAAACACTATTTACATGTAAGAGGGTTTCACCCCATTAACAAATACATATGTGTATGGCAGAGGTTTGGATGGTTTACAGGTGGAGCAGCACTGTCTCGAGGAGCAGTTGAAATATTCTTCTGTTTGATCTCAGTTCTGACTGCATTTTTGAATGCACTAATCTGTAGGTCTTTGAGACATGATGTTACAAAATAACATAATTTAGCATGGTGAATTTTTTTTTGTCACAAGCGTATTTAACACAGTGCCAGTTCTATTATCTCAAATACATCAAGTAAAATAAGTCTCTGTTGTGTATTGTAAACAGAATTTACCTAGAAACAGTCCGTAAAAAAAAAAGAAAATACACACCCCCCCCCCCCCCCCCCCAGGGAGGGAAGTTAATTGGCAACAGCTGCTGTCTCCACAGCCCACACGGACGACAGCGAGCCACAGCATATGACGGTAAGGTAGCTGGCAACCGTATTTCCTTTCCAGTATGGTTTTATCACCAATAAACCTCTTTCTCCTGACCCTCCCCACAGAGGGATCAGCATTTTACATTCCTTAAACCGCAGGCCCTTCCAACCCCACTGTGTCCTCCAAAGGTCATTTCCGCATTTGCGCTTTCATTTGTTCTATAGACAGAACTCAAAGAATAGTCGCCCACTGAGTACATTTATGAATTACTGAAGGCATGACATTACATAAATGATAAAAGAGCAATTTACTTTCAACCAACAAGGGGTGTACAACTTCTGTTGAGTCATTTCAGGGAGATTTGGTTTGAGGACATGTTCAACCTCGGTAATTTCCACTCCTAAAGTGATGTGCTTCCACTGCCGCGCCCCCCAGCACTCCCCCTCCAGGCTATCCAACCTTAAATCAATGGATCATATATATATATATATATATATATATATATATATATATATATATATATATATATATATATAATAACTCGGCCCTTCATTTTCTGTGCATGCCTTCATTTTCTGTGCATGTACTGTGTGCTTCTGGCCATAGGGGCCAGTCGCAACCACTTTTCTTCTCACGTGCAAAAAGGCATGTACGATCCTGTAGACATCATCACAGTGAGCCTTAGGAGCAAGCAATTACTGTACAGTGTAGGGGCAAAACATGCTTAACATATCTGAAAACCTTTTAATAGTAAAATAGTCCATTACCTACTGTGCTTACTTACGAGTAGACTAAGCCAAATGTGCTTGAGGCAAGATTTATTCAGCACTTGTTTGTATTTCTTAGATTTCTTAGGTAATTTTTTAGTGCTATGATAAAAGTTACTTAGGGTTATGTTACAGTCGCAGCTATAGCTATGGGACACCTTACTTGTAACTACCTATCCAGACTAGGAATCCTTCTAGTGTAACCCACTAGGTCCATTCCTCTTAGAAACTTAATATATATTATATTAAATATATAATATAATATATATATGATATATATATATATATATACCCAGTTTATTAGAGAAGAAAGTCTTTCTGAAAGTGTTGATATTTGCAGAATAATCTAGGAATCCATCCTTTTATATTTTATACATAAGGTATAAGATTTGAAGGTGGGCTATTACTTGCGCCCTGTTTTATTTAAATAACAAGATTATCGCACACAATGACAATTTAATTCGTTAGCGCCTCATTTCTCCACAAACTTTCAATTATTCTGTAACATGATTTCAGCTCCTTCTGGCCCTTTGTTCCATATACCTAGGAGGCTGTCCTTAGAGATTTTTCTTAGATGGGTGGGGGGGTTGGCTTAAATACTGTATGTTGTGTAACATGTTTAAATGCTGTATTATGAGACAGATCATTTTGGGCGCAGTCTTCTCCCCTTCCCCTCTGTCATAACAAGAGTCAACATTTGCCTGGGTCTGGCTCAGGGATACGTATGAATGATTTAGAAAGCAAGCATGACACCGCCATTTGAACTACCCTTGCTGGCTTGCAACTGATCAGAAGTTCCAGAGACCAGATGGCAGAGGGAACCTGAGACAGGGATCAAAAGGAGTCACTTCTGAGCTTGCAGTAGTTGCTGTGTATCTGTCCTACATTCAGCAGAATGCATTACTAATGGATTGTGTTTCTGATACTGTTTTTAACATAGCTAGTAATGTGGCGCTGGTATATGCACACACAGGAGTTTTAACGTGTTGCGGCTGTTGCAATTTGCAAACGAGTCGGATGTCTAGGGTGAAATGCACTAAACAATCAAAATGATGTTTGTGGCTTTTTAGGGAATGCTTTACGGCAGCAGTTTTTTTTTTTTTTTCAGTTTAGCCTTAGATGAATATGTAATTATGGCTGTTCCTGCATACATTTGCAAAAATGGGGTGGAAATGAAGGTTCTTAAATATCATAATGAGATATACTAAATTGCAACACTGACAATTGAATCAATTTGTTAAGAACTTGTGCAAGTATGTTTTAAATAGTTACAACTGTTGCTGGCACTTCCCAATCGTTGTTGTGCATTGCCAGTTGGGCCCAATGCATTTTTGAGGCGAACACCCAAATACCTATTTTTCCCTAAAAGCAGGGTGTACTTACAAGCCTTGAAAACACATTTCTGTGACATTTCTGGTTTCCCCAACGAGTTGGGAGCAATAGACTGCCGCTAACCCCTCCAGCTCATTCTGTACAGCTGTATAGGAATAGGAAACACACCTATTCTATTAATGTGCAGGTGGTTTATAATTGTGCACAATTTACAATTGCACCACTGACTAACTTCAATAAAACCTGACAGTATACATTTGGCTTACAGGCTGATTAGGGACTGTTTTAATACCTGTGACAGAAATAGAATGATTCTTGGTGGTAAATCTCCCTCCCGACCTGTGAGGGCGCTAAGTAACGTGAACAGTGTACCCCGGACTGATTGGTCTGACAATTAATTCCCAGGGTTAAAAGGAAGTCGGTCATATAGAAAGGGGGCGGAACTCCAGCACTAAATCATTGACCTGTAAGGGAAATGAGGGCGGTGGCTTTCATCTTCCCTTAACAGGCGGCACCAGCGGCCAAATAATACATCATCTCCTCTCAGCATACCCATACAAGCAGTCATGATGCCGACATTGAATATAAATATTTAATTGATTGAACATTTAAAGGTTAGACCCAAGAAGAAGTTGATGAAAACAGGATGGCAACTACGTCATATTTGCATTTCGCATTTGTCTATTGCTAGAAATGAACTAATGGAAATGTTTCGCATTATATACACAACAAAACTCAATAGAAAAGACAGCAACGGTTCTTAGGACATAGCCTTTAATAGCAGAGACAAGCAGGTTTCAGTAGTATGAGTAATTTCCAAGATACAGTCTTGATTAGCACAACTAATCACAAACCAGAACTCATGCATGAGTTGTTCACGATGACCTAGATTCTAACACCCTCAAGAATTTGTGCTGAAGAATAAGTCATAACAATTGAAATGTTTTTTAAACTTACGTAAAAACATTTATGATTTGTATTCCAGTCTTTGTCATAATTCTGAATCCTGCGTTAACTTTATTGCAATTTATTTAATCTAGTTTGAGTGGGAAAACATTGTCAGTAACACAGAAAATCCTTGTCTACATGATCACCGTATGGCAATCAGTATCAGATCACTTAAGAGGAGCCTCTCTGAACCTGACCTTTATGTAGGATTAAATGAAACTGCTATAATGCATGCATCTAATTTAATTACAGAAATGCCTCACAGCTAAAAAAAAAACTGTTTGGGATTTTGAAAACGCAGTTCTGAGGCGATCAGTGCAGTTTTATTTTTTAATCCACTATTGTGGGTTAATGTATAATCCAGACTAGTTTTATGTGATCTAAACCCCAGTCACAAAATGATTGAAATGACATCACATGTAATAAACGACCTGCCTCTATGTATGGCACTTTTATTATTATTATTATTATTATTATTATTATTATTATTATTATTATTATTATTAGGATTAATACCCTCCGCCTCCTCAAGTCTCATCTGTTTAGAGTGTACTTGTAGCTCTCTTGATCTAGCCCTTCTACTATGTACTCGACTCACCTGACCAAAGCACCATGTTACTGGATCCACAGCTGAAGCACTATCCTTGCACTATTGTACAACTACTATGTCATTGTAGATTCAATTGTTGCAATCCTAACTTTTTGCATCTTATTTCACATTGTATTTTAGTAATATAATTTGCACCTACTGTAAACTATACTGTATTTAAATATTTTGCATTGTAACCCTGGATTGCCCTCAAACACCTGTAAGTCACCTTAGATAAAGGCATCTGCCAAATAATAATTTAAAAAGCAAGCTCTGAGTTGCATATTTGTGAGAATATACTGTCTGTCATTCATGGGATTTTCATGCAAGTTTTTTTTTTTTTAACTCGAGACATTTACACATTTATTTTACTCGTGTTAACCAGGCTTTTCACTCGATGTCGTGCAATGAATGGGAAAGGTGGGGGTTGATATGTAAATTAACTATGTGTAAAGTACTCCTGCTGTTTTTGAAGATTACTTGTGAAATTTTGTGAAAATGTGGTTTCCATGCACAGAGAACTGGTACACGAGTGAATCTAAGCTGCTGTAATAAAGCAAATTACCTTGTGCCTGGTTGGTAAATAATGTGTTTTACTGCTCTTGCCCAAATTGTTTTTCAAATGTCATTAGTGGGGTGTCATGTCGTTAGTAGTGAATACTATTTCAACTAATTTATCTTACGACTCATTAATTAAAAATGAACTCGGAGGTATAAAATGAAACTAACCAACAGGTATTGCAGATTACCATGTCTGAAAACCAGCTGAGAGTTTTATGTATTTCCTTGCTGTATCCTGCACAAACTCTTTTCAACAACAAAATGAGGTGTTCAGGAATCAGTGGCTGCCTGTGAGACAGACAGGGAAGGTTACCAGTATTGCCAAGTCTCAGGAGAAAAAAAAAAAGCGACACTACCTTTCAAAACAAGCCCAAAACAAGCAAGCCCATATTAGAGTATGATTGTTCAAGTTCCAACCAGCGACTCTCAGAAATAAACCCAATCCTGCTTATTATAAGCAGACTTGGCATCTGTGAAGATTACCTCAACAGAGGGCATGTTGTTGCGCTGTTTTGGGTGATCGAGCTGGCTCATGACATCTAGTTCACCAGCTATATTTATTAATGTGGAGGGCAGATACGCGTTGTCTTTGGACACAGCTGGGACGGGAATTAATTCAGTTAGACATTTACGCAGCAAGGGTACTTTCAAACAGCTGCATTAATACTATAACAATGGCATAATGCAGTTCATTTTAAGTGGTTTTATACAGAACTGTAAACCCACAAGAGATATACAACATGACAGACCAGACACAGCAAAAAACAATAATAAAAAAAGCGGCCCGCTTTACATTAAGGTGAATTACACCACTGCTAACCATAAAATCAACCATCAGCCACTACTTTCTGCCATCTTGGAATCCACAGTAACAAATGACCTGCTTCCTTGCAATATTTAAAGTTAACAACAAACACACTTATTAACATTTACAAGTGAAATGCAGGTTTCCATGCGAAAATGGGCATGGATTTTCCCATGTGTTTCGTCGTTTACACGAGTAAATGAGATTTACCCTATCCCTCTCTTTGGCCGTTTTTTTTTTGGCCACAAACATGATTTACCTGAGTAATTCTCCCAGACGTGCATGGGCATCGCCATTTCACATGTAAATTGACCCGCATGGAAACCCCATGATTGTGGACAATTTGTCCTGTGTGCTGTTTTGTATACATAAACAACTATCAGTCACGTACTGCGATAAACAACAACTAGAGGAAATGCAGACACACCAGCATTAAAACTGGACATGTTACACAAGTCACGACTTTCCAGAGTTACATATATTTCACAAAATGGAAACTCAAGCACTGAGATGTTCACTCTGCCACATTGTGAGCTACCATACAGTACATAAAGGTATACATATTTAGGGTGAAAATCATACATGAACAGCTAAGACTTCACTGAACACAAATATAAGTCCAGTCTCATAATCTTTAGTAACGATGATGTACCTTTTTGCTATGTGAGATGTTAAGGTTTATCAAGTGTTGGTACCCTGCAGACAACGTTGGGGATTCTTTTAACTAGCAGTGATTCTGTGGTGTCACATTGTAGCTAAATGGATCTTAAGAAGCCCTTGTGCCAGCAATGAAAAGCCAATCTTTGAAGGAAATGTCAAATAATGGATTTAGGGAACAATGTAATTCTGTCAACAACAGATGCTTATCCTCATCAAGAGTTTTACAATAAAATCAGATTGCACTTTCTCCAGCCTGGGTACAATGATTAGGAGACAAATGGCCAGGTGCAATTATGTAATGTGGTTGTGTGACATTTTCTATCAGCGCTGAGAAGGTAAGAAAGCAGTAATGATCAGTCAACATGAGCGTATGCTGACTTCAGCCCACACAATGGAAAAGAAAATGAAAATGATATGGATATCAGAGCCACCCTCAGCCTTCCCAGGACAGCGATTACGACAACGCGGGAAGCCAAGCATGAAGAGCGGACACAAGGCCTGGTTAGTCTTCTAGGAATCACATTGTTTTTGTTGATCCCAGTATTAGCAGATGGCTGGATGTCCCAACAGTTTGGTTCTATCAGGCCCACACATAAACATGTGCATAATTACATCATGATACTGCAGATTTTCATTTAGTGAAGTCTATACTGTAAATGAATCTGCAATGCAAACAATGATATAAAGCAAAGTGTTACAATTATTCCATTTTCAAATCATTTTCCCATGGTCTGCTAACTGCATGCTTCCTGCCAAGTTTCATTGTTCTTTGGAACAGATTTTCCCAGGCCTATCCATTAACCTGTCAAAAGGCTTTTTGTTTTGTTTTGTTGTGCTCTTACAATTTATTGCAAATGCTTTCTTCACAAGACGTCCAGGAAATCCATGCCAGGGAAGCTGGCACTGTTAATGTTGTTATCTGGGAGGTAATTGCCATTTGAATGGTCAGCCTTGCTATTAATTGACTAGTGCAGTTCCCAGAAAGCTGAAGGGCTCATACACAATCTTCTGAGATGCAGAAGGCCAGTTGCGTGTGAGGAAACATGCACTTTAATTCTCACTGTTTTATGCCACGGGGTACTAAGCATCTCCCATGCATCAAATATTTGGATAAATAAATACAGTAGTCATTTTTTCCTCCATGTACAGTACATGTATTTCTATGTCGCTTGTACAGTATGTCTTCATTATTCCACCCACAGCAATAGGTCTAATGTACCGTGTTATCGTATTTATGTAGAAAATATTTAGTCTGCTTTAGTGGTACAATACAAACTGCAGCATGTGAACCTGCAACAAGATACCTGTACAAACATTCTGCTTGAAGAATGATGTTTTCCTTGAACAAAGACAGCATCACTGAACTATATCCTTCACCCATGGCAATGTTAAGTAGCCCTATTTCTCTCTCCTGTTTTTTTTTAATTATTATTAGTTACCATGAGGAATATACTACCTGTAAACTAGAATAGTCTGGGCTGATTTATCATGATGTTGTTTTACAGATAAGAAAATTAAAGGTTCAAATTAATTCATCAAGCCCAGTTGCAATGTTTTGCATGACCTGCTCTCTTTTCTAAAAATGTGTAAAACATTTTTTTACACCTTGTGTTGGTGTTGGGCCTCATCAAATGTACTGCAATGGAAACACTGTTACTCTGCCCTATGTGAGCATGTCACCAATCTACCACTAATGGAGTGAGAAGCAGCTCACTGCTTGTCATGTGGATTACTATGCTGAGACTATCATTCTTATTCAAGGTGGTGTGGCTGTAGGCATGCTGAGACTATCAAACTCATTTTATTCAGGCTTCAAACTCAAGCTTCTAGAGGTGGTAGAAGATGTACTATGAGTGCATTGCATCCATATTTAATTTTAACAATAACTGACACAGTTATATGCAATTAAATATTACAGTTTTTTTTGTTCCTAACTTTATTAAAAAGAATATTACAATATTACTGAACAATTGTTCTATCTAATTTAGATTAATTAATCAGATCCCTGCAGGAATTGTCCACAAGGTCAATCTCTCCTCATTTTTGTTGATTGTTCTAATTCTTTAGCAAATTCAAATTTAAATATAAACATCAGTTAACCACGTAAATCTATTCAGAATCATAGAATGCACCACACTGAAGTATTCTTAAATGCAGAGCTATTTTTGACTTAACAAAAGCACAAGAACAAGGCTCACAAAAAGAAATACAGGACAAATTAAATTCTACAATAAACACAACACTTCAGTGAGATTCTGAAGTAATGTGTTTACTGTATCAAGGCTAGCATGTTCTAAAGTAGGTCTTAAAAGGATATCTTTTTTAGAGAGTTTGGCATTCTTGTCAGTGGATTTATAAACTAAAATTGCTTTCTGTTGACAGATAAATGATAATCTGATCTGTGTTTTTCAATGTCATTACAGAAGTGGTCCAATCTGTTAATCCTTTGTCCATTCTGTCTAGTGTGGCAGTCCTGAAATGCCAAACTAATGCTACTTATCTGAACACAAGAGAGTCATTTCATAACAGAATGAAAATGCAGTGTAGCATTGTTTATTTTATCATTACAAGCATATTCTCAGGATCCGATTCAAATGCAATATAAGACAATCTATTAAATCGTGTCTATTTGGCAGCAACAATCACCCCTTCATGTGATGGATTTTACAAAGGTATTCCGAACAGTTTATTAATGAAAAAGATATCTCATGTCTTGATAACAAATAACACTCATTCTTAGCTTTCGATCTTGTAGAACAAGGAAATATGAACCTCCTGTTTCATGTCAGCTTGATCGATTTCAATTGTAATGAATTATCCAATACAGCAATGCACCAGCTATCAAAAAAGGCTCATTTAAGTATAGTGACAAATAAAATAGAACACAATAATAGATCTTAATTAGCACCAGTTTGATCTCATTTATGTCTTTAGTGCACATGAAGCTATCCAGCCCAACACATTAGATACATTAAATGACCATCAACCAGACTTCAAAATAAAGTTATTAATGCAAAACAACTGTTTGCACAGACATAACAATCTAATAGCCAACCAAGAACCTTCCAAATAATTGCCTTTGAAATGTGTCAAAAGAAGTGTGTTTTAATGACTTTGTAGCTTCCTTGAAATCATTTGTAAACAGATGGCAAAAAAACAAAAAAAGGCTATTCCAATTACTGGCATTTGAGCACTACTTCATCAGCCTTTCACTCAGAAAAGTAGAATGTAGGGCACATCCCATGTTGGCAAGGCTAAAAGTGCATTTTGATTAACTTCTAGGACCTTAAAAATGTTTCTATTTTCAATCATCGAGTATCCAGTGCTTTGCTGCACTAAATGAATGTATTTTATTTTTAGGATATCCAGGGAGGGCTAATTTAAACTGGTCATTGATTTATTTATTTTTTGTTCAAACATCAAATTCATGCCTTTAGGCATTTTGCAATAGCATGCTTTCTTTAATTAGAACAACATAATCCAATTAAAGTGCTCGTATTAGTTGAGGTCTGACTGGATAACTGATGTAGGTGTGTCTTATACAGGATAAGAAAACGTTGCTTCATATAAGGCAATTCAATATAATAGGGTTGGCTCCAGACCACTGAAAGAACAAAAACTGTTCCCCTATTAAAAATATATTCTACTGTACAGTATTCTATAGAAGTAACCAAAACGCTATCATTTATTACAATATACTATATCATATTGAACACTATAATATGCTATAGTAGACTGTAATGTTTTATATATATATATATATATATATATATATATATATATATATATATATATATATATATATGTGTGTGTGTGTGTGTATGTACACACACACACACACACACACACACACACACACACACACACACACACACACACAGTGTTGGCTTCGAAGTCCTAAAGGATGATTCCTCTTGTCAGAAACAGTTCTTGTTTTTACTAACATACCAGTCACTATATTTCTGGAAAAAAAAAAAACAAAAACAAAAAACACAACTGAAACGTACCAGTATTTTCGTTGTATATGCACTGTTGATCGAGATTGAGTAAATAATGAGATCCAGTGTTTTTGCTGGAAGGGCGTCAGGGTCTGGGATCTCTTTATAGTGAGTGTCCCCAACATAGGCCTGCACAACTGTCATCCGATTGGTTGTGAGGGTACCTGTTTTATCAGAACAGATTGCAGTCGCATTGCCCATAGTTTCACAAGCATCCAAGTGTCGGACCAAGTTGTTATCCTTCATCATTTTCTGTTCAAAAAAGTAAAAACACACACCCACACTTAACATAGAGATTTCAAAGGCATTCTTTTCTCTGTTTTAAAAATGATTCTGGAGGTGTTCATGGCTAATCATAGGTTAATGAAATAAATTGAACATTAACGTACGGTATATTAAGCAGACTTTCCAAATATATTGAAGAGATGGGATGTACCTTAACAGAGTAGGCCAGGGAGATGGTGACAGCCAGCGGGAGGCCTTCAGGGACAGCAACCACCAGGACGGTGACACCAATGATGAAGAACTTGACAAAATACTGAATGTAGACCGGGGTGCATTCTGGCAACCACGGTGTCTTCTCAATCACAAACTTTTGAATAGTAAAGTACAGTATCAGAATGATGACTGTAATAGCAGACATTATTAAGCCTGAAACCCAAGAAAGGAGAGGGGAGAGGGTCAATCTTAATATAAAAACGTGGCATTGTGGAGAGCCAAGTATCAATCGAGTGACCTGGCCCTGGTCATTAAAAGCCAGGTTGACTTGGCGCTCGCACAGGTTAGGGGAGCAAAAAACCAGAAGGGACCGTTTCTCCTACAGCAGATCCCACTGGCCAGGCGCCCTGGGAGCTGCAGGGCTGGCCAGGCGCCTGGTGAGCTGCATCGTGTTTCAAATTCCTGGGTGTTGAAGAGAGAGCTGGCTCAGTCGTAGGATTGAAGTACACCCACTGAACCTTGAGTTACCCTGAGCTGTGTGGGGAACTGCTGGGGTGAGGGGAAAAAATGATTGGACATTCTAAATTGGGGAGAAAATCTGGAGTAAAATAATCGGGCACTAAATAGAAAAGAAAAAAAACTGCCAGTTTAAGCAAAGCACGGCAAGTACTTCGATGTCTTCTCAGCCCCATGGCAGAACACCTCCATATGAATGTTGACAGCTTCAGCACATCCTGTTTTTCTGATCCCTTAATAATTTGCCAAGTGCACAGCAAACAGAGTAGAGAGTTCTCTTGAACGAGGTAATCTCCTGTTTTCCAGGTGCAGAACATAGCTTTGTAGGTAAGGATTAGTAAGTGTAGCAAAATACAAAAACTACTTAACTGAGACTTTGCAAATGGGATGTTGTGTGCACTGAGTATCAGGAGCACAATAAAAATGAAGTAATGTTGTTACAAAGATATAACTATAACACCTATCTTCCTGACAGATGCGATTACATGTAACATCTTATACACTGCTTTATTAATTATCTATGCGCTCATTAATATGTCAGTGTGCTGTCAAGCACACCCCATAGATTATTTACTGATGTGACCTGAAAAATTTATTGGATTATGGTCTAGCATTATTGTGTAAATCAATTTCAGCCACCACTTTGAAAAGTTCCTTTGTATTTTGTTCTGCAATACAAGGTGAACAGACCAGGTCCGAAATTAGGATAAGCTTTTTAAAATCCTAGTATTGCTATTAAAACTTTTCACCAATAAATACATTTAAAGCTACAGTACCACACACATTTTCTTGTTTACTGATTAGTGAGATGCCCATTTGAACTACAGTAAAAAGACAAATACAAACAAGACCAGCCATAGAAGGCTCCCAGGGTGAAAAGTTTAAGGGTAAAATCCTTACAATTGAAAACACATTTTTATTGTAAGATTCCAATTATCAAATGTGACCGAGCTAATCATAAAATACTGCTATGTATCAAATGTGGGCTCCTATTTAAACTGAAAAGATATGATCAGTTCTGTACTGTTGTTGGCTACTTTAACAGACGACCTAGAGAATCATTGAATATAGTGTTGAACATAAAATTTATATCACAAGGTTATTGGTCAAAAAGTGACCAAAACATGGCAGCCACATTGTTATAGTTTACAGGAGTTTCCATAACATTGAACTGATCTCAAACTCACCTGCTTTGCCAATCTGAACAGCTAACTTGGTCAGTTTGCCCTGAAGAACAGACTTTTCTTTCTTGTGCATATGAGGCTTCTTCTTCTTCTCAACTCCAACACCTCCCTCGGCACTCTTCAGAGGCTGCATCTCCATGGCGGCTGCACGGTTTTTTTTCTTAGCTACAACCATCAAACGGAACAGCTTTTGTGATGTTACCTCCTTTTTACTTTAATTATCCAGTTTATGAAAATGGATCTTTGTGTCTTTGTGGTATTTTCCTATCAACATGTTCTTTCATTAAATATATATAAAAGCATACATGGTTTGTATTCTCTTCATTAACATGGTTTTATCCATAGGGGTGACACAATATTGTGGTAATGGGAGATGTACATCGCTCTCCTCTATGCTGACAGAACGCTTCACCTTTACTTATTTAATGCAGGTGTGGCATTTATTCAGTGTAGGTATGGTACTTTTCTGAGCAAAGACAACCAATAATGAAAAGCAGCTGCGCACTGAGCAGTCCTCTGAAACCAAACATTCCACTAGAAATGCAAAGCAAATCTGAAACTAGGGATTCAATATTAAATCAGACTGTGGTCATACATCGCCAATCATTGGATGGATATGATCGGCTCAAATACGTAGGAAAGTATTAAAGAGCTGTTAATGGCAAACCCCTTGACACATGTTTGCATATTGGTTTACAGAAATGCTTCATTTAAAAAAGAGGTTTATTTAAAACTATGAATATTCTAAGACTGAAAGCAGCATGTATACCATATACGCTACCTAAATTTAAGATTAACATTTTATTGTTTTTCAGTTAATATAGTCAGATAACGATGCTCTCAGATAAGTGTTTTCAATGTACTACAGTATTACATCAATACAGTATTGTAAAAACCCGACACTGTGCAGGGAGGGAGATAAGACGGCCAATTGTAAAGTGGTTTGGGACTCTTAAGGCTTTGCTGTGAGCACGATTAGTCCCACTTTAGAAAGGAAAAACTCTGACTCCAGTTTTATCGTGTTACTAATTAGCTTCACAGTAAAACTGGAATGGCTCAGACTGCTCTGACAGTCTTACTCCATCCTTCCTCTGAATAACAAATATAGAAAGCAATGATGTTAGAGTTGTTATGTACTGTAAACAGATGGAAGAGAAAGGAGAAAAAAGAAATATTAATCCCAAAGATTTTATACAAATTAAAATGTAAGGCTTAAAAAAGGAAATACATTCAGAAACAAGAGCTGGCTTTAAGAAAACCACGCTGTCAGGTACAATCGCTTTTCAACCACAGCAGAAAAGGCGCATCCACAACCCAGTGTATAAGAAAGCAGGTTACCTTTATTCAGGTTGTTCTCCATATTCCCATCCTGTATTTTACCTATGATGAAGACATACGACAGACAGAACAAAAATAATAAAAAGCAGACAATAAACTTTTTTTTTTGTTGTTGTTTTTCACAAAGACATTACAGTGAATTTAAAAGGAAAGACACAGAAACATTGTTATGGGACAATAATTTTCAAGAATTGCTCAATAACATTAAACATACATACATACATAAGATGGCATATGCTCAATAGGATTTATGTAAACCTGAACTAAACCTGCCTACATGATTAAGGTTTTGGTCCTTGTCCTTTTACACAAATGCAGCCTCTCAGCTTTTCATTTACTGAAGAACTGAAACCGAAGCTAAGGCATCTGTTTTCACAGAACAGGGGTTATAAATATAATAGCCTTACTGAGAATTACTGGCAGCGTTAGTCACATCCAGACTACAGTTACTAAGATGGCTTTGCTAAATACACATTGAATTAATGTAATACAAAACTCTGGGTCGATATCTCTTCTACTTAAATTAAAATTTTCATAAGCTTATTGATAAGTAACATTATTGCTTAAACTATGTAATGATATCATATATAATACACCCCAGAACTGGACTATTTAGCATTCGACCATTGAAACTATTGTATGAGACATGCTATAAACAGCAGAATAATATCATTTACACTCCTTTGAATACATAACCATTATATTCCGATAATATTGTACATAGACTATTCAGAGTTTTGTACTCTGTGACCAGCTTTGCACTTATTCTTACAGATATTTTAGGAAATATGTTTTCTTATTAGCAACATGTTTTTAATTGGGTTTAATGTACTGTGTCAATTTCAGGACATACTCACATTGGCTGTGTGTTAACAATAATACGGATTCTCAAACATCAGTGATACATTCATAAGATATTTCATAGGACATCAAGGTGTGAGAGGGAAGGGAACACAAGCACAATACAACAGACACATGCATGTCTCTGTTACAGTGGACTGACCCACAAATGCACATGCTTGGCACACACACAAAAAAACCCCATTACGTTCTTTAAAATATATGCAGGGTCTTCATTGGGAAGGGCTTTTAATGAACCATTGTTGTCCTATCTAATCACAGTCACTAATTTCTCTTAGTTTGTGCTCTATGCACCATTAACAACAAATGCTCTTGCATTTCCAGTACGAGCAGGGGAATGCAGAGCTGAAAGGGTTTGCATGGGAAATAACACTTGTTTCTTCACCATGGAGAATAAAATCTGATCCAGTTACAGAAATCTGCTGTCAACGGTAGCAGGCAGAGCTTTGGTTGTTACCAAGGTGACTAGCGGTTCTGGGATGCAAATGCATGACCTTCGAATGCAGAGGTTCACCACGCTAAAGCAGTGCAAAAATAATATATTGTGGTTTTTTTTCGGGGGGGGGGGTTGTTTGTTTTTTTTTAAACGCTAGCAGTGTCCAAACATTTCTGCTTTAGTGGATAGCCACAACTGAAGTTGTTTTTACATTCCCTTCTTTGGTTTCAATTTAAATGTAAATGAATGGCAAAAAAAATCTGAATGGCTAGAGTTGGCAAATAAATAATGATTATTTTCTAATGAGTATTTAAACACATTTCCGATTGAAAGACCATTGATATTCATTCCAGTGCTAACGTAACCACACAGTACTGACGTAATAATGTTTGCTATTCTGCAAAATAACTACTATGACACTCCTAAACTTACAGTACAGTATCTCTTCATTTTACTAGAAGCCTTGAACCTTGGTCCTTCAAGCTACTTATCACAGCGAACCTCCTATCAGCTCTTTCTTCTTCATAATTCTGTAGGGTTTCATCAACTTTCTATTTTTTAGCGACTGTGGCGGACTCAAATTGTTATTCATGAAATATCGCTGAACAATTAGATATTTCGTAGATTTGGAAATTGCTAAAAACATATGATTAATAAGACCCTTAGAAATTGATACTCACAATTAGGTATGCTTACAGCTTCTTAATGAATTATAAACCTGGGTTGGTCTTCCTTAATCATCTACACCAGGGAATATATATTCACTTGTCTACATTATCCACCTTCTTAGGTTCTCATTGAAAAAATACATCCTGGTTTGCAGTTTACCATCATTAAACACACCACCACCACCACAACCACCACCACCACAAAAAAGGTAGATAAAAAAGCTATATATTTACTTATTCAATCGAATCGTACAGTACATTCCAGATAACTACTGTACAGCCTGCTCTGTTAATGTACAAACAAATTGAATTAATTTATATTCAATTTCTAGTGGCGATTATTGTCACATTCCTAATTTCTCTTTTTTCATTCTTATAATCTAATGACAAGCATGTTGAACAGCTGTACAGCCATTGACAGAGGAAGGTCAAGACAGTTGGAAAAGGAGATGCCCATCATTTAAAAACAAGATAGGTGTTTTCAACGTACCATTGACCAAGCTGGTATTACCAGTGGCACTTGCACCTGCTGCACCATCTGTAGCTATAGTTGAGATGGGGTGGGAGGACTGATGTGAGGAGTCTAGCAAATAATAATGAATAAAAAAGAAGGATAACAGAGAACAAAAATAACATGGTTAAGAAAATTAATTAACATAATTGCCATGATTAGTTCATTCTTTTATACTGTAATGAACACAAAGCTTCTTCAGTCATAACATTAAAAATGCAACAGAAAAGATTGATCACATACAGCATGGATTAAATTAAAATCTTAAAATATAGACCAAACAATGATTACATTAATGACACATTAGGCAAGAATCAATAATAATAGGTATAATATCTTCAGAGGTCCCCCCCCTAACAATATATATTGGCATACCAGATATAGATATAAATATATATAAGCCATCTATAGAAATATATATAGAACCCAAACATATATACATATGGTTTTTAGATGTCAGTTTGACCATAACTTCTATTGAATCGACCACCTTTAGAGAAAGTACTTATTATGTACAATAGATGTATATTTTTTATGGCATTATAATGTCGTATAATGTGGGAAAAAGTTAATTATACTTGTAACACAATATATATTTGTATATATCTGGTATATAATATATATATATATATATATATATATATATATATATATATATATATATATACACACACACACACACACACACACACACACACACACACACACACACACACACACACACACACACACACACACAAGGTGCACTGTATTTTCAGCTAACAGTAATCTATATCGTATACGATGATATTGTTTCCATAGTATACAAGGGATGTATGTTAATCAAGGCTGAAAGGCTGACAGGTTATAAGAAATGTGCATGTTATATAATTAAAATTACAGTATAAGAAGCCTGATAGATGCACAGTACTTCCCCATGTTAAAACACCTGTATGAGAACCACATGTCTATAAATACTACTTGTGGATAAGAGCCACTGATTAACATGACATGACTGAGATCAAGGAGGACAAAGGAAAGAAAGCTTCCAATGCCAGTGTGGATGATTGCAAAGTTTAATATGACAGACATTGCATGTAATGCTGTAATTATTTAAACCTTTTTTTTTTTTTAAATGTTATTGGAATTGTTATTATATAGAAGGCTTAGGCAAAGCTCACAAACAGTACTTGCGGAAACATGGATATGTTCCCAATACTTAAAAAGATGTAATTATCAAGCTCTTCTTTTAAAGCCACTATGACCTGCAGCTGGATCAGAGGGGAAAGAGGAGGGCAGGAGGATTATGTTTTACGGGGTAGTTTTGGTTAGGTTAGGGATAAGCTGCTCAAGCCAGCTGTAGATTTGCAGTTAGAATCCTCCTGTTCACAGCTAGGTTAGATGAGGCATGACCAATACTCTACCTGATGGCTGGTATCCATCCTCAATTGTCTCACCTGTATTACAATTTTCAGAAAATAAAAAGATATACCTACTGTAGATGTTCTCTGAAAATATCTCAAATCAGTTTACTTTAAACTATAGTTTAAGGATCTATTAAGAAATAAACTATTATTAAAAAAAAAAAAAAGTTGTTAAATTACTTCCTTTGTTTATAATGGAAAATAATCAAGCCCTTTTAACCTCCTTTTAAATGTATCCTTAAAGAAAAGTGCTACCGGTGTCACTTACAACATTGTTTTTGTACATATTAAATGCTATATAGTGTTATAGACTTTAACTTGTGTGTGTTCTGGGTTCAAACCCAAGCTGACACCTTTTCAGCCTGCCAGCACATGTCAAGCATTTGGACAAAATGAAGCTTAAAAGGTACACATGAAAGACACAACATTAATCAGGCTTCCACTTTTCAGTCTGCAAAATAACTAAACTGACAAATTAAACACACTGCAGATTGTTCTGGTATGAAGTTAACAGTGACTATAATATCATACTCTCTACATTTTGATGTTTTAATAATCACCAATTCTGAAAAAAAGCAAAAAACAATGCAATATTTTGGACGTAGTCAGTTTTGAATGCAGACCTCCACATGAATTAGGTACATGGTGTCTCGTAGGACTGCAGGAGCATTTCAGTGTCCATGGTCTTTGATGTGGGGGTACCTTTCTTACCTTTCTTCTCTTTCTTCTCCTCCTCCTCTGCACTGGCCCCCAGCAGTGTGAAGATGATGCCAGTCTGAGAGTTGACCCCCACTGCAGTGACCACCATCCTCCCTGAACCCTCCATCACGTGGGTACCTGAAATACACAACACCGCAATTTGTCTATAACTCCACCCTGACTAAATAATCCACACCTCGTGGGGAATGTTGGTCTCATTCCACGTTGATCCAATGGTTATTACAGATTGATTGATTTCATTCTGCCACTTAAACTGAGGAAATAAGAGTTGGAGTATTTTTTGTATTTAAGCAAAGTAGGACTAAAAGCAAAGTAGGAATATTTAGGAATATTTGTCTTTATGAGTATTATTTAATAGAAATACACATCAAAACTCCAACTCAAGTCATTGGTAATATGTAAAAATGGCATTGCCACCAGCTAACAGCTGTATGCTGAAATTAGTGGAACAAGCTGCTCCTTAGCGGCAGCTAACCTTATAGTGTTGTTGGCACCACACGAGAAAACTAAACCTATACTCGGAATGTGTATGATGCAGTGTGGCACAATAATGAAGACATTAGTTGGAAAGGTCACAGAGCTGTAAGAATCGGTTTCATTTTGCAAAGAGGAACCGGTGTAACGGTCAGAGGGGCCAGATCCTGTATCATGAGGCTGTTATTATAAAAATAACTGACCTTTTAGGAGAGTCTCAGTGCTGCTGCCTTCAATATTATATATGTGTCAAATACTTTAAGAAACATTTCCTTTTACTAAAAAATAAATGTAAATTAATACTGCATTATTATTATTATTATTATTATTATTATTATTATTATTATTATTATTATTATAATAATAATAATAATAATAATAATAATAATAATAATTGTGCAGCAGCCTTTGTGGGGAAAATCTGACATCTTACAAAAATGCTGTCCTATGTTCTTACTTCTGAAGATCACTACAAGAGTGTTCATGCTTCATCAATCTAAAACAGCCAACAATTTATTATTAGGTAGGGAAAGCGGGAATGCTTCAATCAAGCTTAAATTATCCTCAGGGAATCTCATTGTCCCTCAATCCATTGATATAGAGACTTCTTACGCCTCTATATCAATTCACCTAAAACAGTTCTGAAGTAATGGCTGATGTGATCCCTAGATACAGCTTCGTCACCCACCCTGCAAAGCTGCAGAAACAATAGTGTCTTCTACTGTAATGTAATGACGGCAACCACATGTGTATAACCCTGTTGCTTCTGGGCACAAATGTGCTGATTGAGGCCAAAAGCAAGGGCTGGATGGCTACACCAGATTGGTGCTGATCGCTACAGTGCTGTTTTAATTAAACTATGCACTGTAAAAGTGCAAGATCTATAATGGTTTATAATGGAATATGGTGTAGGTAACACTCCAGTGATATAAATAGCACAAGAAACCCCAAACCAACACAGCTTCAAGTGATTCCAATTATATCACATAAGTCGTTCATAGTACAGAATAACGAGGATGGTGCATTGTGCTGTCCCTTCCCACATGTCTAGCTCATTTTAAGAGCATTAACTTGACCTGCACTTCTTCCCTCAGTTAAAAGAGGGTATGAAACACAGGTCTTCTGGTTATCTGTATCTATCCAATATTTGATTTTCAAAAACTCCAAGAATTATAACTAAAAAGGTGTGCTGAATATCTATCTTGTATCCAACCGAATTTTAATGACTGCAGGTGTTTCCTCTATTATATTAACTCAAGAAAAAATAGTATGTATGTATTTGGGATTGCACTGTTTTAAATATTAATGTTTTACTCATTACCAAGACAAATAGGAGCTTTTTTTATGCAGGGCAAATTAGGGAATGGATTGCTTCTATCCAGATAACAACTGCAAAGCATTTCAACAGTAATGACTGTAAAAGAAAATATATGTCTAAGGCAAGACGATTCCGATTTTATTAAAATGCAATTTATAATTAAGAACTCTTTTCTCTTGTTGAGAAATATCAGATTGTTGTGATTCAACTGGTAGCATTTCAATTAATTCAGCACCTCATTGGTTAACTAGCAAAAGATCATCACTGCTATATTTTTAATATTCAGCTTCATGGCATACAAGGAGACTTAAACAGTCAAAACTGTCAAAACACAGAGAAACTAAAACAGGAAAAACATAATCTTACGTGATCAAGTGTGTGTTTGACTTTTTAACCCTTTCATACATAAAATATTGAAAATAGCTAGAGTTTTGGACACATAATAAATATATTTTTCATAGCAGGTCATCAGGCATTTGCATATTCCACATGTGCCAATATAAAGGCTAAAATATATATATTTTTATCCGTCCCCATATGAGGTTGCCATGCATGAAAGTGTTAAACAAGTTGTAACACCTGTTTCAAAGACTCCGATTAGAACGAATCTTGGACTACCTTACCTAAAGTAACATGAGTTAGTCCAAGATCAGTGCTTATCAGGGTCTGTGAAACTAGCCAGCAGTGTTTCATTACTCAGCTTGTTATAAAATTTGTACAGAACTCAAACGGCGTTGAAAAACGGCACCATAACCACATGAGGACACCAGGCATGAAAGGGTTAAAGTCAAAGAAAGACACGTATTATTATTATTATTATTATTATTATTATTATTATTATTATTATTATTATTATCATAGTCGTAGTCATGGTAGTCACCAGAAAGAAGCATGGGGTCCTTGTCTGGAGCTTTGCTCACATGGTCTGATTCTCCAGTTAATGAACTTTCATCAATCTTCAGGTCATTTCCCTGTATCAAAATCCCATCTGCAGGAAGTAGGTCACCTGTTTAAAAAAAGCAGCTTATAATATAACCTTTAAGTATACAGTGTATAAAGCCAAAATAATGAACTGGGGTAAATAAGAATTTAAAAAAAAATGGTGTATAACATTGATAGGCAGATGTGTCTATAGCATGTAACTGTCAGTATTATTCTGAGAGCCATACCATATTTTACTTGTGCAATGTCCCCGATGACAATATCTGCAACCAGAATCTGAATGACTGTGCCAGCCCGGACCACAGAGAATTTCTGTTCCTGTTCAATGCGGCTTTGCAAGCCTCTAAACTGCTTCTCCTTGCTCCAGTCATTAAAGGCAGTAACAATTACAACACAGGCTACAGATAGTAAAATAGCAGCGCCTTCGATCCAGCCGGCTTGGGATTCCCCCTCATCCTCCACTCCACCTGAAGCAGCACCGCACACTGTGAAGAACAGTGGACACCAGTTAGTAAGCTCATTAGAAGCACAAAGGGCACTTTTACATCTAGCTTGTTCACTCAAGGTAGTTTGTTTTGGTGCATTCATAATGTTATGAACAGCAGAGTTAATTTGGGTTCACAATGCATCTTCGCAATGTCAGTAGATACAGTAGATACTATAATTCCCAAGATCTGGTATTCTCTATATTTTGGCCTTGTTCCAGTATCAAATCTTAGACAAAAGATCTAAATACTGTATTTGACTAATATTTTTAATTTTATGAGCATTGTTTTATCCTAACAATAATTTACTTTATTCCTGTTCTCACCTGAATAGTAGAGTATATTTTATTAATACAAAAACAATGTAAGTAATTAGGCCAATTCTGTCTGAAGTTTCTTTAAATAACAATCAGATAGAAGCACAGACTGCCAGATGTATATTTAGATTCCTAATAACCCTCCATTGTCCATTGTTTAGAAAATCTCAAAATAAATAATGAGTAAGGTCCGATTCTGTCAGATAGGGACAGCTATTTCTATCATTTTTTTTTTAAATTAGTATTATTTACAGATTCTCAGAACCAAAAAGAGCAATTTCCTGGGATAAATTATAGAAAGGGTTCCAACACAAATCAATATCCTTCTACATAAAAGTTTATTACAGAAAGCAATGCATCCAAGCAATTCATACAGAAATCTATTTTGTCAATAAATTTCGTACACTCTAAGTCCTGCAGTCTGATCTGCTCCCTGAGGAAGTGTTGCCTGGTTTTATTCAGCACTGACAAATCAGTCCCTGCAGAAGCTTCCAGAAACACAGATGTACTGTATGTACGATTACTTTTCCACACACTGTAGGGGTCGTAAACAGTGGCACTTCAATTTAAATCCGCTGATGAGCAAGTCATTTAAATTAATATCTCACTATGTATGTATCCTTGCTGCCTTGTCAGCTGTAATAAATGAAAGATCCTTGGTAATACCTTCAGTCTATTCAGAATATTTTAATCACTGCTCATGCAGCCTTATGAAAGGGTCATGCTTTTGCCCTGATTCCTTATGCTTTGCCATGCACAGGTCTTCCACTGCAGTACATTTCACATTCATAGTACCTGAACATTTTAACCAATATGCAAACTGTTCTCCTCTCCAACATGTGACTAGTTATTGCTTTTCTAAAATGATATAATAGAGAGAGACAGACAGCTTTAAAAACAAATAGTTTGCCAATTTTCTGCAAAGCAAGTGGTTAGTAATCATGCCCTTAGGATAGGAACCTGTCATGGATTTTAACAGCAGATTTGACAATCATTTTCCACCCAGCCTGAAAGCATTCCAATAAGAGAGCTGTCACTGCCTCAATCCCAGTGTATTTTTTTCTAGCATCTCATTGTCTTTCTTTATTTCAAACAATGGTTTTGTATTTCACTTATAAGACCCTCCAGTAACATTTTTACAGTTTACACCTGCAAAAACTGTAATGCTTTATTGAAAACTGTAATGCTTTAATGGTCTCGCCAGTATAAGTTTTCCATCCGTGTAGGGAAATATTAAGAATGCTCTTGTTAAACAGTTTATTGTTTGTTCAGAATGAGGGACTGTATCCAAGCAAATGTCCCCGAAATATATACAAAAGATTAGATGTTTGGTAATAAAATTAAAAATAAAATGCAACGCATCTTTACTGTTTTGTCACTTTTTGGGGATTTCTGATCACAAAATGGATATTTGCTGTCCGTGGTACTGAATTTCCAGCGCCAGCAGTTATATAACTGATGACATTTATCATAGCAGCTTGTAAACACAGCTCTCTAGGCATTTGACATTTTGGTAATGGAAACATAATTAGTTTCTTCTACAAGACTCCCCGGTTGAGGTAAGGTTTAGAATACATCAGTTATGTCAACAGGCTGCAAACAAAACAGGAAGAGTCCACAACCAATCAGCAGCATGTATCTGTTTCCTCTGCTCTTAATTTTCTGTAAAATATCCTGTAAGCAGAGTTGCGTGAATACATTCAAGTAACGTGCATGCCTCGATTTCAAAATGCAACAGTGAAAGATGCATTCGTAAGCAGTAACACGTAAGATCAAACAAGGCTTTCTGTTTTGCTTGCATGGATTGCATTCAGAATGCAATGTAATGAGATTCGATGTGCTATGATGTGACTCAACCCATACTTGTTACATGCAGTACTTTGTTACAAGAATAGTGCCAGGAAGACTGACTTTAAACCATATCAGCAGAGAATGTAATGAAAACTGAATAGTATTGATAATAATTCACACTGCACACACACACACATGTAAATAATACAATCTGTGCTATAGTTCATGCTTGCTTTAAGTGCCTCAGATATTCTCATTATCATCTTTTGAAAGTACAAATTCACTGTAATGAACACATTCTTGAATGAATCGCCCTTGTTATTAGGAATCGCTCTGCAGTGGCTAGTATGGAAGATGTATTGCTTAAGGCATCAGGTATGTGAGTTCATTATGCAATATGAACTCCTAGCTTGCTCACTTAATAAAAATGAAAAGTCACACTGTTTTTACAGAACACTTTTGAATAATCAGCAAAGGTGATTTTGCTGTATTGAACATTGCAGTAATGCTGATTATGCACTAAGATGTTTAGAAAAGATGTTTCTGAAAATGAGTAACCTGTTGTAAATACTGGTAAAGGATAAGTGTGATATATTTGTATTTTTATATTGATTATATTCAGAAAATCACAAGTTAAATGCAGCTGTGCAGATTTGCTTTTTAAAATGTATTAGGAAAAAACAATGTTTCCACTAAAGTAATGTTTTTAAACATGTTAATTACACTGGCTATGACACATCCATTTCATTACACCTTTCACCCATTACACTCTCTCAAATATCAAAACACGAACGAGCATTTGCAGTATGCCATGTAATTGAATTCTCAGTTGTTACAATGATTGACATTACTTACTCAGCATTTCATATATCCATGCTTAATGGCTGTCTCCCTTATTGCAAATTTTACACTATATGGGATTTGATATATGGCTGAGACCTAAAGGTTATTTTTTTAATGATATCTGGTGCACAGTTCATTAACTCAAGGTGCAGAAATTACCTTTTTAAAAGGTTTCTGTGATGTCTTAAATTGCTCAAAATACATTGCCTGGTCTAATGACAGAGTTCACAGATGACAACGTGTACTGTAATGTGTTTTAATGAATGTAGGGAGACCATTATAAAACAAATGCCATTGAGAACTGTGGTTGAAACGCTTATATTACATTAACAAGTATGTGTTCGAATATAATCTTACACTTATTAGGATAGGGTTTTATCCTCAATATATTCACCCACCAAAGGGAAAAGGGAACGTGGAAAAGCTGGTACTAATAGAGGATGATCTTCAGATTGTCTCCTATTTCAAGAGTGAGCTGGTCTTTTACATTGAGTTGGTCAGAAGTAAGATGTTACTGTAATTGGATTATAACCTGTTTCTCTCTCAGTGCACATTGTTTTTAATGATTTGTTAAAACTGGCACCAAGTAATACATTGTAATCAGGAGCCAGTTACAGGCAATCATCATTTCTGCTTGTCTAGGCACTGCAATGCCATCATACTGATTATGATAATAACCCTGATGGATGGAGCCATTGAACAGGCTATTTTTTCCCCCTTGTGGGTTTTCTTGGCTCTATGGATTCTAAAGCCAATGCTCATCCATCGTTTGGTGTTTTTTCTCTTAAGGACATGTATATGACAAAAGATTAAAACTAATTTCAACACTCCAAAAATGGTTGGTAATCCATTCCTTAGTAACCAGTGAGACATAGTGTGGTTTAGAGAGGGTTAAAGCACTCATTCATTTATTAATGCTCAAAAAACTTAGACATTGCTTATAACAGCCTAGTTATTTATTTGCAGTAGCAATATAACATCTGGCAATCCCTGTGTAGCATCTTGTCTGCAGTATATTCACTGTTCATGTTCTTTTGCAATGCAATTGTAAAATGCAATTACAAACCTGGAAATGAACCAAAAAAGCTGTACTCACATTCAATCCCCGCTCCTGGAGGTTGATAAAAAGAGAGTCCCAAGGATATAATGGCTGCGAGTTCTAAGATAATAAGGGTCACATCCTGCAGTGCTTCCCAGACTAACTGTAAGAAAGTTTTTGGCTTCTTTGGAGGTATAAAGTTTTCCCCGTAGACATCTTTTCTTTTTTCTAAATCCAGCGGGTTGTTGAGCAAGCCTGTAAAACAAAACGAAGAGTGATTTAGGATTTGCCATCGGACTTGCTGTGATGCAATAATGTTTTTTTTTTTTTTTTCACACCTAATAGATTTGTGGACTTCCACTTTAGTAAAGTTCACAACTTTGATCCCTGATCCATTTCCATTGAATTGTTGCAAGCAGTTTTCTCACTGCTGTTAGATTTTGTGTATGTGACAACGTTTGAAGCGTGACTTTTCAATGACCTTTTAGAATATATGAGCTGATTTTGTTTTCTACAGTTTCAGGACTCAAATACACAATTGGCAGCAAACATTAAAACCTGCAACCTGCAAAAGCTGCAACTTCTTCAAATATTAACTTCATTGAGTGTTAAGGATCTTGACTATCTGATTAACCAAATATAAATGGTTTAAGCGGTGACCTCAACATCAAGGCAGTATATCAAAAACCATCCGCGTGTTCAATACACAGTCCTAAAAAATAATAATATAATAATAATAATACATGCTGGGCAACTAGAGCAGGTTGATCCGTGACCTGTCTACTAAATTCACTCGACAGCGCTGTGCCATACTGTATGAATAATAGTTCTGACTTGGCAGCAGATCAGTGTGGCTTCAAGCTCACTTAGACCCATGGCAAAAGTAAAGGGTACAGAAAACATGTGTACAACGGGTAACAGTACCGAATTAATGTATTGTCTTATAAAAATGGCATTTATTAGGATTTACTACACGTACATATTTAATATAGTTTACAATAATGCAATTTTACTAAAAAGTCTTTGCAGTAAAAAAAAAATAAACCAATTTAAAAACCAGTACCAAACCAAGCAATTTAATATGGATCCGCCACATTTAAAAACCCTAATTGTATGCAACTAAGGTACAGAGCTTATCGTTTAAACATCATCGGTTTGTTTCTTTAAAACAGCTTTGGTTAGAACCCTCCCCCATGTAAGCCAACTTTTTACTGATTATACCAGTAAGATAATGCAATACCCACAGCTATTATGATCGTCAGTCATTTAAGAAAGCAGCACTGAATACAGGCAGCATTACTGGTGTCAAGAAGACAAATGTACCATAAACAAAATACTAATAGCAGACTATTATTCCTTCAGGAATAAAAGAAAAGACATTCCATTTAGGAATATATTGCTATAGTGTTGGAGATGTATAAAACGCTTCAATATATCAGTATAATATATTCATAATATGAATATATATGTATAAGCCTGTGTAAATATATGGCCAGTAGACACGGGTGCCTTCGCTATACTCCCATTGCAGAGGGTATGCATTGGTCAAACCCAATATTCAATCATATATTCTTTTCATTGAGGTCCAGATAAACCCCAAGAGGATTGAGATACAGCACCATGTGCTACGAGGATCAGGATAGCTTTCGAGGGATATTTCAATGAATGCAAGGTTTAGCAGTTACATCTTGTTTTGAATTCACAGTTTGTAATCAATTACGATGAAGACACCAATACAATAATGTATGATGAAAAGTGCTGCTTCAGCTGGCAGTAGTATATAGAAATTCAAATATCCGGCTCAGCATTAACCAGGGCAAACTGTTGGCAGCAGCAACAAATTCATATTTTAAAGCTCATATACTCAAAGTATGTTTTATGGCTCATAATATTTTGCCAGCAGCTGGGTAAATAAGATTCTACATGCATGCTATTTCTATAGTTTCCATATAAACAGGATTGCATGTGGTTGTTGTTTCAGCTGTTCTCTCTGAGTAAGTGCCCCTTCTGATCACTGGCCAGTTATGCCTATACAGGTTTACCAAGGCATTACCAAGGCAGGTTCCCATCATCACTTTAGTTATTCTAATAAATTCATTCAATTCGAAAAAATGTCAAGAGCATTCTGAAGCCCAGAGCCAGCAATTACTCTCTAAAACACATTGAATGCACTTAATACACTGTGACCTTACTATGGGGCACCGTTACTAAACATTCTCCAGAAGAGGTCAAGTTCAGTACAGTATACAGGACATATGAACAGGTAGTGCATTTCCTGTATAACATGTTTTTGAGGAGTGGGACGATTAAAAGGTAGCACGTTTAATAAATACCAAACACTTGAGCACTATCACTTACTTGTATGTTTTGGGGCATCTTAAGCAGGGGAAAAAGCAACTAAAAACCTGTTTAGAAAATGATACTGAATAAAACATTTCAGAAAATGAAAGGCACTATACATGCCACTGCTTTATGCTCGGAACCCAGGAAGCCATCTGAACTCAAGGAACACTGGGTTGGTTTGTTTACAAATGGCCTTATTTGTATTAATCGGGTTGTGAGAGTTTTCATTAAGTATCTCTATTCAAAATGTTTCATCTGCAGCAATTAAATGTTTAATCACACCACCACACCACAGGCAGCAGAATAACACCCCCCCCCCCCCTCGAGCAATAACTATTTATCTAAGTGTCAAAGACATTAATTATATACAAGTAAAATTATTGGTATTGACAACAACCACAACATCTCCTTTAGGGCCAAATGTACAACTCTCAGTATACTATACCTATCCTTACACGCTTCTCAGAGATTTTCTCAAAAGTTAATATGAACAATTCACAATTATATGGGTTGCATTAGAACTATTGAATTAATTTACCTTTGTGCTGAAGCTTTATAAATACAAACCTCTAGTTCTTTATTCCTACATACTGTGAAGTCAAGTTTAGTTTCTGCTAGAAAAAAGTAAATGCAATATGGTAAATGGGAGAGCATTTCTAAACCTTTTCTCTATACCGTTGAATCCACAGTAACTCATCACTTGAACTTACTCCTGTGTTACACAACTATAGTGAAACTGTACAGGCTGCAACTAAGCCAACCTCTTTTCCTATTGCCTCATTAATCACCCCGATCTGCTGACCCAGAGGCCATACATTGCAGCAAAGAATATCCTCATTAATTCTGTAGTAAACCCAGGACACTCCACTAATAATGAAGTCAGCTACAAGACACAACGGCTTTAACCCTTTTCATTGCTAAATTATTTTTGTCAAGCTGAATAAACTCCTTTACTGAGCACACATATATTTATACGCTACCTCAGACTGGGACCTAGGAGTCCCGTGAAGTTCCAATGTGATTTCCAACGGCATATATTAACATTACTAAGACAAGGCAGGGTCACAAGGTCCCACCAGGACTGAAAGGGTTAAAAAGAGCAAATATCTATTTAGATCTTGCTAAAACTCCCTGAACACATGTCATTAAATAGGTCAACTGACATGATGTCCATACAGTACCCTCAGCAATGTTTGCAGAACAGTTATTCTTTTACAGCAACAAAATGCACAAATACAAAAATGTAATTTTGTTGATATATATATATAAAACTACAGTTTTAGAAACTACTTTGAGTCTGGTCGGCAAATCCATGGAAAAATGCTAACCACTCTTTTAGAATTCAGAAAGGAGATTTAATTACTTTTCCTGAAACATAAAAATAAATTACCATGGAAACCAGATAATACTTTTGAGAAACCAGCAAACCATGAATGCCTACAAATAGTCACCTATGTAATTCAATAAGAAAAGCTATACCGGTATAGATATATGTACAGATGGACACATAGGTTTGTGACATTTAAACTGGTACTGTGATGATTAATGCCACCTAGATACTGCAATACAAAATGTACAGATTTTCATGGTTGCCATATAAACTGTTGGTGTGCTAATTTCTGTACAGTACAACATGATGTAAAGTACATGCTCACTAAAACAGATACACTATAAGAACACAATGCAAAGTTAAGAAGTGCTTTTTTTTCAGCAATTACTGTTATATTTAGCGGCAACTGACTTATCTGATTACAGTGAAAACCTTAAGTGTGACAGCACTGTAATTTAATCTACTGAATCACTGAACCACTGAGCAATTCAATGTTCTTAGATTATTTGTCCACTTAGATGTGAATTCATACTACAGAAAACTAAACCAGCAGGGTTACTTTGTTTAAACTTCTGTTTAGGCAGCTGTACATCATAAACCCCACAGTATGTGAATTGTATACAAAATGTATATATGAAATGAATATCTAGTTTCCGGTTAGAATAGGTAAATAAATGGTCTTGATTGAAAGATGTATATTAAAGATATATTGAGTGTACAGCAGACAGCCAATCAGAGGATGAGATTTTTGTCATGCAATAAAGCCAGGGACCCACTGCTTGATGTCATCGTCACATCTCTCTGGCGGAGGTCATGTCACAAAAAACACCCCTGAGAGCGGGCATCACATACTGCCCAATTGAAATCGCAGGAAGAGGCGCACAATTCGTGATTTATTTTTGGATTTTTGGCCTACCCTGGATGCATTAAAGTGGGGTGGCAATAAGGCAAGTCAATGACAATACTATCTACAAGGTGATCCTGAAACCCACATATGACTTCAGACGTGCATATATTCTCTCTCTCTAGAAATACACACAGAGCATACATGCAAGCAAACATATTTACCTACACACAAGGTATTCCATTGGTTTGTATACAATGTCTGTGCCGATATTTGAAAACAAGCCCTGACAGCCCCATAAGCATTGCACTTTTTAACTGTTAGACAAAATAATTACAAAATGCTGCTACAACCATGATTCATTTAATATTAATAGTGTTTTAAGTAAATGACACCTAATCACGTTTTTATTTACAACATAGGGAACATACTGTGTCGAACAAATGCTCATAATGAAAACATGTAAATAAAAACGTTATTTGGTATAATTTAATTAAAACACTATTAATAATAAATATATCATGGTTATAGCACCAATTTTTAAGTACTGTAAACATTATGTCTAATAGTTAACATCACAGTATACATCATATACAAACCAATGGAATACCTTGTGTGTGTGTATATTAACAGAGAGAGAATACAAGTGTGGCTGTCTCCAGTCATGTGACTGAATGCGTTGAACTCACTGGTTGCTGACTTTGAGACTTGCGAGTGGTATGACACGCTGCACGATGCGAGGGAATTGCATCGCAAAATATTAAACATGTTTAAACTTTGCGAGCCGATTGAAATCAATTGCCCAATCCTGTAAAATCGCATCGCAAAGCATAACACACTGCCTGACGCATCTGAAAAATCGCGTTGCTATTGATCACATAGGGCAGTGTCCCTGGCTTAATAGAACTGTCAATTCCATAACGTGCTTTGGAACGTCCATTCATTACTATGTGTTATAAAAGTAATGTCGATGATCACTTTTTATAGACAACATAATATAGGCAACATTTCAGTCAATCACATATTAGAAGACATGCCCTTCTAAATTATTTATTATTCTCATAACTTCCACGCCTTGGTGTAATGTGTATACACAATCAAATTACTGCCTTTTGAGTTGGGGGGGGGGGTTCATACAGACATTAAATCCAAAATGGTCTCCATGGAAATGGTAAGTGCGATGATACACGATATCGACCTTTTCCTGCCAAATCAACACTTCAGCGCGTTGTCTGGGTTACGGTTGTTACACACAGACTGTTAGACGCAAATACAATAATAATCACCCATGGAGAGAACCAAACGAAGACTACAGGATTACAACACAGTACTGGCTCTTTAACTTTTTTTTAAAATTATTACCACCTGATTCAACTTGAAATGAAAAGCAGTGTTGTCAGTGTAGTGCAACTTGATATTTCTCATTCACTGCCACACATGTGTGTCTACAGACCTGTCAAAGAACATACTGTGAGCATATGTAAATATGTTTACTGTAAATATTAAGACTGAATCATTTTGAAATAGAGGCTACAGGGCTGTGACATACAATATGACTTGCCAGTCTTTCCTTCCTAAGCTTCTTCAAGCAAAAGCAAAGGGAGGTTGCAATGCTATCAGAATCCAATATCATGTTAATCCTCCTTCTACTGCAATGTTAACTATTATTTTAAACATATGATTCATATATTTTTGTCATATCTTGTTGCTTATTTGTCTTAATGCCTCTCCTTTTTGAGACAGGAACATTGAAAAACAGGAACAGGACTGAACCACATATAATGTACTGTAGTGTGCACAGGGGAAGGCAGCAGCATGGGTGGAAGGTGACATAATCATATGCAAAGAAATAAGCCTGATATACGATCCTTGCTAAGCACCGGCTCTTTTGTACAGCGGTATCGGCGCTATGCTTTAATGGAGAGGTCCCGGGTTTGTGCCCACCCTCCGTCTGTGTGTGGATTGCCTTGCCCTGTGTGATGTGCCTGCCTGAGTTAACCGAGATCGCTCCAGTATATTTGGATGGAGAAAAGGAAAAAATCTATGAAAAATCAGTGAGGGATAACTGTAAGTTAACATTTTCCAATCCATCCTACTTAGAAAAGTATATCATTTTTACATTACTATTTAAAAAAATAATTACATTTTTTCCCCTACATGTCATAATAAACAAACCTAAAATGAGAATGTACTGTTTTTCATCCACAGTGCTCACAAGTTAAATGCATTTTCATATTATTAAATATGTCTTTGCTGTCCCCATGGAAATCACTCTACTCAGGCAAACAAAATAGCAATGTGAATTTTCTCTTAAGAAAAAAAAGAAACTTAAGAAACTTACACAGTAAATGCCATTTAAAAATAAACATGTTCTACTTTGGTAACACAAAAGCATTAATTAAAGTACTGGTACATTAAAACACTCAGCATACAACAGAAGTTTTGACACATTTCTACAATACACGTCTTACAATCTAAATCATGCTACAGTATTATAAGTACAATGTATTTCAATCTGAAACAAGGGTCAGTGTCAATTACTCTTTCGGTCATTATTTCTAATACTTGTACAGGCAAGTAACAGTACTGGGGATTCACAGTCATGATGTCTCCTCTGTTACATTAAAAGTGTCTTTAAGATTAAGGAGCTCAATGATGACTCTCTCTCTCTCTCTCTCTCTCTCTCTCTCTCTCTCTCTCTCTCTCTCTCTCTCTCTCTCTCTCTCTCTCCACATTAATTACACTGTCATAAAATGGGGTTGACTGATGCTACTTCATTTTTTAAAGGAGCTCCAGTAGAAGGGCAAAAAACTGGAACTCCTTGGACAGCAGTGACTGAATAAATAGAACCAAAGAAATGTGATTACAAGAGATCATGCCTGAATGACACAAAAAAAAAAAAACAGATACTGCAAACCATGGACAAAACTAGCTGTTCTTCCAACATTTAAATGCTTATTAATTATACAATGGCTCACATTTTATCACATACAAACACTGAAAAGCTGCATGTCATCTTAAAGCAGTTCAGAAGGTTTCTAAAAATGCCTTAATTATATGTTACATAAAGAAGCTAGCTTGCTATAGCCTGCTGTTATTAATAGCAAACACATAATAACATGTAGAACATCCACTGTTAATTATCCTTTTACTTGGAAATTACTGTACCACATACTCACTTCAAGAATCTTTGTCAGTCAAAGTAGTTACAACATTTAAAATAAATGCAATAAAGCAAAATAAACAAGTTACCAGTTTACAAAATATGCTAGATAACCAATAGCATTACAAATGAGGTTTAATACCAAATACACATAGGGTTTAAAGTTAATATACATGTTTTTTGGTTTTTTTGTTTCAACATTGCTATTGTGTTACGCTTGATTTGTGTTTTTCAACACAGGCCAGTGCAACACAAACATTTCACGTGTCATGCAGCTGTGGTGCCAGTGTCAGATTTCCGTTTCAGAGGTCAGGTGTAACCTCATCCCAATGACGCACATTAAACTGTACATTACACGAGAAACTGGGCCACCAGAAAAGACAACTTTCAGAGAAAACCCTTCTGTATAAAATAAAGTCTGTAATTACCTTGTTCAATACCACAACCAAACATGGACTATAACCAAATGCTTTTGTAATTCTATTGAGTTGAACTGGTTAATTCTAGTGCCATGCATAAGCTGTCTGCAGTTGCAATGTATATTTGGTTGACTGAGGCTACAGCCAAAAACGCACACACAGTATTATGAAATATACAGTAATTGGTGGTTTATTCCTGTACCATGTTCTTCCGTTCTGATGTAAGTATAGGCACAGTGCAAATAATTGTGGATGCAAAACTGAAATAGCACTGTGTCCTATGTATGCTTAAGAGCAATGATAATTACTCAACACACACAAACAGTGATCCGCAATTAAGATAATGAGGGTCTCAATGAGCGCATCGCCTATTTAGAGGCTGCACTTGCAAAGTTAGGAGTACAGAGAGCAGGAGTCGCTGTATGATATTTGTGGAGCATGAAAATACAAAGCAAAAAAAAATATGTTAGATGAAGGGCAGCAAAGTCCTCTTGGAGCTCAGAAAAAAAGAAAAGTTTTCTGAGAAGGAGCTGAGAGTCCTTGTGGCTGAGGTCACTCAGCATGAAATTGAATTGTTTGGAAAAGCCTCAGCCAACGGCAGTTATGTGAGTATCCTTAGGAAATCATATGCATTGGCCTGCCCTTTTCAGCATGACATCCAGAAATGTGCTTAGCACCCTGGAAAAGGTGAATTGGGCTATCCCTCCAGACATTCCAACTGTGGTCTGAAAGGAACCAGAGGCTAAGTAGTGCAGAGAACACAGACGTTCACATGTGCAGGGATAGCAGCCCCTAGATTGACGGGGGGGGGGGGGGGGGGGGGTCTAGCGCATCCCTCAATTCAGCTATTATGGCCTGCAGAGTGAGACAATAACTGCCTCTATTCAACAAAAGCCAAATGTCGCCGCATCAGGAAGTGTACCACAGAAGCCACCCTGAAGCCAATGACAGGTCTCTGCAGGTGCGTGCTTTTATACAGCTCTTAGTTACTTGCCTCTACAATGGTCTGCACCTTGTAAGAAGAGATGCAAAGTTTTTAGAGGGTCAGCAATTGTCTAAGTGCAAGGCAAAATCCTTACATCACATTATTTAATGTTTGCGCCCGCTTAGTATTCAGATCTAGCCCAATTCCATGCTGTTTTCTTCATTTGAATACATTTCAATATAATTGTAATGGATTGATGATGGAGACAAAGTGCAAGTTTGATAGTGGGTGCAGAATGCCAGGTGAATACCATTCTTTACAAACACCACATTTGTAGAGACCGGTAAAATCAGACTTTATGGCTGGTAAACACGATTTACGGCAGCAAATCACTTTGCGCATATCCTTACATCACCCCTATAGTTTCCTTACTCAGTATATAGCTTCCTTACTCAGAGGGGTCCATTAATCTTTTCAAATATACAGCATTCATACTGAAAAATCATTTTGTAGATAACGCAACAAAAAAAGTGATAAATTGTGTTCAATAGAGACTGGGAATTGGAAGATTTGAGTCACTATTGTGGTATAAAAAGCTTAAATAAAAACAACGAAAGGTCCTGACTGCTGGAAAAACGCACCAGCTAATTACTCTACTTGTGAAAAGCAAAACCAATCTGCCTCTGTCCACAGCATTGCTTAAATACACATACTCTATTAGTCTCTTGAGGGGTAGCTTAAAGACATTACATGCCTCACAATCACTGCTGCCCTGGATATGTTATGTATGGGTGTAGTATCAATTTAGCATTTACGAGGAAACCTACTGAAATGAGTTGATCGATGCAGCTTTTAAATGGTTTGGTTTGAGGGAGGCTATATGTCCAGTAGAAGCTGTAGCCTCCTCCTCCTCCCACTTCCTACAGAATGCATATATCATTGGAACGCAGTGCTGTATCTTTGACAGTACCGAAGAGTACTTTATTAATTATTTGCATATGGGGACTTTTTTTTAAGAAGGCTGTCAAAAATTAATACAATTAATTAACTTTATATTCTCTACTAAAAACAATCCCTTGTGCATTTAGTTTTACATGTTATTACTGTTAGCCGACTGATTTGGTGTTTGTTTTTTTTTCCAGCTGTGGTTCAAACCTTATTATCCAGCTGTTGTTGAAAAGTTTACATCTGATTCCCTATGAATGATGTGATACAGGTCACTCTACAGCTAACTTCCTATTTATATGCAACACACTATCCAACATCTCTTCTACAAATGCCTTAATTGCACTCTCAGGTCTCTGTCCTTAAAGCTTGCCTACTAAGATCTGTGTTTCAATTCTTGTGCCAACTCCCTTCATACTTGAAAGCTCTTGCAGCTGATCTTCCTTCCACCTTCATCCCCTGCTAAGCAGTGCTAATAAAGACTTTAACAACACGAGGTTAGAAGACTGCAGTGTGCAGTCTCGTGTGCCAGAACCGAATCTCTACTAATTCCAGAAATACAAACAGAAGATACTAAATCTGAAAAAAAACAGTTGGATTTTAAAGCCACATGCTCTGTAAAAAACAAAACAAAACAAAACAAAAAACATGCACCTGCAGAATTATTCTATTTCACCCTACTTTCAATTCAGACTTTGTTATACAAATAATGAATACAGCTACAGTACTTAGTATACAGCAGACTCTACTGTGTGCTTCCTATATATAAATGGTGTGTTATGGGTTTATGCTTTTGTATAATATTACAGCCTCCACAGTACTGTATGTGTATTAATCTGACTTGGGCAATGCTGGTTACAGCATACTGAAACCAAGGGAAGCTGGTTTTTTTGTTCAAAATAATGAATATTGTATGAATAAAACATCCCTAAATAGCTATTGCATTGAGTGGCATTGAGTGGAAAGGACTGCTTGATTTTATGTGCACATATCATAGAATACTGTACAGTTTTTGAACTTTGCAATCTAGATATTGCCATATTTAGATGGTAAAAATATTTTTTCAAAGTTCCCCCTAACAGACAATGACGTGAATGATCTGCATGTGTGTGTCATGAAATATTACGCTTAAACTGAGCTGTTGTTTTTACATACAGCTTACATTGATATTGGAAATATTTTTTGTTTCAGTAAATTAAGATTTGTTAGACTTCTCCAAATAGAAGATTGAATGACTTATGGGGAGCTCCCCATAAGGAAGCAATTGAAGAGGGACTAATGTACATTATACAGTGGAATTGAAAAACTGCTCAATTAAAACAGAGCCCTGACAGTTGCTAGAACCCTAAGGTATAACATTACTGTTCTTCCTTTGGTTAACTATAAACCATTAAGATTTACTGTCATACAAATGTACTCACAGGCTATCCATGTGTGTAATCCAACCACACAGCCACAGAGAATGAAATGGGCTTGCTGCAATATTGCTGTATTTAAACAGGCCCGGGATTATAAAGCTAGACCAGATAATATGCTAGTCGTATGCATATGATCAACTTCCATTGTCAGTGTGCTTTATATAAAAATAAAACTATAAAAAAGATTCATGTGGTTTTTGGGTTTGATTTTTGGGGTGCTTGGACAATATCAATGTACTCAGATAACAAGTTCCTTTTTTTCAGGTGGATATACTATACTGTGTAATAAAAATGTGCTTGTAACCCAGCTATCACATCAAAAACTAAAATGATACAACTGTCAGCACCAGGAAGCTACAGAAGGCAAAGTCCACAGATAGCTATACTAAACTGTTATAAAAAGAAGGTGCAATAGACACCTTTTAAAGCCATGATCAGTCCAAGGTCTCATCGTATTATATATCTGTAACACAATGAACCCCACTGTGAGCAATCTGAAAAATGATGAGGCAACATTCAGCTATGGTATGACAGTAAAACCACCAGATGTGGTAAGACCTAATGATTAACCAGCCGTCACGGTTTACAGTATGAAAAGATTTTTTTGAACCACCCGAAAGCAGCATGTCAATTGTTGTGACCTTTTCCTGACCTGAGCAGTTGAGCATGAGCTGTAACAGTGTGAACCTACAATAGGAACGCAGCCTTGCACCTTTTCATATAATAACTGCTTGTAGGTTGAAGGCAGTCTACTCCCCAACACTAAATCATTAAATACCTCCTTTACTCTTGCCATGTCTTGCCAAGTCAAACTTAGCATAGATCTGATAACAGTCCCCACTGGATAGAGCACCAGGTGATCCATCTATCATTTATCTTTTAAGAATCCAGAAGGCTGCAAGCACACACACACACACCAGCACACACCAACACAGTCCTTCACTTGTGCACTGGTGGTGGTTTCCTTTTTACCTTGATCCTCTTCCCTCCCAAAACAAAATGATTATAACTACTACATGTATATAAAAAAAATGTAATTCAATACTGTTTCTTTCAAATTGCTTGAATCACATTGACGCTCCATTGCTGAGCTTAGATACTGTATACAATAGTTTGATTTTGGACTGAAATTATCTGATTGGAAAGGTTTACACAAAGTTAACTTCATGTGGGGTATCAGTGGGTATCATATGTATTCAGTACATATACTACACAAGCTCTACACACAAGGGTGCTGAGTGGCAACTCAGACTATGGAAAGGGCCACAAAAATGATCTGGTTTGGTTTTAATCAGAAAAGGATGTTAATGCAGCTGGTTGCATATTAGCTGGAAATAAAAGCAGCACTAAGAATATGACAAAGCAAACCTTGTTACAATAGCAGGGCATCCATCTGTAAGCCCCTTGTGAGCATAACTGACAGATCAACAGACAGTAGATTGCAACAGAGTCCCAGTGGTCCACTGTCCATGGGCAGCATGCAGTGTGGGCATGCCAGGTAGCAGCTCTTACCAGATGTCCCCGTTACATCTGCTGCAATGTGTCATTGAGGGGGCTGACACCCGCACAGAAGTGAAGGTCACGGTGTGTGAGCAACATTTGTTTTCACACATGGTCTGAATGAAGCATTTTCGGGAGGTAGTTCATCAATTGGTGAGACACTTTAATGATATCTGAATCTCAAAAATCTTAAATACAATTTAGGATATGGAAAAGTCCTTCAGTAGGACTGGTCATTGGTCAATTGAATTCAGTAAGCTGTGTTCAGACATGGCTTAAAAAACAATTAAAAAAAAAAAAAAAACAAGACCAATTCCAGAACAATCTCAATGTTCAGAGGAACGCTCAGTTTGGTCCATCTCAGACCTGCTGGACTGACAAATCAATTTTGTAATCATTTCAAAAACCCTGTGCATTAGCGGATTCAACTGCAAAACCACCAGATATAAGCTTCTGTTATTGTAAGGAACAGTCCAAAAGCTTGAAGTGTAGGGCATCATTTCTCACAGTACTACTTAGCGGTCTACCTTATAGGAAGCAAAATGTTTTGCCCTGAAAAAAAAAATATGATTAATATTATCATTTGGACACTAGGGATGGTGTCATAATACTGATTAGACAGTAAGGTTCATCGAGCAGAAGGCGTATTGCTGCTCTGTAGAAAGTGGTTATAATACAGTTCTTTATAGCCTATGCTGAAAGTGGAGGATGGTGCTGATTTCATAACAATCAATGCTAATACATACTATTGGCAGCCCCCTGTAAAAGCAGCTAAGTAAGGTTGCTTTGGCCGCTCTAGACCCCGACTCCAGGGTCAATCACTAGCGAAGCACAGTGTTGGGGACTGAACCACTGACTCCAATCAAGGGGACAACACAAACAACCCCCCCCCCAAAAAAAAAAAAGCTGTTCTGCTTAATCAGTTAAATTGACAAATAAACCAGGAACATGCTGATCGAGATTTCATGAAGATCTGACTCTTTATAAACATACTGCTGTAGGGCTGATTTTAATCCCGGTTACACCAGTGCAGATGCTGTGGATTTAATGCACTTTCACTAGCATTGCTGAGAGTAAAATAGCTGAAGTGCCATGATTTCAATTAAAATGACATCTTAAAGTGGATTTTTTATGTCACTCTAGGTCTGCGCACTTGACCTCAAAGGCAGAAGGTGTGATGCCTCCATCACCAATTAATAGTGATAAAGGCCACTGAACCAGGGGCCTTGGGAGCACACTTCTTCAACTATCAGGCTTCAACCCCAGCAGTTATATTAACTTCATTTATGGCAGTTCATTTAATCAGATAAGCATGTCATTAAATGTTTTAGGTCAATGTATTTTTCTTGCCTTTCTATTGTTAATGCTTTTTCTAACATCTCTGGTGGAATTTCCGTAGTTCAACACATTACAAGTCAAGTCAACGATCAAATACTTTGTCATTCAGGCTACATTATTGAACAAAAACATTTGTTACCTACCTGTAAATACAAGTGAACAAAGGACCAAAGATACAAATACAACTGCCTTACATTGTGTATTCGGTACATCAAGATTTAATGATTGAAACTAATTTAATAAAGACACGATGTTATACTATGTTAAGTGCATTGCTCTGTACTATTTATTAACAATAGGGCACTCCACATATTCAGACCTCAGATAAATGTCCATTAAACCCACAATATTGTGTTGAACATGGCAATACAATGGCCGTGAAGTAAAAAGAAATGTTTACAACATGCTTTCAACGGTTTACGTTTCCTGAAGAGGATGTCACATAAATAAATGAAAAAGTCAATATAATACAATCCTGACCCTATCTCATGTAACAGGGACAAGCATAGCCCAGGATAGGATAGCCCAGCGCTCTGCTTTCATTAGGAGTAAGTGCATCTGAATGAGAGGGAAGAGTTGCTCTTCAAATATTTATTAGACAGGATGCTGGCCTTGCAGCTTTTTTTAGATCTTAAGTAGTTTACACAAGCAATCCCAAGCTGTTCTTTTTTGTTTGTGTTTTTAGGGGAGGGGGCTGCTAGGAATAATCCCCTTGCGTGTATATTTTTTAACCCTGACCCCATGAATCAATATAAATTACCTACAATACCTTACTGTAAAAACACCTGTGTAAGTCTATTTGCTAGGGGGTGCTAAAAAGGGGGGAGCGACTTATACACCGATGTGACCTATAAGCCATTTCCTGAAATTGGCTCAAAAAGGGATGGATGGGGGGGGGACTTATACACCAGTCCGACTTATACACCATTTTTTATGGTAATTAACAAAGTCACTATAGGCCTTTAAAATGCAACCCTGAGGGCACAGACCCTCAGACCCTCTTCAAAATGTCAACTAACATGACTGTATCATGAATCATTCACCTCGCTACTAACCTAGAAATCTTAGCACTGCCGCGTTCTAGTTTTCTAGCTTGAGGACACCATGGATTAAGGAAACTGCTAGTGCTGATGCAGCTTATTTGATAACAGATGCCTTTCGATACTATTTCACATTTTTGGACTGCTTTATGAGACGAGGTACAAAACTAGTGAAAGAAAGTTGAAGCACATGAAGGTGACTGAGTTCTGAAAGTGAATGTCTGCCCAGCAGATTAGCATGACTTAATAAAACCTTGTTTCCTCGTTATCAAGTGGCACTTTTGCTGCCAAACTGCCTTGCATGAATAGAATGATGTGACTTCAACACCAGTCTGAAGGAAGAATTAAGTCAATTCTGGCAAAGCCAATTAAGCTGAGAGATCCAGAATATCTGGAGATACTTTACTGTTGCATTAGCCGATAGAATTACGTTTGGAATTACAGCACTATTGATTTAAATTGTGTTGTAAATGGGCAGGAAGTTTTTCAATTTAGTTTACAAAAGAAATCTAATTTCGTTTCTGCTGTCATACATACTGTACGGGGATTTCATGTATAAACTGAAATGAACCCAGAATATAACACCTAATCCAAGTTAGGCCGAATCTTCTTTTTATGTCAGTATGTCTGTTTGTGTGCTGTAAAACATGACAACATTAATTAAAGTGTTCAAATGCAAGGTTTTAAGAAGAAGCTCCTAAATTAATGTAAGACTATGCAGTTTTATAGTTTTAATAGTTTTATGATATTATATTTATAAGTTGGCTTTGTTCTTTAATGCTGTTCTAAAGACATTACACATCTACAGTATAAATTATTGTGACCATATTCTCCTATGTAGAGAGACACTTGTAATATACCATCTATTAAGAGATGATTTTACCTAGAATGCCAACCAATGTACTGCTTATAAATTGTTACAATGGAAACTTCAGCATGGCCAGCTTCTAAATGAGGGGGTTTAACAGTAATCTCAACAGATATTCATATTCCAGCTGCAATGCATATTTGTACATATACATATCATACATTTTTTAAATAATATTCTGGGTGAATCGTTTGCATTGAACATGTTATTTAATAGATATAGGCTGTTTGGTGAAAAACGATCCATTTTCTGCAGAGCCTGGATTGTAATGTTATAAAGAGAATCTATAGTGATACAAAGCCATTACTGCAAGCTTACCGTCTGTTGGCGATGTTCTCAAACGCCTGCAGAGCCCGTTCGTATCCCCATAGTCCTCCCGGATTTTGATGACAGCGTCCGAGCCTCGCAGTTCCATGAGGGAGCGCAGCTCTTCCAGCGTGCAGCCAAACTCCCCCTTGGCCTCGTTTCTTTGGTTCTTTGCGTAAAAAACGCTGTTTGTCATGTCCCCCATGGTTGCTTGTATTGCTTGTAGCTCTCTAGTTTAATTTTTATTTTTTTAAAGGTTAAAATGCTATCAGTGAAAAAGCAGAGCTTCTGAATCAAAGGGGCTAATTTTAGAAAATCCAGTTGCTTTTACTGTCAATTAAATATTACGAAGAATTCTTCAGGTTAGGGGAAAAAAATACAATCCAATAGTGCCAAAAGCCCTGTTAAAAGTCTAGAGGGGTGCCTGCTTTCAAGGCTGCAGTCCAGCTCCTCTCCATATACAGTTTCCCATTCTGGTTGTCTCAGCTTGTAACATTCTACATGGTCATCTTATCCATTAAGCCTTTGGGGAAAAAAAAGAAAAGAACAATAACATCAATTAAAAATTAAAGAAGGTGAAACAAAATAAATACTGTTTCATCCAGAAAAAGAAAAAGAGCATTTGTCAAGCAGCATTTTGTCTAACATGTGGTAGTCAGAGAGCAAGGCAGTGTCATAGCTTGTGGCTCTGCTGTGAGATGCTGCTCTGTCATTGCTGGAGCTGCCGTGCTCAGAACTAGTCCTATCTGTGTCACATGCACTGCGTTCTCCTCTCACAGCAGCAGCAGCCACAGCACTAGCAGTGTGCTACACTTTGATCAATCCCAAGAGCAATAGCTAAATGAGACGCCTTGTGAATATTAATAGCCCCACCATCATGCCTCAGCTTAAGATGTGACTGGTTATTTACTGTGGCTTTAGGTTGCCATATCAATTTTATTTTCCAGTAAGGACAAGAAAACCCCAGGCATACAGTTTTATGTACCGGCTAGTTCAGATTAGAATTTATTTCAAATGGAATAGCATTTTTGCAGCATTTGTTTCTTTCAAAACTGCACTCATGCACTTCCATTCATAGTGGGTGGCAGGTAAGATTTTTTCATAGGCACATATATACATTTGGTAAACACAGTTATCCCATAGCAACTCAAATAATTAATATAAAACCAGGGTGTACAAGTAAATTAATTTATTCCAGTGATATTTATTTTTTCTGAATATTGTTATAATTGTTGTACCATTTGATTGACTTTTAATGGAAAAGCACTTCCAATGCCTTGGCGAGTCTACAATTGTGAAGACACAGAAAATTCTACACCATTTTACTGCAAGCCTGTCTTGGTTTTTCTTAAAGAAACAAATAGATTTGAATTTCACTTTAATACCCTAAATAACAACCAGTCCTTCTACAGTTTCTGCTTAACTGCTTGTATGCTGTGGAATTATTTCTGCTACTTGTAACTAATTTATTTAATGAACCTTCTGCATCTTCCGTCCACAACAACCTATGCAACATGGCTCCCCAGTGGCACTATAACTGCGTCTCCACAGCCTTGAAAGCAAGGCAAGGTTAACCAACCAATCCAAAGCCAGCTGAGGGGCTGCGCCTCTAGGTATAGTGTAAGGTTGCTCTGACTCCACACAGGCAGTCTTAAGTGCCACTGGATAGTGCTTTTCAGGCTTTAAAACAGAAATACAGAAGTGACAGGTTCTTCACGAGAGAGCCTGCCTTGAACAATAAAACTGCAAAAACAAACACATGGAGAGTCTGGTAGAAGGTGGCTATGTCCTTTGTTCTGATTCTGCTCAGATAAAAAAGGATACAGATTTATCCATCTTAATCCTACTTTGTCTTTAGCTGTATTTCAAGAGATTCTACCCTCTTTTCAATTCTCATTAGGCCTCGGGAATAAGAAATGTCACTTCAATTTGCAGTATGTCATATTCCTTAAGGATCCCTTTTTTCTCAGTTTTTAACCAAGCTTGCTATTTATAGATAATGTCAATTAAGGAAAATAAATTATAATTGTATTCCCATTTGACCATCTACCCTTCATCTAACTATAAGAGAACAAACTGGTTTAACATAGATCATTAAAAAAGAAGAATTGCACAGGTGAGATTTTGTATGATATTTGTGGAAATTCTGGTTCTGTTCATCCTTTGTCTTGTGAGCATGCCTCATTCCTTCAAGCTTGGAGGTGGTGACCCACTGCACCACTGATACTCCAAGGTTGGAAATAACTCATTAGAAAGCCAGGTTGAGCATAAAGGGCCAGGTTGTAAAAGGGGTCTAGGGTTCAGGTGTGTATAAGTAGGGTTTCAGCTGTAATGTCCTGTGTTTAGCATAAGAGTAATTTTAGTTGGTCCTCATTAACATTCCTATCGATTTTAATACATTTACACAGAGAACATGAGTAGTGCTTGCACCAATACTTGCATGGCAGGGGTTGTTTGCTTCAGCTATGACTTGTGCTCCAGTAGCATGAGCTGTCAAAGGCTTTTTTCCACAAGAAGTTCTCCTTTGGGTTAAAAAAATAAGATTTGTTGCCTGGCAGAAGTATTTCCTAAAGTCCTAAAGCCCTCTCAACCTGAATGCCATCTAATCCAACTGTGCCAGTTCTGTCACATTAAACAAAGCCTAATGGAATGTCCCCAGGTGTTCAATTGCTGAAATAGTTAGATTTCAGAAGGATAATCACATTTGAAGTGTTTACAAAGTTAACACATTTCTTTTCAGGGGCTCTCAAAGTATTTTGTTTGTTTGTTTTTTTTTAAATATCTTTTCCAATTGTCTGAATTAGTAGAAATTCAGCAATCATGCACAAAATTCATGATAACTCACTTTGGGCACTTGAAAACTCCTGTCATGATTATTAAAACATATTGTTCCATTATTAAAGCAGTTAAATCAGGCAACTAAACAGAATAATTATAGATCTGCACATGCTCTGTTGTTGGCAATGCATTTGAACAATTAATCTTTAAAAAAATAATAATAATAATCTGAAATTCAATTGGAAAAAACCTAACAATTTGTCATTAAGTATAAGCAAGGCTTTTTAGAATTATCTATTTATTTAGTTAAAAGGAAAATCTCAAAAGAAGGCTGTTACAAACAGTACTAGAGAATGAGTGTGCTGCGGGAGATTCAGCCAACCACTGACCATTAGTATTATGAAAAACAAAGCTGTGAAAAGAAGGCTTGTTTCATTGTTTTTGAGACATCAGTGGCAGAATTCTATTATAATAACAATTGTTATATAACAAGCGCAATCTCTGCCATTCACCTTAACCTTGAGATAGCAGGATAACAATAAAGAGATGTCTGCGAGCTTAATGGAGGTCAAAGACACAGAACTGTTCATGAAAAAACAGGACCTTCAAACAAGAGAAGAGCAATGCGCTTCTCATATCATAGCTACAACAAGGGCACACTGAGTGTACTTGGAAACAACAGCCTTCCTCGCAGATATAAAATACTTGACTCCATCTTAGATTTGATCAACCCAGATCTTAGAGCCAGTTGCCATGTTTTCCTTTTCTGTGTCAATAAGCACATTTAAACATAGTTTGCAGGAACTATCCAGTACTGCCTGCTAGCTGACACTATATAAAAGTTCTTGACTAATCCTACAACTTGAAACGGGGGCAGAATCTGTATATTGCTTAACACTGATAGGATTTCCCCATCTCGGTAATCTTGTGTAATGATGTCATATGGCAAGATGCAGACGAATCTTTTTTTTCTGTTTTGGTAGTAAAACATAAAGAAAGTCTGAGATGAGGGACTGTCAACACAAGTTAAATGTACCGACACCTTTAGAATTAATAGATTTCGTTTATTTAGGTACTGTGTGGAGATTGTATAATATCAACTAATAACCCTTAAAGCATAACCTTAAGGTAAGGAATGTACGTATATTCTGAATTCATATACATTGCGCATGCATACAGAGAACCAAAAGCAACATTTACTTTAGTCTATGATGACTTAAAGCAGGGTTTACAGAACTGGGGGCCAGGGACCCCTGTGCAGGAGGTGCATAGCACATATAAAAAAATTCAACATGACCATGACAAAGCAACATTCCCCAGAAGGTTCATTCATTTACATGATAGCTGCTGTTAGGTGCTTGGGGTTATTTCAATTGTAACATTGATGACAGCCACACTAACAGCATGTACCATTATTAAGGCTGGGGTGATGCCTAGTTTTTCACTATCGATATATCGTTCTCCAAAAAAAACAGACGCCTCGATTCATCAATGTTATGAAGGGTAAAAAAACAAAACCCAGTAACACATGTGGAGCTGTGGATTGCTGGGTAACATTGCTAGTAAGGCTTTAAAAACTATTATGCATATTAAATTGATTACATTAGTTTATGCATATTGTAATAAAAAAATATATATTACATTTTTGTTTCGGTATTGGCGTTGATTTCTTTAAATCCATAATAGTCAGACTAATAACCAATCAAGTTGAAAAAACTCATTTTAAAAAAAAAGTTATCACTGTCCACAGCAGTTTAGTAACAAGAGTGTTGTCCATGGCTTATATTTGAATTGTGTTAAGGAACATGATAGTGTCCATGACTGGCACTTGCTTACAATCTGCCCAGCATTACCGAATACATGTTCACAAGGGACTGACGTTGCCGGGATGCTTAATACTTCTAACCTAAGATACAACTTTTGGCACGATCTTGGTTGATTTTCTTAATTTTTGCTCGGGGGTCGTTCAGATGAATAAATGCAGATTCTGTTTGAAGTTTTGCAGGGTGCCATCTCATTAAATGCAAATTAACTGTGTTACCAGAGTATCCCAAACATTACTTTCTTTACTTTTCTTTCTTGCCGTCGTACTTTAGAAAATAATTGGCAAGCATCGGAAGGCACTGTAGCTCGGTTGATACAGTATTTGTAATTCTAGCAGAGCGCTCTTAACGCTCTGTTACTTTAAAGACTCCTGCACAGATGCAGTCCCATCAATAAACACTTGCAGGGGGCGGGGCAGGTGGGAGAAGTCAGGCAGAGAGTCACACCTGAAGGGAGAAGAGAAGCTCGGCGCTTAATGCAAAAAATAATTGCTGATTCCAAATGTAATAAAAAATAAAAGCTTTCCTTTGCTTAAACCCTTTACACAAAAACAATGCACAGGCTTGACTATCGATAAATTGATACAGCGCCTCAACCTTAACCATTATACAACAAATAGGGGGGTGATTATAAGGAGTACAAAATAGGCAACTGTAAATAAATAAATTAATAAAATGAATAAATGCTGAATTTCTGCCAACTATGTTTGACCGGTAGAAGTTGATATGTTTAATTCCCCCTGCATACATAAAATAAACCATACTGCTCCTGCTTACCTTTACATGCAGGATTATGTTGCATCTGCAGACAGTGTACAACTAAGTACAGCAATTATGGAGCGGTTTCTTGATGGAGGGGGAAGAAAATATATAAGGAACTTCTACCAGAAAAAACATTAATTGGCATTGGTTATAATTATAAGATGCACGGATATAGTTACCTATTTTGTACTCCTAATAATCAACCCCGTTATTTGTTGTGTAATGGTACATACCGTTACCGCGGGAACCAGCTGATGTCAATGTTACATTCAAAATAACCCCAAGCACCTAACAACAGTGTTCAAGTAAATTAATTGACTCTCTAAGGGAATATTGCTTTGGAATTTTGTATGTGCGTAGCAGCTCTCCCTGAAAGCATCTTGTGGCTCCCCAGCCCCAGCTTAGGAACCTCGTCATACAGTACTTTCCAAGAAAGTGTCAGACAAGAAACTCAGCCCACTTCTACCTGCAAATGAAACTCAGCCTGCTTTAACAAGTAACATTGTTCCAAAATGCAATATAATGACAGGTATTTCTGTTTTTATCTTATCAGGAGTTTATGTGTAGGAGGACTGTAGGCATAATCTATTTTTTTTTTTTTTTTTTTTTTAAATCTAAGACTATTCCCATAACAAATATACTGTTTCTCATGCTATGGGGCGTTTTTCTACTGTCGTATTTTTTTTATTTCGCTTGACACTAACAGCAGTGTGATTTGCTCTAAACAAGTGTCATAATACTAGGGGGGAAAAGCATAGATGTGAAGCAAGATGACAGCGGAAGTCCTGGAAACAAGCTTAGCTTCATGCTTACCTTATTTCTAATTTGTGAAAGGTGACAAACAGGCTTCACTACCCCCAAAACCATTTAACAATCTTATTTTTATTCTGCGCACATTTAAATGAGTAATATTACACACGGCACTCAACCAAGAACCTTGATGTTGGGTAGTATTTTCCTTCAAGCATATTATCCTTGCTGGTTGCTTAGAAAAGTGAATAGATGATTTCCATTACCTCTAACACGATTACCCACCCCCGAAAAAAAAGTATATAATTAACATGAGAACATGTTTTATTGATCTATTGACATGCTGCTGAAGAAGCAATTTTTTTAAACGCAAACAACATTTTTGTGCAAATTAAAATTTTTGTTGTTGTTGTTGAAAGAAGCATTTCTGAAATTAGATCAATTTTGGGTTTAGATAGATTATTATTATTTTTTTATAGATATAACTTAATTAAATTACTTGTGCTTATTAAAAGATCATATACAAATGTATCAAGATTGATTATAGATAATAAACACTGTCTTACAGTGTAATATTAATTTAGTTTTCCCCCACTAAAATTCTTCTTTGATTTGATGAAACATCAGTACAGAATGATAGAGAATGCACATGATAGGATATTAGAAAAGTTTTATATACTCTTAATAGCTGCAAAGATTTCCCTTGAAATATGACTGTTCTTCCAGTACATGCAAATCATTTGTATGCGGCAGTAGTTATGTAATCATATCATGTCATCAAACACTCAGCTTGCCTTCTCTGCCTAGAGCCACCTGCTTTTATCTTCCTTACAATGCAATAGAAGACTACAAAATGCAGATTGGTCTCGACGAGAGCTGATTTTAATGGTGCTAGAAAGTGCTAGACAGGGTCTTTTGAAATATAGAGTGCCAACCATTGTTCTGTGTCTAAATGTGAAGTGGAAAAACACCCCCACATTACATGCCAAGCACCTACCCAGGGTTAAAAAAAAAAAACCCTGACATTTAATCAAATGTATTTTCTGTTATAGGTCTGTACAGAAAAGAAGCGCACATCACTGGTAATACCAGACATGGAACAAATGAGGTCTACTCCCTGGCTAATCTAATTGTCCACAGAGCCACTCAGAATTGACGTGATAGCATATGAAGTTAGTTCATGTGCAACTGCATAATAATTAAAAGCATTGATTACATCATTGGTATATTTTTGGTTATATATATATATATATATATATATATATATATATATAGATATATATCTATATATAATATATATATATATATATATATTGACCCATCCTACTGAAAAGAACTGGAGATCAGTTGATGACCTCCAGAGATGTTGTCAAGCTGAACTCTGGAGGTGAGGGTTTGTCTGGTGTCTGACCAGTGCGGTTTGCTGTGGCACAGTGAGCCGAACCATCTCTAGTCAGTCCCCCAGGAATGTCCTCTAGAGTCAGTGTATTTAATGAGAAATCCATGTCAGCACAGCTCTTTTTTACTCACATATAATTGAACACTAATTCTGAACTTTTCAGGTTTAACAAGGAACTTGCATCCATGGCAACTGCATGCATTATTACTAGGGGTCTACTGAGATTGCAGAGAATTTGCATATTTTTCGTGGGTAGGTTAAGGAATAAAATTAGGATTTCACTGACATTTCACAGACCTGTTGAAACAGTAAGTAAACCTAAATAGATAATATTTCAGAGCACTACCAGGGCCTTAATAAAACAGAGTGCTGTCATTTGCTAAAGGCAAGATGCAACATCCCCCAACACATTCTCTGCTGTGAAGACTTGTCCATACATTCAGAGTGCAAGTTCTGCGTCCACTGAGTTGGTTGGAAGTTTAAGGCAAAGCTTTGCCAAGTTATACAGATGCGGAAATCAATTACAGACGTCATTCAAACCTTAATATACACTGATAAGTTCACCTTCAAAAGTTGGTATGTAAATACTCATTATTTAAATAATGCTGAACCCAAAAACAGTTACCATTGAATTACCATCATACATTACTAGTAGTGCATTAAAAGTACCATTATTGCATTCAACAAGTCAGTGTTCGCCTAGACCCCAAACCAGTCATTGCCAGTCAAAATACAGTACTCAAGTCTTGAAATCACTTAAGTTCAAAGGGGCTATAAGTTGGTGGTTTAAATACTTTGTACACGTGAATTATAAAAGGCATATGTTGTTTGAATTCTTTACTACAAAAGTGGCAATCATTACTGATTATCATTGAAGGGCCTGAGGTATTAGATCTATAGGGCAGTGTTAAACATTAAGACACAACAGGGGGTATGAGTTAATGAGACCCCTAAAGGCATAATGGGGCACAACCTGAAGCGGAGTGCCTTAAACCTTTTACAGGTTGGATTATCTCATGTTTATCACATCCCCTGCCATGTCTCAATGCTTCAATGCAACATCTTAAATCAACAACAGCATTTTATAATATGATTTTACTGGTTTATTTTCTCAATGTGAACATAAATGTTACCATTCATTTTCACTCTTTCTTGCTCAAATATCCACATCATACAGATCACACAGGACAAAATATCAAAGAGTAAAATAGTTGAGACTACGAAATACAACTGTGTGCAGAGCTATTTCGAAATCCAGCGAAACTACAGTCGCTGTAGCCTTTACTGTTTTTTTTGTTTTTTTTTTTTAACAGATGTAAATGCTAGTTACTGTCCCACTTATCAGGTGATTTAGTACTCCTAGCATTGCAAAGTCATTCAGTCCAATAGAATCGATCATGAGGGATTGATCATTTTGAACAAAGTCCCTTTTCCTTCATGTCTTACACACTGAATACAAAACTTAATTCCAAATTATTTTGATGCTATAGGAGAGCCCTCCATGATACAGACATGTTAATAGTATGACATAGCAGTCTGAGCGGTGCTCTGATTCACAGGTACACAACATATCATTCTAGGTGGCAAGAGCCTGTTGTGTTAATTTACCCAGCGCTGCCACTGTGTTTTAATGAGGACTGCTTAAAGGAGAATGTTAATTTCAATATTATATTTTTTTTACAAACATAAAGACAAACCAGGCAATTTGTATTTTAATACATTCATAGAATTTGAGTCGGGAATTATGTGCTAAGTAAATTTGTATGATGAGGCGGCAACAGGTGGTCCAATGGAGTTTAACCCACCCCTACTAGAAGGATACTATCCAATCAATGCTCCCTTAATCCTGGTTATTAAACCAGATCTGCCTTCGGAACAATGCAGTGTGAACACAGGGAAATACATGTCTTCTTCTTTGGGCACTTGGAACTGGATACAAACAAGACTTTAAAAAGAGCCATCACAAAAGGATTTGGGTGCAGAAGATGATGGTTTTCTACTTGATTGCTGCATTGATGATTCATATTGACTCTGTACTGGGACAAAATTCAAAAACAGAACCTGCAGCTAAAATGAAAAATGTAGCACTTAAAGCCCTAATCCACTGCACCAGTGCACTCCAGACAAATGTGTTCTAGCTGTGCTGATTAGACTCTGCAGGAATTGTCTGTGCCCCATGTGCACATGGGAAGCATTCATTATTTGATCATAAAATAATAGCTACTCGCACAGAAATAAAGCCAATTTAATCCAAAGTGAATTGCCACCAGTGGTGAATCTGTGAGTCCGCTTATCAAGACACTGTCACATATTAGATGCCGGGGAAGACTTTTAAACAGAGCATGACTACAAGAACAGGAAAAGCATTTTCTGTCAGACATTTATTCCTTCATGCATTTTCTGATATCCTGCCTAACTCTGTAAAATATATTATGCCATAAACATATCGAGCCACAGTGTCAAAGTCTATTAATTATAATATTTGCAACTCCCTGAATCCTTATTAAGAGATACTCCACATGCTGACCTAACAGTGGCGTACAGCGACTACTGCTGTAAGATGCTGGAACTACAGTAATATACTCAAGTGTGCCAAATCCACCTATCAGAGGAGACGTGCGCAAAACATGGTGCGTTTCATGATGAGGCTATTAATCATGATACAGTATATCATCAAACGCATTATTGTAGACCTCAAAATGGTTCTTGAATGATGAATAGATGTGAATTAATGGCTGTTGTCAGACCCATTTGACTCTAAGTAAACACCAATATAGGTCTGGATACACTGTATGAGGTTGTTATTCCATCCTGGGGTAACAGTGATGTTACATTGTATTGTATTCTACATGTGACCTGTCCAGGGTCCTGAATGGAAACAGGAACTAATGGCTCAGGTTCAAACCAGAACAATGGGACACTGCAACTCACGGCTCTACAACAAACAAACTTGTTCATTCTTATTTGAAACAGGGTATGATAGTTCACAAGGCTTCTTTTAAACTTTCAAAAACCATGGAATAGATCAAACAATGTAAAATAAGCATCTTATTCTATGTACTGTCAAACATTATAGTGGTATTTTTTGTAGTGGTAAAATAGTTGCCTTTTTTTAATTTATTTATGTGTTTATTTATCACCCTCAATGTATGTATCCAAACATAAAAATAATGGATGATTTGTAATGGGGGGGGGGGGGGGGGGGGGGGGGGATATAGTTTGGCATTAGAACAACTTTGAAAAAACAAAAGCAACTGCTATACACAAGCTGATCAACAATGCAATCAATCCATGTCCTGATTGCATTCATTCAAATAACAGCCAAGAAGTAATGTCCTCAGTCTTTAATCACAAAATACGGCAGTCAATTCCGTACCCAAGCCAAATCACGCTACAATCTATCACTAACTGAGACGTGCCTAACTCATCAATCACTAAATTGATTAAAGCTAATTGATAAATGATGATAAACAAGCACATGTCCCTCCCAATCTGAATGATTCTTAATACTTTATACAGATTTGCAGAAGTTATTTTCCATCTTATCAAATTTCTAAACTGAGATTCTCTGTCCTACAAAAATGTTGTTTATTACTACCCTAACACATATATTTTACTTAATTTAAAATACAGTAAGTACTGTTGAGATATGCATTATGAAATATTTACACAGACAGAAAACTTAATGCACACAGTGACTGAAGGGAATATCTATCTATCTATCTATCTATCTATCTATCTATCTATCTATATATCTATATATCTATATCTATATCTATATATATATATATATATATATATATATATATATATATATATATATATTATATATAAATATATATATATTATATATATATATATATTACTCAAAGGAGCTCCCGATTCTAGGAACCAGGAGGGTAAACATTTGTTAAAGGCTAAACAATTATTCAAATCTCCTCCACAACTTGTATATTCAATTAGAATTATAAGGCCTCCCACACACCAGTGAGTAGAAAAAGAAATGTAATATTCTGTCTCCATCTGCTCTCTTTTTAATCTTTGAGATCTTATCCTGCTCCCAACACTGTTGCATTTTGTATTACCTGATTTAAACAGGTTAAAGAAATCTTAAACCAAGAATTAGGAATGTTTGCTAATCCCAATAAGGCTTAGATCATATTCAGCATCAACAAAGTTCAGTCAAAAGGAGATATTTAAAAGCTATTCTCATATCTAGAACATGCATACCATCATTACTATAGTACTCACTGTCTGTAGCTTTAAATTATAAAGTCAAACTATATATATATATATATATATATATATATATATATATATATATATATATATATATATATATATATATAGTTTGTTGTAACCTGCATATACTATGCTGTAGATAGAGTGTAAGAACCACATCTTTATTTTAATTTCAATTACTTTACAAAGTTCATGTTTCAGTTTTATTCAAGCCAACACAAAATGCTGTTGCTGTGGTAACTTATCCCAAGTTAAAATGGTCTACGAAATTGAACGGTTTGCATTAAACAATGTTGTTTATTATTGCAATACATCAGTAATATTTCATGAAGGTGCTCTGTTACATGCCAGCACTGGTAACCTTAGAAAGCTGAACCAAACCTTCAAAACTACATATGGATCTATATGAGTAATACAATACTGAAGAAATACAGACAACATGAATTGGTCTGAGAGCCAAAAGCCTCTGTACAGTGTACACAGAGGCACAATCCCACTGCTTGATAGATTTCAGAAATGACATGTCAGCTTTTTAAACTATCTGTATTTAATTACAATGAATCCTACAGCTGTCCTTACAGTCATGTATGGCTTATGAGTCACAATCAATCACCCACTGAAAAAAAGTCACAAATTGAACGGTACAGGCCTTAGCAGTGCTTGTATGGATGTGACAGTTAGGGCTGCCATTGCTTAAATCTGTTATTTGAGTTGGAAGTTATTTGATCAGTAAATGCAGAGCCCTGTTACTTAACCTCTATGAAATAATACTGACAATATACAGTAGCAAAATTAAGAAATAAACAGGCCGTTCAATTATTGTCACATTCTTTAAATGTAGGAAATGCACGGCTAAATGATTACATTTAAAGGCTGAATGCGGCAAGATTCATAATGAAACTCCGGAACATTACCAAGCAGGTCTGCACATCTGTTAACTCAATTATAGAGGCCTTTACGACACATCCTTTCAGGGAGAATGCATCACAGTGAAAGCTCCATTCAAACATGCTGAATAAATCTGCCAACAAGTCATTTCCATTTTTCAAGATGAATAGCTAGTATGGACAGAATAGTGCTTAAAGGCCTGTTTGTGTTTTTTATTGTTTTGTTATGCATGGCAGTGTGTTGCATAGAGCCATATATATATACACAAGTTGAGTAATGCACCATGGAGAGTATGGGTATTATGCAGCCATGGTAACAGCAGCGATATTAAGAAAACTAGAATTGCATGATACATATATATGTACATGCAGTACCAAAGCATGATTCTATTGCATCCCATGATTCCAGTTTTTCAAATCTGACAGCACAGCAAACCCTGGTAAGGTTTAATTTGAATTATTTTTAAGGGTACAATTCATGTTTAACAATGTTCCTCTTTTTAAGAACTTCTACACTGTTGTTAACAGTGAATGGCTCTTGAACTGACTATAGTTAGTTTTCTCTGTCCTCTCTGCCTTTTTCCTTCTGCTTTTACTGAATTTTATTTATTTATTTATTTATTTTACAGTTTAATGGTTAGTTTCACAGAACTCAATTCACACTAATCTTAACTTACCTTACTAGGTAGTTCAAAATAAGTGAAACCAATCTAAAAACTGTTTGGCTCTCTTGCAAAACCAGCATCAACGGTCTTAAAAAAAAAGTTTAAAGAAAACTGAAACCATTCTATTGAACGTGGGCTAGATTTAGGCAACTGTGGCTGTGTCCATAAATGTAGCAACCTTCCACTTGAAGAACAAAACAAATTTCATGTACTGTAAAACAACATTCCAACAGATTTCAGCTAAAAAACTAAACTGACAGCACACGGGTTTCCTTAGCTGATCTATGCCTAAAGCACCCCTTGCTGCATGTCTTAAAAAGAAACGAAATCGAGTCAGGGGAGGCAGCCAGACAGCCTGACTGACAGGTTGCATGAATTCTACAAACAGCTGCTATTCTCTTTTTTGGGAAAATGCCTTAACCCCATGAACCTCAACACACAAGTATAAAACAGCATGCACTATTAAATCATGAGATGCCCCCCCAGCCTGACCCAGCTCACATTCAGGTTGTATCAATGCAAAGTGTGCCACCTTTTTTTTGCCAAGGAGAAAAACAATGTAAATGTCTTTGTTTAAACTTAAGTTGTTTCATGCTAGTTTTAAAACAGTAGGATCCCTTTTAAAACAAGTTTTTCTCCATAGCGAAAACAATGTAAACAAACTGTTAACTGGTACAGACAGAATTAAAAAAAAGGCTCATTTGCATCATTTATTTTAGATATTTAATATATAAACAGTACAGCTATGGCCAAAAGTTTTGCATCACCAAGAATTTTAGGACTGAGACATAATTAAAAAAAAATAACAACTATATGAATATAATTTAGATCTTTTATTTAACATCACGTAATAAAAGAAACTACAAAACGATATTGCAAAAGCCATAATAGTTGGTATTTCACATCAGATTTTGGAAATATCAATTTTTAATTTTTTTTTTACAATTTTCTGTTAAGTATATACGGAAAACTACTAATCGGTATGTTATTATATGTTAATGTAACATTGTTCAGCAGGTTTAATTTGACTTTATGATGCAAAATTAGTTAATTCTACATGGTGATGCAAAACTTTTGGTCACAGCTGTATGTGTTTAATCTTCTAGTGGAGCATCCAATCACACTGCTTCCTAAATCCCTCCAGCAATGCAGCTGTTGACAGTGACTCAAGGGGAGTACAGTGGCGCAGAAGACGGCAAATTCATTGTTGCAGAGAATACTTCAGCAGCCTGTAATTCATCACATTCTAACGGATTTGGTCTGTAAATCCCAGTGGAAAGAAGGGGAAATAAGATTAAACTCATCCATATCTCCAAGCATTTAATGTACACTGAGAATGCACATTAATCTCCTGTGCACACTCCATTATAGACACAATGTATCACTTTGCAATAAAAAAATGGTTTTGTTTTTCCTTCATAAAAAATAACAAATCTGAATCAACAATGCTGTCAACATTAACAGTACCCATTTATTTTTTATACAAACTCAATACCCCTTTAACACAGCTGTCCACAAAAATAGGCATTAATTATTTTTTGTTCAGTTAAATATTTATCTTTAGTGGATGGTAAAGCAAATACAAGATAGGCATTTGGAGTGGTACTAGTGTCAGTGTACTTCGTGTCGAAAGGCGTAGAGCTTTTAGTTTTTTGGGGTTTTTTTTTTACCATAAGGCTGTGTTATCTACTGGTGTGAGATAACACATTCTACGCCAATCTTCTGCATCTCCAAGTTTGTCATGTAGTATAATGATAGGGTTGAGCTTTCAGGAGACGCCACACCTATAACTAAAAGGGGAACACATTAACTGAGCTGTGTACAGCAATGAACAGGACAATAACAGTTAACACCAAAAATAACTTCCAAAGCATACTTAGTTTTAAAGTTGCTTTTACATGTTGTTAGCACATATCTTAGATCTTTGTGGGCCCGGAAAAATCATATTGCTCCCAATTTCTTTTTATATTTTACTATAAATAATACAAGATTTAACTACAGTATGTATTTATAGACAGTCGTTGACACTAGTCACTGGTACCCTATGCATGGTATAATATAATTTCCTGCGCTTTCAGTTGGAAAAGAGAAGTTCAGCATTTTGTCTTGGAAAGGTAAGCTTATTGAATTAAGCTGTACATAGATAATTGAATTTCATGTATTAATTTAACTGCTGTAGGTGCAGTCAGGGACAGTAATTAAATGAAATGTGACACTGAAAAGCATGATCTGAAATCAATAGAGATTCTGAGAGCCTCTGTGCCTTGGCATTATTTCTACTTTGTCATCACACAGTGGGGAAGGTTAGTTTTCAACAACATCTGTAGGATTCTTTCCAAAAGAGTTCCCATTTATAGTTGAAACAAAATGGAAGCATGGAAGCCTTACAATACAAGTCATTGGGTGGGGTATTATACAACATATACAAGAACTATAGAACCAAGCTTTACATGTTGGGTTAAAATAGTATGTTGTTTCAATACGGTATCAAATTACTCCTTTATTGAAATGCCACATGCCATCATTAAACATTTTAGAAGGTAAAGAAAATTATCTATATTAATGTATAGGGTTAAAAAAAAAAAAAAGCACAATTTATGAAAAACTAAGTAACGTCACAATCCATTGTGACTTTTGTGAATCAAACCCAGTAACTGGTCTGCTTTCACTGCTGTTGTTGAGAAGGTAATTACAGTCTAGCTCTTCAATGCAAAAGTAAAATCTGTCTTTTGATTTAAAAAAAAACATATGGTTTTGCAAAAGTTTATTACAATATGCATATTAAGTTGTAGCACCTTTGGTTATGTGGCTGGATTATGTTTTTTCAGTAATTGCAGCCATTTATAATTTTGCAATCCAGTGCACACTTACAGTTCCATTTTGTTTTTCTGGAGTCCACTTTTCAGCTCCAGGCTTCTTTATTGCATTTTGCAAGCCATTAATCTGCAACACTCCTAATGTTTCTTAGTATTGTATTTTTACTTACTTTTTACAGTCTTTAAATATTTTATGGCTTGACTTTTTGAGTATATGGCACATTAGACAGAGAAAGACAAATAAATGCAAATCTAGTATGTGAAAACTGGCTACTACAGTACTTGCACTGGTAAACAGTAAGTATCATGGTAGATGAGAGCTGGCTTCACATTGCAGAAATGACAATTAGCATGAAACAAGAAAAAGCTAATAAGCAGCAATATTACTTTAAACATAAAAATGCTTCTTTTTTGTCATGGTTTTCATTCGTCCTCTATATTGAAAAGCAATTCTATTTCATAATCTCCAGACTTGCTGCTCACCTAAGTTGTCTGTAATCATTAGCTTAATGATTCCAAATCTCTGAGTAGTTCTGCTAATCACATCGTCATCTGATAATGATTTATCTTTATCTAATCCTGATTAGAAAAATGCACAGCATCTTAAAATGAGCATGTTTCAGTAAACACATACCAGCTTCATGTACACCTGTACTCAATGGTATTTTGCTCTCTGCTCACCCTTTATGACACGTTGTGAGAAGACTAAACAAATTTGTACAAAAATAAATGTTCCCATGTTGACTGGCCTTGGGTCAGCAGTTTTTAAAAGACCTCCTCTTTCAGCAATATACCAAACAGAGGCCTTACTGATCTGATATCCGTGATCCTGGGGTTAGGCAGTGAGGGAGAGGACAACTAGCATCTGGTTACATTGGATGGCATTTTCATTTGACTGCAACAACCATTTGCTGTGATCCAGTCAAATATTGACAGGTGCACAGGTTTATTGACCATACTGGAATACTGCAGGAGGCATGTGTACAGCACAACTGTTTTAAAAAAAAGGAAAGCCATGTGGAGATGAAATCCATCATGCAAGTGTCATACTAAATAAAAATAAAAGCAACACTATTAAATAAAAACAACACTTTCTATTAAACTGAAACCGAAGCATAAAACGTCATTAACCTGAAGTTAATATCAAATGTTTTAAAATCATACCTGGCGAGAATGATAAGAGCACCTATTCTCATGATTATTATTATTTTTATTTTCGTATATTTTCTAATCATCAGACTATACAGACTATAGATATACATATTTTTTTTAAATGCATCCCCATCAAAAATGATCAATGCACAAACTGAAAGAATGTAAATAGTCAGGACCCCAAAAATAGAGTAAAACACATTTGAGCTGTGGTCATTTCAGGCTGTGAAGACTGGCACAGCCTGAGGCGCACCTGTGTTTGAAAAATCATAACTCTCAAACCACCCTTCTGATTTCCTCAATGGTATTTTGAAAAACCTTGCTGACTGTAAATTACTGTATGAAATGTTTGTGCATAAACAAACTGTTATTCTGGTCTTACCTGATACTTCTGTTGCTGGGCCCAGGCTTAAACCATACTGTAAATATGCATGGTTGCTCTTCTGTTTTTTATGTTGCTATCCGCCATCTCATGTTTGTTATATGAAGCGACACGAATCCAGCTGTATACCTATTTGGCACAGTGCATAAAGCTGGATTCCTAGAAATGCACAGCATCATATAACAAACATGAGATGGCTGGCAGTAACCTACACTGTACAAAACAAGACAGCAACTACTCTGAACATAATCTCTTGTGTAAAGGTTTAATTAGACAAAGAATGAACCAGAAAAAAAATGCAAAAACAATCTCCATTTTAAAAGTATTACTCCAATAGGATTGTATCGAGTGAATATGTATTTTAACATAGACATGTATTTTAACATAGTCTGTATGAGGTATTGCCTAAACATTGAATAATCCTCTTTTTTCTTCTGCTGTTCATTTTTATGCCTTATTGATTTGGGATTTATTAGTATTGCATAACAATCTAGTCTCCTATGGCTAAATCCCATCAGGTCTTCTTGTTTGTGTTCTGTCTTTATGGGAGGGATTTTCAAAAGTTCGTAAATGATAATTCCAGTGTTAATGAACAAATCGGTATGGATCATTGATTTTGGCATTTTCAAGCGGTCGTTATGCCTTTTTCATTGTTAAATAATCGTGCTAATGTGATTTCCGAAATTATGTTGATTTATGAAATAATGTTGATATCTTAACGAGCAGTGCTTCTTGCGGCTGTTTCTTTTGTTTGCATGGGAATTTAAAAGGAAATCCATGTTAATTATCAATTTATCAGGAGTTCATTTTTATTTTGAAAAGGAGGCTTTTAATTAATGAAGAAGTATATAACTCACCTTGAAACAGTATTTAAGTTCTTTGGTATTCAAAAATAGAATAAGAAACAAACTACAGTATTGCTGGAAGTGGCCACAGTTGCAGCAGCAGTAGCAACAAATGTAATTTTAGCACTTGAGTGCGAGTCTGAGATAGACAGACCCCAGCTGAGACGTCAACAATACAGAGAGAGGATGCACAGGTCCAGGATTCATTTCTTAGATTTACCAGATAGGACAGCTATTCTCAACCTCTGTCAGACGTGCCGTACCCCTGCATATGAAGGTGCTGGCAGCACTGTCCTTTTATGTATCTGGGTCATTTCAAAGGGTCACGGATGGATTGATAAAGAGGGTTAATGATTATATCGGTATCCCACTTAATCAGGAGCAGCTGCAAAATATTAAAAGGGAGTTTTATGACACTGCTGGATTTCCCAGAGTAATGAGAGTGATCGATTGCACACACATTGCACTCAAATCTCTGTAGCACCATGCATATACATATGTGAACAGGAAGGGGTTCCAGTCACTAAACCTGCAGGTGATTTGTGATGCATCCTGTAACAACTGGAATGTATGTGCAAATCATTTCAGAGACCAAATACACCAGACTGCATACTAGTAGGTCCGTATTGTAAGACTACCTAGATAATTCAATATTTGTAGTTATGAAAATATTTTCGCTTGTTCATGGTTATGAATTTGTTTTAACCACTTGTAACCTTAGAGAACGTTTTTTGTATTGCTAAAATGATATACCGTTATTTGCACCCAGTGTAATGTTACTACCAAGAAATTATCAAATTAACTATAACCTATCTGAACTCTGGATATGTACATTATATGACAACTGACCTCTACTGCAGATTATATTTGAATTATACAGATAAAAACCTAAGAGTAAATAATGAAATCTTGGTATAGAAAACGGCATACTGGATATTACAATAACGTTTCCTTACAGGTGATTGCAGATTTGCAATGCATCCTTGGCTTTTAACACCTGTATGCACACACGAACGAAGAACAAGTGTACAATAGGGCACACAGGTCCACTATGTATTGGGCTAGGGAGTTCTATCGTAATTTTAAAAAGCTTAATAAATATATAATGAAGTGTTACATAAATGGTATACTAACTAACAACTCCCTGTTCAACAGCAGGTGATAACAGCAAATAATTATTCTTGATCTCGTTAGCATGCATTTTGATTAACGAGTGTAGTCATTGAGAAAGGAAGTGATGTACGTGACCTGCGACAATTAAGCTTTTTACCGAGACCGAGAAATTTGTTCATTAACGACCTCATCGAGTCAATTTCAAAGCTTTATTGGATTGATTTTATTAACAAATTATATTTGAAAATCACTTGCTGTCGTTACTATACTATAAGTCCCATACAATAATGCTGATTTTTTAAACCCCTCCCCTATATGCTTTGCCTAAAACATATGTAACATGGTACAGTATGTGGTAGCACCTCTTACTGCATGGCAATCTGTTTAGGGGAAGGTTCTCTGGTTTTATTGCATTGATGTTTCCCCATTGCTTAACTCTTTTATGTTTTTTGTTTTTTTTATTATTATTATTTTGTACCAGCATAACAGTAACAGAAAAATGCTGCTCATGCATAATAAATAGCTTTCTTTAGGGAGCCAGATAATAATGCGATGTGACATATGAACGTGAAGGCCCAATTTACATAAAAGAATTGCACACCAGCAACCACTTTACTAAACAAACACAGCACAGCACAGGTCATTTGAGAAGAAAAAAAAACAAGCAGCAGCCCTTGACAAGCTCCAGAGTAGAGACAAAATCATCAGGGAGCTATCGTACTAATTTTATCCAGCACACAGCCACTGTGTAATGCTGAAAGACTGATACAAACACATGAGAAGGAAGAAGTTGATGTATACACCTGGGGGGAAAAAAAAACAATGGAGCAAGAAGGTGTGTGTGTGTGTGTGAGATAGGGGAAACGAAGGAAAATAATGAAAGAAAATGGAAGCTTTCTCTCCATGTGTTTCCTTCGGTCAAATCACCAATGTGCTACAGGTGATAGGTAGTCACTATGGGATCAAAGATATCAGGGATTGGCTTCCAATCATGCCAGTCATTAGGGGAACAGCCAGTAGGAAATCAAATGAAATGGAATCACTATTTAAAATCACACAAAGCACAATTTTTTTGTGGCTGAACCAGGAAAAAACAAAGCAAAATAATTACTAACAGGAAGCTTTTTAAAAGTCACATGGTTTACAAAGTTGTTAAATCTAGATGCACTCTTGCCATTATGTGTGTTGCTTTCATTCACTCTCCAGTAATGTTACATCTTTAAAGAAGAAGGAAACATTCTTGAAACCACTTTAATCAAAAGTCTGCAGACAGTGTTTCCTCGGCCTCCCCCTTTCCTCCAGCAACCTCCTTTAAATAACACGATGGCGCGCTGGGAAATGTCAAGGATCTTATAACCAATTATCTGCATCATAAACTCCCAGTCCTCCTGAAACTGGTTTGCAGTAAATTAGAAAAACAGTGAAGAGGGGAAAAATGTCTATAAAATAACATGTTAGATTAGTTATTTTTATATCACTGAGGAGAGGTGTATCAATATGTATATGGTATACAAAAATCTCTTCCAAACACACTTCTCTCTCAGTATAGAACAGTGAGAAATAATACGTCCACACTTTCAAACTGTTTTTAGAACCTCTATCTTACATTATGCAAGTTTGTTTGCCATGCTTGCCCAACTTCCTTTTCATGAAAAAATGCTTCCCACGTCCACAGGGATAATGCATGGATGGGCTGCATTTAAATAATTCGACAATGATTCAGAGATACCTTATCAAACACATGACAGCTTACTGGAAAACCTTAACTGGAAATTACATTTGGATCACTCATGGCTTTATTTATAAAGGATTAGCGTGCAAACCACTGCATTGCAGTCATTGTCATATACATTACTTAACCAGCATGAACAAGACCTTAACTGTGAAATGTCAACCCAGCTAGCTTCTGCAGCTCTGCTTTACTGAGGTCACATGCTCTTATGGTACACAAGGAGTGTATTTAATGTACTGTATGTGCATTTTTTTATTTTTTTTTTTAATCGTAAATAGGTCCCGATGACTGATTATTTCATAAATGCGCTGCAGGTATTTCATTATATTTTGCAATACAATGTCTGGTTTGCTAGGATTACAAAAGTAGGCCAATGATATCCACCAAAGTCAAGATATTCATTGTGTGATTAATAAACCTGAGAGTTGTCAGACCAAACCAAGGGCATACTTCACAAACCATGTATCCCAGTGCTAGGTTGATAACAGTTTTTTTTGTTTTTTTTTTTCCTAAAAAGATGAAAAAGTTAATGTCATAAAACTATAAAGTTGGTAATTTAAAAGAGCTAGACCTTCTTCTATGAGACCGACATATTATAATGTGTAGGGTTTTTTTTTTTTATATATATATACACACACATATATATATATATATATATATATATATATATATATATATATATATATATATATATATATATATATATATGTGTGCGTATGTGTGTGGGAGTGCTAGTGTGTGGGTTTCTGGGCTGTGCAGCATTACAGCTTTAGATTTCTGCTGTTATATCTAGAATGATCTAATGTGCGATTCAATTGGAGATCTTTACAGTATGGGATGTAAAAAAATAATCTTCCAATTCAGTTCTGAATGCACTAAAGATGCAATTTCAACTCATCCATTACTGGAGGGCATTTTAACCTCAATACCAGATGTTTTAACAAATTGTGTGCAGTCGCTTTAAGCCACGTCAATCATCCTTGGACAAAGTGACAGACACAGTTTGTTGACAGTAACTACATGGAAATAGCCTCGAACTGCTTCCATCGTATGTGGATCCCATCATCAATCAAGGTGTTTAATACACACATTTCTCCAATTTTAGCAAAGGCGGTGATTAATCCTTAAAGCAGGTGGTGTTTGGTAGTTTTTCAACTTACAGAAGACATACAAAAATCTGTTAAATCTGTACTGACACCAGTAAGGGAAACCCTCTTGATTCCAAACCATAGTCAGTATGCTGCTTATAAAAAGTATAAACTGCTTTAATGGACAGATTGATTTTGCATGTACACAAGTCAAAGCTATCTCCAGTTTCCAAGAAGAAGACGATTTTGTTTCTTGCAATAGGCCACCCTTGAGGGACGTCTGCTGGAAATTAATTCAGTATGTTCCTATTACAGCTCATAGCTCAATTTGAATAGCTAATGAAAGAAAACCACGAATAGCAGAAACCTGTTAATGAGGCTCTGATGAAGATTTAACACCACTGAGTCGTGTATACTACTAGCACAATAAGTAACAACCAGGGACAGGATTCAGTCATTTCTGCAGATTTTTTTAATCCACTACAATGTTTTTTGGGGTTTTTTTTAGGGTATATACGATTGGTTTTGATGTAAACAGTGTTCCTGTCTTCTCTTGGCAATAGATGCAGAAAGACAATTTATTCAGCTAAACAGAGAGTCTCTTTAATACTTGTTTAATGCTGCTGAAAAAAAAAAATTGAACATGAATGAATTAATATATATATATATATATATTATATAATATATATATATATATATATATATATATATATATATATATATATATATTATATATATATTATGACAAATTAACTAAAAGCATTTCACTCAACTGCTCCTCCATTTTAAGTGTAGTTTTATATGGGAAATGACTCTGCAGTGTATCTAGAACTGGCACAGCCTCTTCCAAGACTTGAAGATTGCATTCTGTAGCATTGCTCAGTGACAGATAGGCCACAACATATGTACACCAATTGCCACCCATTTTACTTCAGGGGATTAAAAAAAAATGCAATAGATAAAAGATAGTTTATACAGTGAAATCCAGAAGCAAAAATTGAAATAAAATCGATAATTGATCTCTCCTCCTATTGGCATGGGCTGACTTTGTGAGTCAACAAGCAGGATCTCTTCAGAGGAGCTTGGAAACACTGCCAGTGCCTAATTATGGCTGTGCATACACTTGTGTTGCAAACAAGTTCATTAAACAGAAAGTGCACTCCACTCCGGCTGAAACACTGTCTTTGACAGCCAAAGCAATTTGTGTGATTATGTGGGTATTCTCATTAAGCTGATCTGAAAGGGGCTATGCAAGGTACAGCTACCTTACATCTGAGACAGAGGATCAGTATAGTGTTGCACTGAAAACTTGTGCTAAACACTAAGTTAACAGATCTGAAACTTTACTGATCTGATCTGTTAGTGCATATGACTGAAAACCTATCAAAAAAACAAAATTATTGTGAAATAATAATAATAATAATAATAATAATAATAATAATAATAATAATATAGGATGGCATGCTTCATTTTCATAGGGTATGTATCCAGACTTATTATCATGCCATGGATGCATCAAATAATTATAACCAAGCACCCAACAGTTGACTACTTCTCATGAAATGACTTTCAAATCAATATTAAAACCATTGAGGTATGCCGGTTAACTGGCCCTCTGTATTATTAATGACCACATTGTACACCCCACGGTGAAATATGGATATAGTTGGGCAGCAGTCCCTCAAGGGCAGCCCAATGAATTAAAACTGCATCACTGAGAAACCACAGCAATGTGATTTACTCTGCAGGTGTAGGAATAAAATTACTTAATGTAATAGATGAATGCATTCATCAACCTTTTTAAAATATTCATTGAGGGACAAGCCGCTGAGTTTTACTTAACCAAGGGTTTTCTTGACTAGCATCCTGGCTGATCAACTGCATATGCAAGACACACAATGGCTTGCATTTTCATTCCCTCTCAGGTTGAACAACGAAGGTACTAGCAATGGTACAAGAGAGTAACACATCCTAGTTTTTTTTTGCAGGTAACATCTCAGGATACCTGCATATGAAATATAATACAAGGTATTCACACTACATACACTGCAAGGATAGAATTTGTAAAGACATCAAGCATGCATTGGTTCAGCCAAAAGACAAACCTGCTTCATTTTAGAATATGTTTTTTGATACAGAATTGCATTTATGATAACAACGGAATCTCTGAGCACCTGTTGTTTTGATAGAACCATAAGGCATAAAATTTGCCAAACACCCAAGCAGCAGCATTATTATATGGTAAATATTCCTGCAGGAAACAGTCCTGTACAAGCAGCAATGACAACATGTCTCTCGCTTTCAACTGTTTTATTTTTTTACAGTAACGAGAAAAGAATGCATTCAATACACATTCATCAATTGCCCCCTTTGCAATTTGATGTCCATCTATATATTCCAGCCTATAGGACATTAATACAGTGCTGTGGCAAAGTGCTCAAAATGTATTGCTAAGTTTCAAACATAGAAAAGAAAAACAGTATTTTATAACACCTTCCTTAAAGATTAAAAAATATGTCTCAATATGCTGTGAAGTAATTATCTCATCAGTGGGAGTTAAGAACATGCAATGCAAATGCAACGAGCTGAGATTGTACCAAACCACTCAGAGCCACTAAATCAACATGTTAGAAAGCAGACTGACTGCCGCCCACAAGTCAGCATGTCTTTAAGACAGTCCTGCAACTAGAGACCAATTTAACCAGTACACTGACAGGATCACCTTGAGTTTGTAATAGTTATGATCTACAAGTATTGTGCATATTGTTCTAGCTGTTCCCCGCTCCCTATTCCCTGAATAGTGCTGTGAACCATTAGGGAACAGTATTATACCAAGAGCCCTTCTGGCATTTTATCCATTTAAAGTTAATAAAAAATATATACAAATAGATACACATTGCAAAAAAGGCAGTTAAATCTATATACTTTACATACACACATACACACACAAACACACACACAAGCACAATCATTCAATTTAAAACTTGTATTTTACCAGCAACAATAAAAAAAAAGTATTTTAGCTGAACACATTAGAGGTCATTTCAAAATGTATAAACCGAGATGAATGCACTTCTAAAAACATTAAAATCAGTTACCATTGCAGTACAACATAGCATTCAAACAAACAATTACTTGCCAATGCTGTCCATTTTGCATTGATTATATAAGGAACATCAAAGCAATGTATTCTGCAATAGGATATGTAAGAATGAACACAGCATCAATCAGACAAGCACTAGCCTCTCTCCTTACCCACAGCGTCTCAGGTACTCTCTCACTGCCCTCTTGACGCATTGAAACTTCCAAGCCAGGGGCCATGTCCATCCCTCTGGAAAAAAAAGGATCAATTTTTTCTTCTACAAAACACTGGAGCCCAAGAAAGAACAACTTTCTATATCACAGCACACTCCTGAATAGAAGACCACTTAGCACAGCATCCCTGTGCCACTTGTAAACAAACTACATTCTAGCGGAGGCAGGTCCAAGTGATCTAAAGAAATTAGGCGATGCTGTAATCCCATCAAGCTATAGGTTCAGCATCCTAAAATAAAAAGACAACACCTCTCCACACAGTCTCCATCTGACACAATGAAATATAGCATCACCCTTTGGCCGTGCACAATCTGATTGCTATTCTATATAATATTCTGTACACAAGTGACCTTTTGAGAGGCACATATGACAATCTGAAAACAAATGCATCACCCTGCCCAGGCAACAATATGCACACCCTCTTCTCATCGCCTGCTTTTCCCCATGAAAGAGAAGCAAATTCCCCAAATAAACAAGCACATCCTAGCACTGATCTTTTTGTTCTGCCTTTTTTTTTTTAAAGGGGATAAAAAAAAAGCTTTATTTTTTATTTAATTTCATGCAGTGAGCATTGTTACTTACTTGGCTAAGATATCATCTCAAATCCAAAATTATTTAAATTACACAGCAGAGTAATCACAGTTCAGCATCTGTAAGGGATTGACAAGCACAGCTACATTACCAGAGTCCCTCTGCAGGCTGTACCATGTCGGGGAAGCAGTGGGGGGGAGGGTACAGAATGTAGGAATGCTATTCGTAGGTATTAATTCTGTCAGTAAACCATAGAACGCAGAAGAGGCTCAAAATCACTGCTACATCTGATGGACTTGTGGAGGTACACTTAGAAAACAAGAGACAGAAGATGGGAATTGGAAAAACAGAGAGAAAAATAAAGACAGCAAAGACAGCCCTCTGCTCCGTTGAATGCATCCCTCAGGGACAATGACAGGAAAGGGAACAAACCACCAGGAACATGTCACTTCATCAGAAAAAAAGTGAGAGACCTTAAAGGACAAGGACTGTCAGCTCCATCTGCAACACTTCAAGGAGGCAGAACAATCAGAAGAATGGCCCCTACCTCAGAGATAACACAACAAATATGGGAAATCAGTAACAAAATCAGTTTGTGTGTTTTTTTTTACAAATATTTGACCCTGTTCACTCTTTATAAATTATCCAATTTCTGTCATAAAAAAAATACTTCCCAAAAGGAGAACATAGCACCACGATTGAGAAACTTTAATTTAGATAAAAGCACGCTGCAATAAGAAAATTGAGAATTCCTAAGCAACGGGCAACTAAAATGACTTAACCTTCAACAGAACCCCTCCTTCTTTTGAAGGTTAAAAATTGAATACTTTATTTTAAGTGTCACTACTTACAAGAACACTAGCATTGAGAGATTTGTTTCATAGGTATGATAAAATAAATGTGGTCAGCTACAGTAACTAATGAAAATGTCACTTAATACATTGAGTTTAAAAGACATCATGCAATGAAAATCGTAGTCAACACTCTGACTCACTGCCTACTCCTCCTCGTTCAATTGAAATATTTCAGATATTTCAGATGTGTAGTTCTGACTTCACCTTTTGTTTGTGTGATATGACATTCACCTTCAGTCATTTCACTCTGACAAGGTACATGTCATGATATAATGTGTCATGAATTACAGAACACTCTTACATGTTCCGTTGGTTGTGTTCCATGTTGTCTGTATCGCAGTGTTGTATTTTGAAACATATTGCTAACTAAATGTTTTAATCACACATCATGGCTCAGAAATCAACTGGACAAAACATTTCTCAAAAATGACTAGCGGGCGTTTGGCAGGAGAAAAAACAGTGTCTTCTAAAGATTGCAGTGTATCCAAATCACGCTCCCTCCTACCACAATAAGTTTTATTTTCCTACAAAACGATAATAATTGAGCACATAGAATTGTTGCAGGCGGGACACAGAACCAGATACTCTAGGATGTTAACAAACATCTTTTTCTCCTGCCAAATGCTCCCGAATAAAGGTTGAACAAATACCAGTTTCTCGGTGTATCTACCTATGATATGTGAATAAAAAAAATATCAAAAATATTGCTAATATATGGAGAATGTTGCAATATGGACAACAACAAGTACAGCAAAGGAAAGTACTTGCAGGGGGTACTGTAACACGTTGAGATGTTAAACCAACTGCAGCTGTGTGGGGTATCCAGGATAAATAAGGTTAGTAATCCTTACCACAAAATAAACAATGCACTTAACATCTATTAAATGTAACTAGGCTTCATTTGTGCCAGATCTTTGTGTTAAAAGAATATGGGATCCAATTCATTAAACTATTGCATTGATGTAAATAAATGCGACGCAAACCATTTATCAAAATAAATACAACCGTGTTCAGAATATAATAACACACACATTGTGTATAATGTATATCCCTTGTATAACACCTGGAGCTGTCTTGGGTTGCAGAGCTTGTAAACGCCCACCCTTTCTCAAAAATACCTTACTATTCCAGAATCCTATCACTAAGTATGCTGCACACCTCTTACATAACGTGCAACCTGTATATAACATAGATTCCCCGACAACTGTAAAAAGGTGTGATATTCTGTACAGTTTTTTTGTCATCCTTTTATCCTAGAAGTTAGAGAAAGGGCTCAGATAGATACTCTACCAATGTTTAAAGCTGTTTAAAAATGCCACCAAGCCCTTATAATCGTGGTGGATGTACCCTATTTAGTTATAAGTAACTAAAGGTTCTTCTAAACTGCAGTTTATGTATACAATATCAAATGTAGAATCTTTATTTTCAGTATCCCTTTTTTAAAATGATGATGTCATTAGAGTGTAACGGGAAAAAAACTTTTAACATGGATAGCTTAGCCGGATAAAAATTTGACACATATCAATCCCACTGCTTTTAGCAGGAAAAATCTGCCCTGCAGGGTTTAAGCCTGCGTTTTCTCTAGCCATAGATGGTGTGGGCAACTCTAACCATGCTTCTAAAGCATTAGTGGGAGTAAGTGATCGTGTGTTATGCCAGCCTTTAAATATCAATTCAACTGCTTCAAACCAAAGGCTGCAGTGCACCAAAAATATGTAAAGCATAAAAAAAAAAGATTGAAGAAACTATGGTGTAGAGTATTGTAAGGGTTGTTCATCTGCTGGTACAGTAACTGACACCAACTGTAATAAACATCTATGCTGTTTTGCGATAGATAGTAAAAATTGAATTCTTCAATATAGATCACCAATAATGCTAAGTCAAAGCCTTATAAATGTCTTCAGCTGCCTGTGTTCGGCACCGTAATAATATTCTTTATAAATCTTGCTAGCCTGTTACCAGTACCTCAACACAAATTAGGTACCGTATTATTATTGATAGCAAGCAAAAATGTTTTAAATGTACAGGTCATTATTTGAATACAAGAAAATAAATACAAAAAACTGGAACAGATTTACTGAAGTGCAAAAATAATCTGCAGCAGAACCTGAACGTAAAATCTCATAAAGGAGCCCGATATTAACATCTTCGCACTGGAACCAAAGCTTTGTGAATCTAGCCCTAATGTATGGACACAGTAAAGGTTTGCAACGTAAATATGATGGTCAAGATGATGAACAAGGTTTGTCATTTCATTCTCACAGCAAAACGATGTTCTGATCGCTCAATCCATGCTATTTGTTTCTAATGTACTGTTCAGTATGTGCATTAGAAAGGATGCAACATTAAGGATTTTGGTGGGGAATACAGGCTACTGCAACAGTTGTATTTCTCTTTCCTTTAATTAAAGACTAAAGAGTACAGCTTGTGTTTTTTTATGTGCCTACAGCATGTGCACTGTAATTGTTAATCATGCTTACAAAGGTATTTGTTTCTGCAGCATCACCAAAGCCAACTGAGAGGCAATTTCCTTCTCAGTGAGGTATCATTTCTACACAGTTAAATTACTTGCACAGTTTACACTTTATTTAGATACATTTTTTTAATTAAAAAAAAATCAGCATTGCTATAAATTTAGCTACAAAACAGTTAATAAGCAGTACAAAACAATATCCACATATGTGAAAGTGCAGCTGAGTGTGGATACCATATTGCATTATTCTATTGACAGTTACACCTAGACAATGTCTACCCTGACTTAGCAGAACAAACCAACAGAGAATCATGTCCTAGATATTATGGGGATTTTAACAAATATATTCAAATATTGACCTTAAGATGAAGGTTGCATTAAAAGGTAAGAAAGATTTAAAAACGCAGGAAAAAAATGATACGCAAGTAGAAAAAGACCAAGAAGAGTCCAAGTAGGAAACTAAGATAAATTAGTATTCCCTTCCAGCATCCTTTTTCTTTTTTGGTAGGTTCTCAAATGTGCTGTACCGTAGGACGTGAACAAGCCATTAACTCTCGAGCCAGACCCATCAGTTCGGAGTCCCTGTTTGCTTGCTGTGTGTGCCTGTCTATCTGCAGTGCTGCTGTTACCTCATCGTAATTCCGTGAGTCATCCCATTGTCCCCTGGGTGACAGAGGTCAGCTGACAGGCATGCTTTTCAGAATAATAATCAAGCAGCCATTATGCAGAATACAAACACACACACACAGGCACACATTGAATCAGGTAATAGTAAATATACTGTTAGCCACGGGAAACCAAAGTGACCAAAGCCAACTAAAAAAAAAAAAAAAAAAAAAAGTTTACATATTGTATATCTACTGTTTCAAATGCACAAGACATTGTTTTCTATGTTATGAGCATTCTATATCAGGACTATTATATATCATGTTTATTTTAAGGTTCTTTCAAATGTTTGCAATAAAGAATTGAGATATGTTAATGTCGGTTTAGTTTCATTAAAACATGCAAATATTCTGCTACATTGTTTTTCATTATTAATTAGAAAATGTTTTTCAAAGCACTAAATTGTATTCAAATAGTGCCAAACACACCACACTAGGGGTTGTAGCTTTGTAGAAGGACCACCATTGCAGCTGGTGAAACCCAGAAGCAATACTCAAATAGCATAACACCTCCGCAAACTCACATATCTTGTAATTTAACTGTTTAGATAACATAACAGCTCCTTCTATCTTTTACCCTAATAAAATTCTAAGTAAAAAAAACATTAGCGCTACACAAGTACCCTAACTGTGCATTGATCCTGAAGTTTAATCCCACAAAGCTTACTGGGTACAACGGCCTAGTTTCAGACTCAATATTAAGGTTGCATTTCCTCTAGTGTATGAATAAAACCATGATTTATAGGTCTGCATTTAACTGCAGCAAATTATTCCCTTTAGATTGCATTAGAAATCTCAGATTTACACTTGCCTGATCAGATAAAAAAGGAGCAATATTCAGAGTCTGTCAGTGAATGATAGACTTACAGTACACATGTAAATGTAGGTTTCATAGATAATATCCATACATACACTCTGCAGGTTGCTGTAGTGGTACACTAATGATGGGCAGGTCAGCTGGCTCTCAGGGGTATACAGCAACCCTTGCGTGATTTTCTAGGTGGTTTTCCTTTTCCAAGGAGAGCAATAAACTGGTAAATTAATGCACATCTTGCACTATAAACCACAGAGCTGGCTGCTGATCAAGACTGGCAGCTATTATCCATGAAGGAGTCCTCAGATTCGCAAACCTAACCTCATCCTGAAGGAATCACTGTGCACATACTTTCTTACTGTGCACGACATAGATTTCAGTTATGCGTCTTTTAAATGCAACACAATTACCTCAAACCTTTAAAATGATCTTGACAAGAGGTCTCCTCATTTTACTTTCTCTGTTAATGCCTCAATTTTAATATATTGTTAATTTAAGCGCTGTAACAGTATGTAACCTAAAAAAAAAAAAAAAAGATATTGTCTACTCCCTGTATGCGTACACTGCCTTTGTGGTCATTTGTTATGGTCTCGCTGGGAAGGTGTAATCACAGGAGCTGTTTAAGCAAACCGAAGGAAATATAAATGCGAGGAGAGAACACAACGCTACACGTACATGGAGGGATACCTTTTTTCAGGTGCCTGCATCAAAAAACATTGACGACATAAAACCCTAAGCAAAATGATGAAATCCATTTTAGAAATGATCTTAATTCATGAACCAGTTTATCTGTATGTTGTTGTTAAGTACTTCTTTGTAAGCAATTATGATTTGACAGGGCTGTTTCTGCAGCTGAAACTGCAAAGCAGACACTGAAATCCTTGCTAAGTGCTTTCACTTAGATCAATAATTGAATATTATGTGCTTGTAAAAGATTTGAATAGAAGGATGTCAAATTGCCATTTTTATTGTGGTAAGGCATGAGCACCAATGTTCTGTTCCCATCAGTCAAAAGGTAATGGAACAGCAGTAATGACCTTCTTTATTTTTTAATGTCAATAATGTAACGTCTAAAGATACATCCTTTATCTAAGTGAAGGTACAAGGAATCATGTATAATTCCTCCTAGAACATAAGCAAAATATGTTGTTGAGAGTACTTAATAATTTAATAAAGACCACTATAATTAAATGCAATGTTAATTAGACTAGACTAAACTTTATGTAATGTCTTCCTACTTTTAAATTAGTCGCGTTCTAAATGATATTTAACTTTATTAAAGTTTTGTTTCTATCTTATTACAGTTTACCATGTTTCACCAGATTCAGGTTTATGAATTAAATTAAAGTGTAACATCTGTCTAAAATCACTTCAAACAGATATGGCTTTACAAGTGACATTTAGACACAATAGAAAGTTGAGCAGTTTACTGCAGAAGATGGTTATGTGATCATGGAAAAATGGACCCGACTTACCCAGGTAATGGTTAAACACGCACGTGAATTTAGTCAGGGTACTTAAGTAGGGTCTGACTGTAAGCATTCTTGAAGTAATTCATTTGTGTTTTTAAATAGTGGTCCGAGTCCGAGATTTAAAATCAGGAAAATCACAGACATGCCTTTAAATGAATCAGTGACATCTTTAATTGAATTATAAACCTTTTCAAAAGATCCAGCGATTTCCTTTAATCACATTAGTATTAGTTTCACTAATACTGAGGATAAGAAAATAGCTTTGCCTTGATGATTATCATTCGTCTTTACTTGAAACACTGAGACAAATTAAAGCTTGCCAGGCTGGTTGGTTTTACATCAAAGTCATAATTGAAGAGGGACCCTTATTTTAAGCATTACAGTTCTGTGTTTTATTGCACCAAAAAATAAAGCACACAATACAAGCAATGTGTTGAAAAATGAAACCAATCACTATGCTGTAGTAGCACCAGAACCCAAATGATGTCAGATCAAAGTGTTAACTCGAGTCTTTATTTAACGATATAAGGAGAACATTCCACAAATCAAACAGCTTGCAGATGAGTTAGAAGATGAGAGGAAACGCCTAGGAAATCTGGCTCTGTGCTGCACACATACTGCATAATTAAACAGAATGTTATGCATAAGGCAGCACCTACTTTTTTCATACAGTAATCTGTGAACTACATACTGCACTGCATATGTTCATTTACTGTACAGTATGTATTTCAACAGTGCATCATTACGAAAATACAATCAGTTTCTACTGAGTAAATAAATCCTGTTCTATACACTACTTCTTGGAGTGGCTACATATATAACACGTTATAAGCTATGACAGTGACACAACAGAAATTCGTAGTTACACTGATGACTTGAAATTTGACAAATCATTGTACATCACAACAGTTAAATAAATTACTAGAATGAGTGAGTACTCATTACAATCCTGAAGCACAGTAGTGCATCTTGCAATCTGAATTATTTTTGTGAGCAATGCTCAGTACCAAAACACAGAACGCCTTACAGATCGTCACTGAAATCTGTTATAAATGATGGTTTGTGCCAATGGAAAGCCATGATCCTTCTAATTATTTGCCTTGTGTGGCTGATGTAAACCTCATATTTCTCTGTAATCAAAGTACAGTACTAATGAAAAAAAACTGTTGAGTTTCAATGTACTGCCCATTGCCCTGCATATATCTGATGGTAAAAAGATAACATATTGACATGCATAATGTGAAGAATTGCTAATGTATGAGCTCTCAGCTCCTGTTATTGTGCAATCTGGGCATGTGTACATTTGAAGGTCAGCATTCCGGAACTGAAAAGAAAAAAAAACAAATAAACATAGTAGTAATTGTCATTAAGCATTATCGTATAGTAAATTATAATGAAGTAATTTCTTGCCAAATACATAGGAGGTTTTCAAAAACTGTTGATTATCCATATAGGTGATGTTGTTTGCATGATCCGCCCACATCTTCATGCAGCATCTTTTTAGAAAGATATTATCACCACAAATCCTTCTCCTAAAAGGTTCACTAGCAAGAGTGCAGCCTGTGCACAAAACCACATACTTTAACTGCACAAAAATCAAAGATACCTTTGCATTGCTTATATATATATATATATATATATATATATATATATATATATATATATATATATATATATATATATATATATATATAATTAAATATCCTAGGTGGTCTGCAACCTTTAAAGTTTTTGGAATAGCAAAGAACTAGAGACACGATACAGTTATAATATAGCTACAGTACATGTCAGATTAGAAATGAGCAAACAGCAGCGACACAGTGTGATCAAGAGAAATGCAAATGTAATATGTCTTTACCCTTTTTGTGAGGCACACTAATCCTGTGAATGAATTGGTATTCTTTCTTCCTTCATACCCTAGGGAAATCCTAACTAATCCTTAAGTACCTTTGAACTGTGAATTAGTATGTTATACATGTTTAATTTGAATATTTCTTCTTAAGCTAAACTATCATGGCAATGTGAGGACTGGAGTAGACTTGGAAACCAATTACTGTGTATGAGGTCATATTTTGCAGGTGAAAAGAAAGAAAAGCAATTGAAAATCAATTTGTCCGAGGAAGATTCAGACACACGAGCACTCACATACTGTAATTATCAAGAAAAGGGTATATGATAAAATAATTTGCAGAAACAGGTAAAAAAAAAAAAAAAAAAAAAAAAAAAAGGAAAAGTAAGCAATATTGTTCAGTGGTTGGTGATTTCAACCTAGGATGGAGAGTCCTGAAATGTGAACCCCAGGAATACTGAGTAGCGTGTGATGAGCCCAAGTCCTGCATCTTATTACCTTTAGCAAGGCTTTTTGTGTGCAGAGATATTCACATTTAAACCAAAGTATTATTTGTTTAAAATCTGTGGGCATCTTTGACCATTGGGCACGGCTGTCATTACCTTCAGGTTATGATTTTAAAAACGTCAATCCCAGTTGTGAGTACATGTTAATGTCGCGATGGTATGCTCTGGTCTGCTCTGGTCTGTCTCTCAATTAGCTTCGAGACATCCTAAGTATAATCGGTAAAGATACTGCCTTTTGTTCCAGATGCACACCTGGAATAAGGTACCAGAAATGCTTTAATATAAAACCTACAATATTCTGTAATGGTTTTGTATTGCAGTCAAATGCCTTTATAAGTTGTAACAAAGACTGCACAACCAAAAAACCTCATTGTGATCAGTTCCAACATTGCCGGTTGTGTAATTCTCAGTTACATTGAATGCAATTCATCTTGTCGCCAAACTATCTTATACCGTACATATAGACTACTGTTCAAAGATCAGGACACATACTGTGCCACTCTGCCTGACAAAGTGTTTATAGAAGCATTTGAATAGTATTACCCAGGAACAACTGAAATAATGCAGAGTACTGAAAGCCACTAGGAAAACATGGGCTCAGGATTTTAAAGCCTCTCTCTCACTACTATCAGCAACTTCTGACACTGCTTAGCTGAGACACATAATAAGAATGGTTGACAGCCTCCAAATAAATGTACAACATTTGTAAAGCTTTGCAAAACAGCTGACAATAAATGTTGCTGATGGCTTTATGAAGCAAGCCTTTCAATTTGTTAAAGAATGGGGGGGGGGGGGTGAAAAAACAAATCAATTAAAAATAAAAACCTGAAAAGTCTCCATTAGATAAGTATTCACCCCCTTTGCTATGACACTCCTAAATAACCTCAGGTGCAACCACTTGCCTTCAGAATTCACACAATAAGTTAAATGGAGTCCATCGGTGTGCAATAAAAGTGGTTCACATGATTTCAGATTAAATACACCTGTCTCTGTAAGGTCCCACAATTGGGTAGTGCATTCAAAGCAAAGATACTACCATGAAGACCAAGGAGCTTTCAAAACAACTCTGGGATAAAGTTGTGGAAAGGCACAGATCAGGGGAGGGGTATAAAAAGATTTCAAAGGCATTGAATATCCCTTGGAGCACAGTCAAGTTGATCATGAAGAAGTGGAAGGTATACGGCACCACCCAGAATCTGCTTACAGCAGGCCATCCTCCAAAACTGAGCAGCCGGGTAAGAAGGGCATTGGTCAGAGAAACCACCAACAGCCCAATGAGAACTCTAAAAGACCTACAGCATCCCATGGCTGAGATGGGAGGAACTGTTCATGTGTCAACAATAGGTACTCCACAAATCTGGCCTGTACGGAAGAGTGGCAAGAAGAAGCCATTTCTGAAAAAAGCCCATGTAAAACCCTGATTGCAAAAAGGCATGCAGGAGACTCTGAAAAGATGTAACAAAAATTGAACTACTTGGCCTAAATGCAAAGTGTTATGTCTGGCACAAACCCAACACAGCACATCACCCAGGTAACACCATCCCTACTGTGAAGCATGGTGGTGGCAGCATCATGCTACGGGGATGCTTTTCATTGGCAAGGACTGGGAAGCTTGTCAAGGTAGAAGGCAAAATGGATGGAGCTGAATACAGGCAAATCCTTGAGAAAAACCAGCTTCAGACTGCTAAAGACCTAAGACTGGGACAGAGATTCACCTTTCAGCAGGACAATGACCCCAAGCACGCATCCAAAGCGACACTGGAGGGGCTTAAAAACAAGAAAGTGAATGCCCTAGAGTGGCCCAGTCAAAGCCCGGACTTGAATCCAATTGAGAATCTGTGGCAAGACTTGAAGATTGCTGTCCACCAACGATCCCCATCCAACTTGACAGAGCTTGAACAATTTTGCCAAGAATGGGCGAATATTGCACAATCCAGATATGCAAACCTGGTAAAGACAACCCAAAAGACTCACAGCTGTAATTGCTGCCAAAGGTTGTTCTACCAAGTACTGACTCAGGGGGGTGAATACTTATCTAACCAAGGCATTTCAGTTTCACAATAAAAATTCTCTTGCCTCTTCAAAGTGTTGAGTAGGTTGCGTAAATCAAAGGAAAAAAATTCCATTTAAATGCGTCAAGATTTCATGCTGTAACACAACAAACTGTGAAAACGTCCAAGGGGGGTGAATACTTATTATAGGCACTGTATATACACAGGCATATGCACACACAGATGAATCCCATTTATGTAGATTAAAGGCTTAATCTTGGGACCATAACAGGCAGGATTTCTGCACCAATATCTTTAAAACCATTGATATAAAGGCAGACGACACAACAGTAGCTGAGAGGCAATGGAGTCTCTAGAGCAAGACATAACAAAGATAAAAGCTCGGAAGCAAACAGGCACCAATAGACAAGTATGTACTATTCCAGAATTTTAATTGGAGATTCCACTGATTGACTTAACCTCTCTAGTTAAGATACAATCAAATTAATACATGTTTTGTTCAATAAAAGTCAACAACTAAATTGAAAGTATGAATTTAATTTAATTAAATCTATTTCTTTATTGTCTTTCTGGACAAAAATAGTAATAGTAATTCAACATACCCAATGACCGCCAAATATGATAAATCCAGATTAGTAAAACTTTATTTTAAATGTCATTATTTAACATGCAACCCTGCATGGATTATTCTGTAGTTAACACCAATGGAACCAGTGCAAGTTGAGAAAAGTTTTTGAGGTTAATGGTTAATAGCTGTACCTGGGTGTTTGGAAACTTCCATTTAGATTGGAAAATGAGCTCTTTAAACACTGACTGCACGTCTCTCCTCAAAGAAAACGGATCACAGGCAGTAGATACAGTAGCAGACACTCATTAACTGCAGAATTCAAAACAGGTTTTATACAGTTCAGCCATATTTTGTAAATCGGGAGGATGACATTATTACAAACAATAGCCATAAGACGATTAAGACGAACAGACTCAAGGAATTACATTTAAAAATAAACTTTAGCAATGATGGGAAGTCTCAGGCCGTGATATATTATATAAATAAACTTCTTAAAAGCCATTGTCTTACCATTTGCTAGTTAACATATTCCTCTCCTACCCAATTGTTAAGGAAATAGAGAAGGCCTTATACAGTATATCCAGTACAGAGTGATGGGGGCATGACCTAAATCAAACAACAGCAAAAGTTTATTTCACAATGTACTGTATAACAGTACTAAAGAAAGTGGGACGTACTAAATAGGACTCCACTGACCTCAGGCTCAGCAGAACTTTTCTTACTCAAAGATGTCGCAGGCAAAGGAATGCAATGCAACAATGCTTAAAAGAGAAATGTTTTTCATTTGAATGTGTTTCTAAAAAGCATCACTTGTACTACTCCACGCCAGGAAGGAAAAACAGACAGCCATCTCAGCTTGAATAGGCTTTCTAAAACCAGAAGGGCAAAGGTCATATAGAACATGACAAATCAAAGCTGTCTCAGAGGTGAAGCATTATCCCTGGCTTCAAGGTAAAGGCTTCAATGCAAGCATGGCTTCTGTATATTACATCAAATGTCAAATGCCACTTTAATGTTTTGTTTATTGATTTTGTTTTCAATGTGATGATCTAGCTGGCAGCCAATGTTCCATCCCCACTCTAGCAGGGGAGGTGAGGGCCAGATACGCCTTCTTTGGTCTTTGTAGCATTGTTTCTTGATGAAGAATGACTTCTCCCACTCTCTAGACAGCAAGCCAGCCTCCCCCGGACAACACATTTCAGACAGACATCAATGCATTCACACATTCACAGATATGTCAATGATCTTTGATCCAAGACAGCTATGTTTACCAGAGGGGCTGTTTCCTGGTGGATTTTTTGAAAACTGCATGGAATGAAGAATTTTAATAATGCATTGTGTAATATCAGTAGTCAAGACAGAGAGAGAGTATTTCAGAAAAAAAATAGTGATGTGCCAGTTTAGAGCATATCGACAAATAATCTTTTCTAAATACTGTAGTTAGTACACAAATTGAACCCAGAATTGTAATCATGGCATTCTCTTGAACAACAAAATGTATGCAGCTCATTATTTTCTGTTCTTCCACAAATAGCAGAATAATTGATGCAAATAACATTTAAAAAAATACCCAACAAAATATATAAAGCTTTCAAACCAAAAGGTTGGAGCATAGACATCAAAGATCCTGGTAAAACCAACATTCCTTCCTTAAAGTATGGTAAAAAGTACAGTTCTTGGTTTATTTTGTTTCTGTCCTTCCCTTGGTAGCTATTTTCCAACCCAGTGGACAAAAGCATTGACATAGTGTGTTTACTGTATCCTAAATAATATTAAAACCTTACCAGATAGATTGAAACATGGTGTGTAAAAGTCTATACACTGTAATATATCCTAGTCTTCAGTAATTATTTTGACTTAGATGAAAGCATCTTCAACCTTCTGCCAAGACTACCTATCAATCCCAAGTCCTGGCCATCACACCCTTGCACATGACTGTATCTACCCTAATCTTCTTGTCTAACTTCCTCATTTCCATGCCAGGTTGTATTTTATACAAAATACTTCAATAAATCATTAGCTTTTGTAGAGTTATGTATTTATAGAACTTTGAATCAACTCAGGTTTTTTCTTTAAAATATAATTAAAATCTGTTAATTGGGCAACAGGTTGCAGATGATCAGCTATTACATGCAATAACATACGACGAATTACAAATGTGATTGATGAAGATATTTTCCATTCACCTCATACATCATATTATTATAAGGGGCAGTGTGGTCCAGCAGTTAAAGAAATGGGCTTCTAACCTAGGAGGTCCCTGGTTCAAATCCCAGTCAACACTGCTAAATAAACAAATAACAATATGTTAAGATTAACGCCCAAAAATCAAGGTCCATAAACATACTGTATGACTCATGTCCTTCTCAGTAGATTTTCACTGTGGGCCTGCAGAAAATATATAGGGCAGGAAGAAACAGTAGTCTGTTATTATTTCTTATTTTATCTGCAGTAGCTCCCAAACGGCAAGCAATAACCTAATTAGAAGGGAAGTAAACTCCTGCTGAGGAAGATGGAGACCTAGAACTCACACCAAGGCAGCACTCCCCAGCCTGACAGCCACAGCTGACATTTCAATGTGACCGTCTGAAGAAAACGGTCCACCCCAGTGTATCCTCAATCCAGCTCTTAGGCTGCACTGACATACTGTATATCAATAAACTGCTGGCTGCATCTTCAGCACCATGTATAACAGATTCTTTCCGAAAGCAGCGTTTTTATATTACTTTGATTTTTTTTTTGTGTTGTTAATTTAGTTTGAAGAATTCTTACTATTGTGTTATTGTTATCATGTTTTAAAAAGACTGACTGTAAAAATATATAAAAAAAATAAATATTAGAACTTCCATATACATTATAATAGTTGTTTAATTCAGAACACTACAAAATAAAAATGACTAAGGAGTCTTACTAGTCAGTATTACATGGTGTTGTTGTGGTATTTGTTTTCTCCTCATCCACCCTCTATACAAATCTGAATTTTTGTCAGACAGAAATTAAGGTTAAAAATGTATGTTCCAACTGATGGGAATCGCTGCAAATTGCAGCTCCATTAACTTTATTTCATGCAGGTAGCAACGAGGGAGGGAGTGCTGCATTATCCTTTGTAAAATAACACATGTTCTGCTCCTGGATTCTGCAGCAACAGTCACTGCATAATTCATTTGTGATTCAGCACATATATACATGAGTAGGAGAGATAGGGTGCAGGAAAGAGGCTGCAGCAGTAAATATGGAGAGGCACAAATTGTATGAGTAGGAAGAGTGAATAACCCATCTCTACTTGCCTGGGACTTGGTATCAGGCTGTCAGTCTGGACTGATTTGTAGACTTGGTCAAGGGGTGATACAAAACTGCGTTCTATTTGCAGATATGAAAGGTCTATGTTTAAGGCTGCTGAACAGAACACATTTACAAAGCAAATTCTCATCTGCAGGCATATTATTTTACTGTCTTTCAGTATTCTTTCCATTTGATTACATTACTGAATTATGGAAGTGGGGTTTACTGGTACAATATCACATTCAGTTAAGAAGTCTAGCGATGTAATTACATGATTCGATCCCTCACAAATGCTTTGCACTGTGCATGGAACGGTCAAACTCAATTAAACTTCACCTCATTGTCTCTGCACAGCAGATACTTAAATGTAATTGAATAATTCACTTGTTTTAGAAATAGGTAAGTAGGCCCCTAAATCTTAGGCTCCTAAGATAAATCTGAGCCTGTTATTAAAGTTTGATAATGGTTGATCAGGTTGGGGAAGTTTTCTTAACTGTTACAAGAATCCTGTTTTGTTTTGGGGATATTTAGATATTCTGACCTTAATGTTATAGATATAATAAGTGCCTGTTTGTTATTTTGCTGTGTTAAAGAGAAGACATCATAATTTCCTGTAATACGTTAAATAACAGTATTTCTGACACATACTTTGTACGGGCATATGAACATGTGGTATTTCTGTGTTTCCAAACCTAAGAGGATTTGGACCGAATGAACATCCAAAACACAAAAAGCAGGACTTATTAACTACCTAATAATACCCATGTTGTTATTGTACAGTCTTTTCACTTTACTTCACAAGCCCCCTGCAGTATAAGGTTCACTGCAACAAAATCCCCTCTCAAGACAAATGTCTCTGTTCCCAAATATAGCACCCAGATTTTTGTAGCAATATACACCTCCATTTAGAGAGCCTAGATTCACCCAGAGGCCAATGGAAAAGTAGGGTGGCATGGCAGACTATTGGCTTAAGATACAAATGTGTTGTATGTCAATACTACTTCCAAAGCCAGTTCTAGTATCCCAGTACTGCAAATAATGTTGAGATATGAGCTCACCTATAAACATGGTTCCAATGTGTGTATGTGTGTGTGTGTGGGGGGGGGGGACCTCTTTGCCCTCTAAAAGCACTTGCCCTGTGATTCTGCTCACAAAGGACTGTAGGCTGTTCAGCTTGCAGGGGATTAGAAAAACATTTTCCCCTCAGCAAATTGAACAATCACAAACTAAATTGTTTAGTGGTCAGTGTTAGTTGAGATGTAATGAGTTTGATCCCCAGCAGGGGTTGGCTTATCCTAAATGCAAGTCCAGGAAAAGGCTCTGCAGAATATCACCATGGGAACCGGTTAGGCACGCAGTCCTATTACAGGACTCGGCTAAAGGCAACAGTCGCCAGCAGGCAGCAATATAACGGTAGAACTACAGAAAATTAGAATGCATTGTTTCTTTCTCTCGTCCGGCTAGTTGGCATAAGAAAGAGAGAAATGAAGAAGGAGATGTGAACAATCAATGATTTTCATCCACTGCCAGTCCCAAAACCTCTCTGCTGTAGCAAGGCAGTGGTCTGAAAACTGTATCTTACTGCAGCCCTGTCCCTTCCAGCAGGAATCCTTGGAGTAAAGAGCAGTACCCCATTTATAATGTGTATTCCAAAATAACGGGATAGTGGTGTCACACCTAGCAATTCTACTGAGGCAACCATTTTATGCAAACTAGAATTCTGTAATTTTTATATCCCTGTACTCAGCACTGGGCTGCATTTTCAAGGCTCCTGACCGCTTACTAACTCAGCTGGTGTGATCCTCTCTGGTAGACAGTAATACAAAATACATGTGGCCAATATTTAACTAAAGTGCCTATTCAGACACAATTCTGAAACTTCTGGCAGATGCACAATACTTTTATTCTCTGTCATAGGACTTGCAAAAAAAAAAAAAAAACCTCTTCCAATCAAGTCCGGTAAGTTGTACGTCACACATACTTCTACAATAATACCACTAGGTGGCAAGATAGCAAAATAAAGGCTGATAACTTGAAAATTTGAACTATTTGGGTGCCCGCAACTCTTAGTGGTCTGACACAGTATCAATCCCCATTAAATCTGCAGAACTGTGTATGCTCTTCATTCCAATTACTGAAACTAAATACTGGATAGTTTATTTTATCAAATCCAATTAAAAAGATCCTCAAAAATAACAGTTGTTTACTTTGATGGTATTGTATAGTTTGTTGGTGTCCGACTCCTATAGCAAAGCCTCTGATTTGGATTTACAGCAGGAATGTAAATTAGGAAGCCTTTTTCTCAAACACCTTACCCAGGACAGTAAAAAAAACAATAACTAATAATATAAATGTGATACTGTAATGCAGAGAAAACATTTACATTTTAAAGATGGTTTGGCATGAAGTCCAGTGACTCCTACTCATTTCATTCAGGTTACTACAATAGATCCTCTGTCAGTGTTATTTTGTTTTTAGCATTTGTATATAACAGACGGTTAAATTATTGTAAGGTTATCTCTGCTTGTCTTTATTATTTTTGTGTTCACAACCAACGTTTTATCACCAAATGGTACCACATTTTTGACAGCTTAATTCACCCAAGGAATTCTTAGTAATTCAAAGTGGTTAGAGTTACTGAGGACACCTGACTTTCATTAACCCAATATAAAGAAGTACTGTTTAAGTTATAGAGCAGGCAACTCAGCCTAGGCGAAATGGGATTCTTGGCTGACATTCTCCCAAAGGTCTTTAAAAATAAATTAATAGCTGGAAGGGTTTATGTTGTACACGATGCAAAGGCTTATAGTATTTTGAAACAGATTCCAAAGAGCTTGCCACAGAACTGAAGGGAATAGTCCTGAATACCCATTAAAGGCTCGATCTTGGGGTGTTTTGAAATCTGACTCAAAATAAAACCCCACACATATCTATACATACAGCTTGTATATTTCTTGGATGGGCATTGCTGTAGAGTTTGGCATTCCATTTTCGGCAAAGAAGCAGTGTTGGCTCATTAGCTGCGAAGTATGCCTCTCATGGGACGCGGTAGAACACTGGTTAATGGAGCAGCTTTTCACAGGTGGCCGGGGTTCAATTCCAGTTTAGGTGAAAAACATTTAAGCTTGGGGGTCTCAATCTAGCCCTAAGTGGAAAGATTACATCACAAAATTGGTACCTGGTACATTTTAGGCCAATCTGCATAAATAGAGAGCGGTTCAAGTTGCCAACTTCATGAATATCAAAAATTCATCCCTAAAGAACAAGGTCAGTAACATAAACACCATCTTCAATGATAAAACATTGCATATGTCACGAGCATAACGAGTAAAGCACCAGGTCTACACCACACCTTGTAGAATACATTATCATGGCAAATGCCCAATGCACAGTCTAACTGAACAGGTGGCTCCCAACATATAGTGTTCAGTATCTCAGACAATCAGGAATGAAGAAGAAACACCTACAGTATTATTCTTTTTAAAACTATTGAATTGCATGCTGATCATTCTGGGTTCAAGACAGGGCAGCACACTTGCCAGCTTGAGCAGCCTTGCCAATTCACAAATTAAACAAAATGACACTCAGCAAAGTTAACTGGGTCCATGAACTAAAGCTCTCTCCACTGGGAGAAGGGTAATCTAAGAGTGGTGGCACTCCTCCCTAATAGGATCATAAAGGCGAGACTGCAGGCCTGAAGGTGAACATGTAGTTGTGTTCACTCGTTACTTCGCTCTCTGCCTGCTCTCTGCCGTACTGCACACTTTGAAAAATGAGGATAGCGACTCTGTGAGGGGAAATTATACATTACAGGATATGGTAGGAATTTAACATGGACGAAACACAATTGATCAGAATTTGCTAAGGGTTAAACTGTGAAATAAACATCCATGAGCCACAATTCACCCTTCTGAAGAGCGTCAGGTGGTTGAGCTAGGTAACTTTAATCACCAGCTGCTCCTCGATGTGCAGCAGTGCATTCTGAATTGCACTGGCTGTTCCTGGACAATTCTGCTCCAATGCACAGTGTCTGACATTTCACATAGAATGACAAATCTACAGTACCTGACCTCTATCCCACTGCATCATTTCAGGATGATTTATTCAAAAACATGTGTCCATTATCTTAGATATATATCTTTTCCTTTTTAGGATCACTGGCACTCAAATCTTTTTGTCTTACTCTATTTCACTATTGCAGTTGTTGGTACATAGTTATGGTTCAAGATATCAAAACAATATAGATGAGCACAACATCACTCTTGAACTAATCTGACCTTGCCAAATTGTGTATTTGTGGGATTTATTTATTCTTTCTGCTAGCTTATCCAACAATAAACAAGCTGAAATCACCAATTGAAACTGAAAGCTTCTTTATAATAGAACCAGAGCCATGGTATCAATGCATACGTTTCATCGAGGCTAACACTACCGACCAGTGCGAAACAAATAACTCTTGTTTGTTGTCAGTTTACATCACCTGAATAGAAATTATATTACAGTAACTTATATTACAGTAACTTAGATGAATAACATATTTTTTTCTATAAATCCTGTATATCAGAAGCATAGATATTGTTTTAGTTAATTTCTAATATAACCTTTCTTCAGTACAGCTACAGTATAATTAAAATATCAGGAATTCAGTAGCAGCAAAATCTTTCTGTGTTGTCTACCTACAGACTCAATGCATATTCCAGCTGTCGGAACTGATTTCACACCTGGATAAACAAACACTTTCCTTTGTGTTTCTCGTTTTCCTTGGCTACTGTAGCAGCGCTGCAAGGCTGTACTTTTCACAGATACAAAAAAAACTCTGGCTAACATGATCACATAATACACCAGGGACATCTAAAACCAATTAACATCTTTATAGAAGTGCACTGGTGGGCTGCTTTGTTACACATGAACTTGCAGCTCAGTGGAAATACAGTGTTAAACATGAATCACTTTCATGTGCTAAACTTAATATTTAGCACATCCATGTCATGTCTCCTTATCCCACTTTCAAGTTCCAGGCTCGTTCCTATTGTAACCCAAAATGGTCTGGCAGTCATTTCTAGCTGTGTATTGGCTGAAAGGGAAAATGACATCAGCAAAGATGACAAACTGAGACCTTGCACCTGTTAATGCAGGAGGCTGTCTCTTCTGCTCCTTGAATGCAGAGGAAGAGAACAAATAGGTCACATTATTCCATGCTTTAAGCTCAACAGCGCCTGGGGGGGGTGGGAGATATCGTGTGTATCGAATATCACAGTACCAGAAACAAAGATCACCTCTATATATACAGTGTGTAAATATTTAGTGTGACATGAGGATAGACGGACAGACATACAAACAAAAAGCCTTAATGAACCCTGATTGTAATACTCTTGCTATCTTGTGTATACCACAATTCTTAAAGAGGTTCTCCAAATATTTGCTAAATGCATTTAATACTGTAATTTGCTCTTATTCTTGATTACATACCTAAGCGTGTTCATCACTGGTGCACTTCCAAAGGATCTTGTTTTAAAGATCTTCACACTTGCAGAGCCAAACACTGATGCTGTTTAAATCAATGCATCAACCTGATCAATGTTCATCATCAGGTTGTAGGTATTCCCCCATGCCTTATGACGCATGCTGTCTTCAATCCCTTTGATTCTGTCTTGTTGTTGCCGAGGTGGATTACACCGAGCTAGTTGCTATGCAGCAACGTGGAACTCACAGGACATGTGATCGCCAGTTTTGTGCTGATGAAGTGATGAATTTCCACATTGGCTATGTAATGTGTTGCAGTTGTACAGCATTCTTTTTTTTACTTCTAACAGAAAATATGTCAGTGAGGAATGCTGTTGGTGATACAGATAGTGAGGAATACAATGTGAATTACAAGGCATGAAATGTCACTACACAAATTCAGGCAATTCAAAGATATTGGGTTTTTGGTCCTGGGAGAAAACAATTGCCAGGCAGCTAAAGGGTTAAACTGTTATTACAGGATGGTGATATAACTGTAAACAAAATCTGTAGTGTTCTACAGTGTATACATTATATAGGTGTAACGCCTCTACACAGCCATATTGTGAAGCACACTATTTTAAATGTTTATTTCTCACGTGCCTTTTAATGACATACTGTTTTTCAAATTTATTGATCATATAATATATATATTATATATATATATATATATATATATATATATATAGCAATATATATAATATATAATATATATATATATATTTCTTAAGCAAATGTTTTTAATTTAAGGCAATTACAGATGTAATTCAGACAATAATCCCTATAATTGCCGCCTCACTGACTTTCCAGCATCCATGTACAACCTGACTAAGAAGAATCCGATAAATTATTTTCATCCTGCTGCCTACATTCCTATGGATCAATTTCTGCACATTTGCTGGAACTTGGCTAGCATCAAGCAGCTTAAATGACAATAGAGTGTATGATTAAACAGCAGCAGGTGGAGGGATGTGATGCATGTTAACCAGGACCGCCTGCTGTAGCACCGATCTGCAATCAGCCAGTCCACACTCTGTGACATGCATTTGATCAGTCTCCTACAGTATTGCTGCTACAGCTCACGGTCATACCAAGGGCACACACCCTGAGCACTGGATGACAGGATCCCCTCGTTCATGTGTGTGTGTGTGTGTGTGTGTGTGTGTGTGTGTGTGGAGGGTTTTTTTTCTTCTGAAAACAGAAACAGCCTTTAGTGAGGACACAAAGAAAATGTATCAAGCTTCTGTTGTAAATGTCTAGTGTAAGAGGTAAATCTTGTTAGTGAGATCACTGCAAAACACAACTCTTTGTTCTAATTGCAAATATGTTATTTACCAGCAGAATTTAATGCATTTACTTCTTATTGAACCCTTCTTCGCTTGTGATGAGATTATATTTATAACTGGTTGTAAATCAGGATTAAATCTCAAATCATTTTTTTTTTCAATTGAAATAACCCAAAAAACAGTTTAATTCAAGATGTATTCTTATTTCTTCTTCTGTGACATCAGTCTTACAAAATGGTAACTAATTATGTAACATAATGTGTGTATATTATATATTTTGTAAAAGGTGTCACTTCTCTTTCTCTTTGTCTGTCATCTCTGGACTAATATGGCTACCATTTCATCTATCTACATTTAAACAGAGCAATTCAATACAGAATATATATTTACTGTAAACACAGTTTTATATTCTTCTAAGAAAACAAACAGACATTTCTAAAACTGGGCATTTGTATTAATTATTATGAGTATCACAAAATCAGACCAAGATTTTTCCATTATAGGTATAGGTTAGGTATTGACATCATGCCTCAATACACTATGTAATCTATACTTAATAAACAAAAAACAAAAAACAAAAGTCATAATTAAAAAATGAATTTACACCCAGTGCCTCAGATGCATGGCTCTGGAACTTCCAGAAACACAGCAGCAGTAATGTTTCGTTACAAGTAGTAAACTTTCAGAATATCGCCAATTTCATTTTCAACATGATAACTTTTCACTTGACCACTGTAATAAAATGGCTGTTTTGTCCATAAAAGAATAGTTTTAAGCTTCTGGCGTATAGCTGCACAAAAACCATTTAGAGTGAGCAAAACAAGGCTAAATGACTCAAAACGAACCAAAATCAGTGACATGAACAGACTGGGGAGAGAGGTACCGTAGAAAGGTATTTGTTTGTAGGCAGCAAAACAATGTGTCAGAATGAGAACGATACAGTTCCAAACCAGCTCACATGGATCGATTTAAATTCGATTTTCTTTTTTTAAATCAAGAATTCAAGTAACATTTTCTGTAGATTCACACATATAAAGTAACAGAACTGTTAAAAATACGCTGATTCAAAAGTTTTGATAAGTGTAGGAGTTGTATGCAATTGGGTTCAATATATGTACAGCTCTTTCTGGCAGTGTTGTAAAGTAACTGTAGTTCAGTTTCATAAGGCAACACTTTGGCAACACAGCACACTCCTGAACAGTAGTAAGTAGACGAGAGGGGCTTGTAGCATGCTGGACACAGGGCAGCATGACAGCAGTACTTATAAACAGTATGTGTGGACGTTCTGAGTAAACCATTGGTGTTACGATTATAATGTAACAACTTGGTCACATGACCTGGTGTAGGACTGTACCTGTAAGTTTTTAGTAGGGATACGGGAATCCTGTGGCACCACCAATAAAGCTTCAGTAGATCCCTTCTAAACCCCTCCATCCGCACAATGCATGTATCTCTCTCCATTATAACGTCCTCTTGCAGGACAAATTTACCAGAATTATAAATCAGTTTTATTAGAACACCACTGGTACTGGATCCACCGGTTCAAATATAGAGACTGACGCGCCTGAAGAAACCACACGTCCAGATCCAAAATCTGCCTCCTAATGAGTGCCATCTTTCCTCCCACCTGTTAATATTTATTCCAATATCGCTCTCAACCAACTTCAATCATCTTGCTCTGGAGTGATCATCTCAAAAACGTCTTTATTCCACTTGCAATCTCTCAAAATGACTTGCAAATCCTCAGACAGAGCCGGTGTCAGTACCACGGCAACCCAAATACAGAAGTTAAATTGTAATTATGAGTAAATGTATTATTTCTGTGCCAGGTATTCTACTCAAGTAGTCTTTAGGGCTAGAAACAATTAGTTTTCACTAAACTAAACTAAACTGTATGTGTGCAGTGCAGTGAAACTTTTCAGATCTCCCCTTTTTTCTTTTTGTCTTCTCCTGCTTGCGTCCTGTTCCCTTAGTCTAGCCTCTTTTCACTCCCTATTGGTCCTCCTCAGTTCTTCTTCAAGCTGAAAGTTATTGGCTGATCTCGACATACAATTATACAAATGTGCCAATTAAAAACATTCTACAATTGGCACATTTCTGTCATACTTTCTAACAATCAAGACTTTCATTTAAGCGTTTTGTCGAGCCTCATTATCATAACAACGATTATTGTTATCATAATGCTTAAACGACTATTATAATTATACGATTTTAAACCAAAAATGAAACCTGGCGAACCTCTGCAACCTCCAAATAAAAAGAAACACAAATCTGGATGTTAAAAACAGAAGGAAAAGACAAACAAAATTGAATAAAACTGCAATCAAGCTAATCAAGCAGAATCAGTTAACTTTGATACCATACTTCACAAATTTGCCTCCGGAAAACAAAGACGGAAAGTCTTTAGTTAATCTGACTGATAAATACACAGTCAAACTGTCTATGTAAATTTAAAAACTATTATTTCTGGAATAATGTGTGTGTTCTGTTCTCTGTTAATTGTGTACTACTCAGGCTACAGTGAAAAAAGAAACTGCACGAAAATCATTTAGTTTTAATAAAAATATATATATTTTCACACTGTACAGCAATGTGTAAAATACAGCAGCTTGATTTATTTTGTGTTTCTGGTAGGCTAAAGTATAAAGAAAGTGTGCTACAGATATTTATTTGATTTGTACTACTGTATAGGCCTGTACTGTGCAGATTTTTTTTTTTTGTTTGTTTTGTTTTTTTTGTTTTTTTTTTTTATTTTAAACTCATGTCTTCAGATATGTCTGGTTTCCACCTTTTTGATAATTTTTTTTTGGGGGGATTTTGGGGTGAAGGTGGGAGGGCCCACTGGAGGTCCATTGCCCGGGGCCCACAAAAACCTGCCACCAGCCCTGTCCTCACATTGCATGTCTTAAAGAACCATCCATTTACAGCATTCATGCACAATGATGTCCATCTGGCTGTTTAGAATGTAACAATATCTTCTTATTCCTTTCTATGCTTTTTCACATTTATACTTCATTTACGTAACATAACTGACGAGAGGTCCTGTGAAATACACCAATGAATGAATTCTGATTGAGACACGTCAACTAACTGCAATCACAAATTTCACAAATTCGAAGCTGAAACACTGTTCACAAAGTATTCATTTGCATAATAAACACTTTATCTGACTTGATAAGATGTTGAAGCCTCAGCCATTATAAGTAAAAACTACATAAATCAAGACTGTATCAGATTTTGTAAAGGACACTGTAAATATGGATTTAGCCCCAAGTGAAGTTTGCAAAATTCAAAACATAAAAATAAGAAATAATTTATAACAACTAGCTATGTGAACAATCAGTGTGTGTGTGTGTGTGTGTGTGTGTGTGTGTGTGTGTGTGTGTGTGTGTTCGGTATGTATGTTTTGTTATACTTTTTTGCCAGCTTTCATGCGCAAGTAAACATTGATTCAAAGGTTGTAAAGTAATACAGCAATAAAAACCAATACAGCTGAGGATGGACATAGGTAATGGGCCTGTGGGCCTGATTCCAGAGCAGCTTCACACAAACTCCAGTGATAAAAATATTACTGTGTACCCATTAAAGCAAGGCCTGCCCTTCTGGTTACATATTGAATCAAATTAATCTGAACAGCTATTAAAAAGTACAAAGGTGATTTACCGTTTCTGTTTGAAGCTGACTGAGGTGAAGGCAGATCGAAATGTTTCGCGGAGTTCCTAGAAATAAAACAAGAACAAAATACTGTTCAATAGAGCTTTTGAATCAAGACAGACCACATAAATTACACACAGAAGTAAAGAGAATCTGGGGCAATGCAACATTTCATTGTATTGATTTATTTTATTTTATTTGTATTTATTTTTTTGACCTGGAGAATAACAATTGAGACCTAAGCCTCATTTATAAGAGGATCCTGAAAACACAAAGTAATGTTAATGTCTTGGTCAAGAGGCTTTCACAGCAGAGCACAAAGTACAAAAGTCTTACTTGTATTGACTCCAATGTGGGGGACCAATGTATGACAGTACTTTTACTGCACTGCAAATAACAGTACAAACACTACAGCTACAATATCGGGAATGGCCATTCCGCTTCTCATAACTTATTCCATAAGTCTTCAGTTTTTGGAATGGTCTTGATTAAATTGTTGTTTACAAGATAAGGCTACATATAATGACGTAATGATACAAGGGAATTTATATTTATAAAGGCAAAGTTTTCCACAGCACACATGGTTAATGTATGAGTAAGTAATGCTACACCTAATTATTCTGTCTGAACCCATAACTGTGTTTTATGTATGCAGGCAGTGCCAGAACACATAAAAGTCTTTGCTTTGGGCCTCAGCTATTAGTCTATAGAAGGGTGTTACTGTGTTTTACAACTTACATATGTTTGTGACGAATTCCTTACTTGTAGACCTGTGTAGAATTGGCATATTTTCAAAAAAATTTCAGGGTAATAATAACGCTTTGTCAAACCTTTTTTGAAGCGTACTCCAACAATGAAACGCTGCATTTTGGTGGGAATCCTCCCCAAACTTGTTTCAAAGTTTAAATTAACGTCTAATTCTTATGCTTTTGCTGTATTTCTTGCTGTACTGGGAAGATTCAATTAGTAAACATTTACAGATATGTAATTATTGTAATTACAGTTTTAACCTTGAGCTATTTTATATAAAGCCCGTGCACACAGTATGTGCTTCCAGATTTTAAAATCTGGATTTTCTGCACTTTCTGCACTATTGACTAAAAACAAAAATTCATAAATAAACGTTACTACTTTTATTTTGAACGTTTTTTCATCCCCCTAAAGCTCCACATCTTTTTTTCAGATGATAATGAAAATACTGTATATTAATGCCTTACATAATGAGATTGTGGTTCAGCTGGGAGATACTTAAAAGTGAAACCCCCAAACCCTCTGTTAAACTACATGAAAGTCAGCGGCATGACATTTAGAGCCTGACAGCATTTTCATATCAAAGAAGTATCTTCCACTGGCTTTTATGCAAACGTGTTTCCTTGATGTACAACATTTTCCTAAAAACCATTCAAATGTTTCTAATTTTTAGTGTGCAAGTAAGTGAACATTTAGACTGTGGCAGTGTCTAACTCAGATACTATATGTGCTTTTTTCACCTAAAAAAAAAAAAAAAAGTCTTGTAGTTCTATGGTTAATACCATTTTATTTCCCCTTCTTACCATAGCTAGCATATATCATAATATGTGATATACAGGCTGGGCATAACATATGAGGTGTATTCAGATAACAGTATTCTATGTAGTACACATTTCTGATATGGAAGAATATAGGAGGCACACACAGTATACATATGTGCGCATTATACTGTATTCCAGGCCACCCCTCACCAGGAGCATAGACCGCAAACAAATTACTACCCTTTACATACTGAATAGTAATAATGTTTGCATTGCTTTTTCTTGTTTTACACCTACAGCACAACCTCACGGTAACACAGCAGAGCTGCTTGCATTTCGTCCAACAAGCAAATAATACCGCGTGCGCAAACATGCGCACTGACTCCCTCAGTGTTACATGTATGGCAATGCATTCCACCTATCTATTCCCTGAAGAAGAGGCCCTGAAAACGATTAAAACTATTTGACAAGCAGTATTGTGAAGTCTCCCGAGTGTGCCGTTTTTCTGCTTATGTAATTGTTCTGAATGCCCTCATTAATTATGCACTGTGATTGCATTGAGTAACCCCTGGAGCCATGCTGCTTCTCTCTATTGTTAGTAAACGACACTCTTTCAGGTTGCCCACAGGACTCTGCCATGTCCACAGTGCTGCCCGCATGACTTCATTGATAATATCTGGTAAGGCACTTTAACACTTTTAAGCTGTTCTTCGGGCCTCCCGCGGCATTATCAAGTTATTTATTCCCATGGCCATAAGGGATCTTTCCACTGGGCTGTATTTTCCATCGCTCAGAATGTAAGAAACTACCATCTGATATCCAGGATTTTCCATTATTTTCTATTCAGTGTGCTAACAGAAGCATTGGTAGTTCACAGACACGCATTTAACACAAGACATACATTTCTACCCCACCAAGCAATAGACATTCTCTTCTCTCACAAAGGCTATTTATGACATGATTTGAGGTTCTGAAAGTATTTTTCAAAACAAAAAGGGATTTGTGGAAGCACTACAGTAGAATCAGTACAAAGAAGTAAAGGTGGAAGCAATATTCAAAGCTGTGAGCCAGACATACAGCAGAAGGTGATTCTTTACACTTTTGTCATTGGAACCGCTGCTTCTACAGAGGAAGAACATCTTATGCTCTGAGGTTCTCGTCACAAAAGCTGTATAGCCCTTTGCACACTCAGAACAACTAGAGGCTTGAGGTATAGTGACAAGTAAGCCAATATCAGCTGGGAAAATAGATGTACTGCACTTGATTTGATTTCCTTCACTTCTGCTCTGAGCGGTGTTAATTTCTATGCAGATTCTTCATGCATTATTAAACTGAAAAGGAGCAGGTACAGCCATGAACAGGTTGATTGTTAGTATTATCTGTCCTCCCACTCACTGGTAAGACTGAATGTTTTGTCTGCCCCAATTTTCACCTGAAAAATGAATATCAGAATTTTGAGCAAGATTTTTTTTTTCCTAAACAAATGGTGTCATAAATCCTCTCACCACTTAATCAAGTAAAACCTTGCAAAGTCACAAGAGGCCAATCTTCCCTTCAGCACACTTAATGTACCACACTGACATATCACTTTTCCACCTCCTAAAAGAGCAGCGTAACACGCTGTAAGGGAAGCTGAAAGCGAGGTTTCCACACAGGGGTACCATAAACACTGCAGCAACATAATTCATTAATGCAGAAAGCAACACAGGAAATATTTTGCATCAGCACAATGAGTTGATACATTATTATAGGTTAAATGGTAAAGGTTCAGTCTTGACAGCTGTTTTTATAAAGTGTGTGAGTTTCATGAATAGAAATCACACCATAATTGCATTTAAATGCAATAGCTGCAACAGGGGGGGACTGTCCCAGATTACCAGTTAATCTGAATAGACATACTCTTTTAACATAGCTCTTTACCAAGCCACCAGGCACTATATATAAAACAATTGAGACCCAATTGTTATCAAGGTGTTACGGTTTACCTAGTACTCAAGTACTCTATTATTGTCCTAGCCCAGCAACTGACTCTGTATGCATAGGGATTTCACTCAAGTTCCATAAGCCTGAGGACACACCTTTTAAAAAAACAGAACAAAAATGGTCCCAGAAGTCAACTTTAACTTTAGCGTAATGGTGAACTTTTGAGTTTTTTTTTTTTTTTTTTTACCCTTTTATCTAAAGTATCACAGGCTTTGTAATACTCTGTCATAACCATTTACAAATGCTTACAATGTTTTCTATCATTATGTTCTGAAGGACGGTTTCCTCAAATTACATGCTGTGATCATTGAGATGATGGATAACAGTGCTGGAGGACTGAGAATGGAGGCCTCTGAAGGACAAGCAGAGTGCAGAGTGGACAGCAGCAGTTTAAAATCAAGACGGATAAAAAACTTACTGTACCAGCTGGTATAGGACACAGTTTCTATCCCAAAATCGCAGCGCTGAAACAACTCACAACAGGACAGGTTACTTCAAGAGTGGGATGAAAGTGTAACAAGATTTTTTTTTGTATTTTATTTTAAAAATGCATTGTATTATCAAAAAGGTTATGTCTTTTTGTGGTTCCTCACTCAAAATCAGCTGTTAACAATGTTAATCCAAATATCATCAAAAACTATAGGGCTATAGTCAGATAATTGGTACGATAGCTGATTAGTAATAACATCTGAATTGATTAAAACACATCTGCAAAGCAAAACCACTCACAGCCGGTCCTCGTTGACCTTGGTTGTTGTTGTGGTTTATATATATATATATATATATATATATCTTCAAGCAAAGCTACAGCATTTACTCCAAATCGGACTTCACACAAAATAAAATAAAAAAAAACGCTTAATAAAAGTTACTGAACCACAGCTCAGCAACTTAAATTTAACATTTAGTTTAGGGTGTGTAGAATAAAAAATTGTGTTTTTTTTTTTTTTTTAATTTTGCAAATGCCAATTAGGAGTAAACATCTTTACAAATCTAGCCCTAAAGGACTAGAGCTTCTCTTCTGGGAGAAACATTGCTTATGTGCATATGCTTCACTAAGCAATTGATTAATTTATCATTTTATCTGTCCATTAATCTAGCAACATAGTGATTGATTTTTAGGCTTGTCAAGAAACTGAGCACCAAAGGACCAAAACAGTTCAATAGGTAGACTATTTTCTCTATTAATTTTTTAAATTACAATATAGTAGGTATAGTAATGCAGTCTCTATCCATGTGGAAAACTGGATGCATAGCATTTTGTTCCCTACCAGACTTTCTTGTTGGTTTAGTGTTAAATATCGAAAATTGCATATAGATTAGAATCAACGTGCTACTTGCATATTGGACTATAAAACTATTCCTGCAAGGTTAAAAGCTATGACCTGAGCAGGATTTTGGTTTCATTAAAAAGGAGACGGACACTGTTTTAGAAATTGAATATCGTGATTAGTTAAGGCTTCAGGATCTATGTACTAACCAATGTAAAATAAAAACAGAAAAGGATTAACTGGGCTTGTTGAGGGGTAGAGAGACATTAGCTATAGCTATATTAGCTAACTGCTCACAACACTGGGGAATGCTTTCTCACATGAAAGGAGTGCTAAAAGGCATGACCCACTTAATATCTGCATCGAGCACCTACGGCTGTCCTAAAAGCTTAATGGAGCTACTGAATGTGTACTGTAGCAGGTCAGTTATTTTGTGAAAAACAGAATACAGTACACTGCTTTGTATATTATTCTTTGAACCTACTTGCCCACAAGACAAAATATTATTCAGGGTTTTGACTGTGAAATAAAACCTGCATTCCCCAGACTAAAAGTATGCCAAAAAAATGTTAAAAACACAAAACATTACAAAGAGCTGTGTGAATTTGTTTCCTGGGTAAAACGTTGTGTGTAGATATTAAAGTTCATGCAATAATCTCTGTTGCAATCTTTATCGACAATCATTAATAGAGTATTTAAAAAACAAAATCAAAATAAACACATTGCTCTGCATTCTGTCTCTTTGTTGCATGAGGTTTTGGGAACTGAGCCAAACATGACAAGCACCCCTTTAAACAGTACGCACAGAGATGTAGTCTCATGAGTCAGGGTATCAAATCACTCAGAAATATTACCATGGCCTGTCAGAAAGGTTTCTGATACGCTATATGATTGCAGTTGTTTGTATGTGTTATGAGGAGCTGTTGTGGTTATGGTATTTTGAATCATCTCTGCCACATTCTGCTTCCATTGCCTGATTCTCTCTTCACTTGGCATAGTTTTAAAGCAGATGTTCCCACACTCACTTAAGCATAAAGTCTTGCTTTCCATTTTAAGAATTCAAGTGCTCACTTCAAGATTTTCCATGTACTCTAGGTCAGGATGAAAAAAAACAACATTTCATGCTTAAGTTTTCATAAAATCCCAGATATTTGTCTGTCTGCCCTGCACAGTTTCATACACAGGCACCCATAATAGTGACACGTCTATAGGATTTGGAATTATGTGGATCATGTGGACTATAGCTAATTTGATGTCTGTTTTGAGAATCTGCAAGTGGGGGGTATTAGCCAGCCCTGAATTGTATTGATCTGTATCCATATCCTGGGATTATCTCCCCTGATCTTATTCAAAAGAGGAGGGGTCTTCAACTTCCAGGGTAGGCAAAGCCACAGCTAGGCATCTCATCTGAAGGACAGCATTTCCTGCGTGCCATGCCAAGACACTCACTGAGTTGTCACTCAGAAGAAAGAGTGCCCCCTTGTGTGCCCTCTCTGCTTTTAAAATCAGACATCTATGTGGGATTACCACTGGTTTGGATTCAAGCACCAAATACAAGTGTAGTAACCTCAAACTCCTGCCACAGAGAAAGTGCTCAGTACAGTATGTGGGACCTAGCTTATATAATGATGTATAATGCCTGCTGTATTGACATGGGCTGGCTATGAGAAACTACTGAATTAGCTTCTGATAGCATGAACATAAAATAACTACAAAGAAGCAATCATATACTGGCACACTGGCATTGATGTGTGCAAATTAAATGCTACATTAAATACCATTACATAACACAAAAAATGTAAGGGGTACTTACTTTACGTATTGCACAAAGTGAAAGTGCTGCACATCTTATGTAAACATTCTGTGTTCTTCAGGGGTGTAAATGTTCACTTAAGCCAGGTCACATTTATCCATGCCAGCAAAGCATTTGTCAAGAGAAAGCATTCAGCTGGGCCCCTTCCCCTGACATTATGAAACAGGCAGTTCTGAATTGCAGACCTACTAGTGAGTCAGATGTAAGCCTCTGTGAGATCAAATAAGGTCAGAATGGAACAGCTGCACCACGTCCCCTTAGCAGGTGACCACATTGCTAGTGTTTTTCAAGTTCAAGCTCAAATACAGCTTTTCGGGGTCAGATGCTCACACCAGAGGTGGAAATGAGGTAAAACATAAAGCATAAAACAGTAAACATTTGTAATGCTTGGCATTTTGGGAAAAATGTTTACAGGAACGAAGTGATATGAGAGACAGTGTGCAGATACTGTGCTGTCAACATGCAAAGTCCTAATAGTATAGCTATGAAACTGGAGAAACGAACTTCCCATGCCCTTTAAGTGAAGGTTGAAGATCTCCCACCAGCAGTATTCTCTTAAAATACACGTACCCAAGTCTATTCTATATTTAGAACCTAACTTGGTTTTCCAGCATTGGTGATTTAAAAAACGAAACTACCTTCAGAAATACACTACTTTAGCTAAACTGTTTCCAGCAATTCAGCTATCTGCCAAATGCACAATAATGCTAATTAACATTTTGCCAAACATGTCAAATTGCAGAAGAAAAAGGTGACTAATATTGCTAGAGTAAGTACAATGAATGAATACACAGACTTCTTTATGAAATAAATGGCTATTGGTGGTAGTGACTGTCTTCAGACCCAATCTGAATGTATTGTTGATTTCTGGTATTTTTTATTTTTTTTATTTTTTTAAACTTAGTTGGGTTAGCTGGTTAGTTGGTGAATTGGTAGAATTCAAAATTAAAATATCATTCTCTGTACAGTGATCTGCAGGATTTAAATAACAGTTTTTGAATATTTCCTCAGAAAAAAATGATATAATATTCTAAAGAACAGTGTGTAACAGCTTAGAGTAGCTGGTTGAAACAAAAGCCAGTGTATCTACAGTAGAGTCTAAGAGCAGAAGCGTGTTCTGTTTGTTGCCTTTGTTTTTGGTTTCAGTTATCACATGCTGGTAACTCAGAAGTTTAAGTCACCCCTGACCTCAATGGTGCTCTAAGTAACTGGGGGAAAAAAAGTGGTTTCATGTGGGAGAGTGTTGCAGAAGGTTAATTCAGCTGTTCAGGTTTATGACTTAGTTACTTCTTTCAAAAGTAGAAACAAATACATTTTTTTTTTGTTTACACTCATTTTAAAAAATATAATAGCAGCTCTTTTAAAAGGCTGGTGTTTTCTAATACTGATGCAGTTCTTTACAGTTTACAGGTAAGGAATTCCTGGAAGAAGCGTAGCCAAAAACATGTTTTTCAAAGATTATGAATAAAAAGGTTTCCTGCATTCTACAACACACTGAGCACATCTATGTTGAATGATGCATATACAATACTGGCAAAGTATGTTACAGCTGGCTACAGGCACTTAAACATTTGGACTTCACAGTGTAGAAATTATATTTTTACCTGCATAAGCATCAGAAAAATACATGTTTGGGGTATTTTATAACTTACAGTAGGTATGTAAGTAACCCCTGCTGCACAAAGTCTTACAGGTGTCAGTACCCTAAAAAAGACGACTGCAATGGCCTACATACAGCAGGAGAACTAAAATGTAATAACAAATGTGAATGTGAAGCGGTTCTCAAGATACTTGCATCTTCATTTTATCCAAACATATTGATCCTTCACTCTAAAGTGCTAAAAGGTTAGAATAGCATGCCTTACTCTGTTAATTCAATTTTGTAGAAATTGGCACGCAATAAGAGCAGGTAGGCCTACTTGTTTTTCTTTAAATAAATGACGCATCTTGCTTTAAAAATACAACAACCTCAATTCTTCAGGACGTCTAAATCATTTGAAGGCTTCTTGTGGGACAACTCCATGGGAATTGCTATGCAGAGGCTGTGCAATACATAAAGGAGCTTAGAAAAGATAAGCGGGCACGACAGTAGACGTACATCATTAGAGATAGCAGAGCATAATAAAAATAACATCCCTGTGTTTATCTTATCAGCATACTTTCCATAACTCATTAACATCACAAAGATGAATCTATCCAAACTATAATGATGTTATCTGTTTCAGTAATTCAGTCTTGGATTGGTATTTTATCATTTTTGCATGAGATACGGTCAGGATTGTATTCCAAATCCCATATTCAGGTTCTCACATGCCGTCAAAAAAACACATATTGACTGTAGTGAAGGCTTTTCATACAGTAAGTCCCAGTTGGGGGTTTGTGGGATGGTTACACATCTCATTCTTCCACAGTCCATAGACATCTTTAGTGAACCCCAGAGAAGCCAACTGTTGTGGCAGGTGGTGAAGTCAGGACTGCTTGTTTTCCATGCATATGTGATTTCCAAGCTAATGCAGCAGCCAGGGAAACTGTCACTGTCATTCTGGGGAAAAAAAATCTATAGAACTTTAGGAGCACAAACAGCTTTGGAGTAATGTAATGGTAAGATCACTGGGGTTTAGTGTTTGCAAATAAATGTAAATCTACTAGTCTACAAGCTTTTTGGACTTAAGCTGGTAATCTTTGCAAAAGAAAATACTAACAATAACATAGCATCAAACCCACATCCAAATGCCTGAATGAAGAAATTCCATAAGGTAACAAAGACGAATCTGAATGCAATAAAACCAAATCTGTAAGCTCTGCGTTATATTAAAATATGACTCAGCTATTTGTTTCTCTTTTTAGGAGATTGAGCCTGGAGCAAAGTTGAGAACATTTCAGAAATGACAGTACTTTATAACCTCAGAGGATCTTTTACCAAATGCAGTCAGTTTTCAGTACCAGTGGTTAAACTACTGTAGACACTTTAATCCTCATTCAGCCTGCACACAATAGCAATTGTTTTAGACATTCTTCACCAACCAACTGCAGGCCCATATACAATCACTTTTACATGACTTGGTTTGAATTCTGTGACTTTAAAACCCACCTCACTACTTTGTGACAATTCATAACAGAATCTGTGTTTCCATGAGCCACTAATTATTGTAATTTGTGCCAATGTGTTTACTTGGTGTTTTTGCATCAAACGCTCCATGGTGAGGTATAACACTAGCTATAGTAAAGCACCTCAGTGTTCTCTGTGCAAGTCTCTTCACAAATTCAAAGAAAAAGACCACATAAGAGACCCCTAACACGCAGAAGAAGGGATTTTATAAAATAGAATTCATAGAATTTTAGAGTGGAAAATAGAATAATGGGAATTATGCTCACTCGACAGTTAGACAAAAAAGATACAGAAGAATGTGCATTAGATGAAATGATGAAACTCGAGAACGTCATAAAAAGTGAATAAAAAATGTAACAGCAGGAAAGCATTTCCTGAAGAGATTGACATTCTTGTGCACATATGAGCCATTGCTATGCATGCCGCTGGCAATTTACAAAGCATTTGTAGGCCACAGGTTTACTGTTCCTTTGATTTTAAAAACTCCTTACAAGTCAAATGCCTTTTGAAAGCTCTGTAACTAATTAAAAAAAAAAAGAAAAAAAAGCATCATACTATGTTCAAGCAAAAATTGTAAAATAGGTCCATGTAAAGAGCTTAGCACCCTGTCAAAAAGTTTTAGAATTGGATAGTGGCCTTGAGTACATACAAACCCAATTTGTTCACCATGACACAAAATGTAAAAGAAATGTGTGAAGTGCATAGAGGTATCTTTGCAAGCAATTGAAACTGTAGCATATGTTTTATTGAACAATCTGTCAAGCGCAAGAAGTTTAAGAAAGAGACAGTACACATAACTGCATTTTAAAGCATTGTTCAGCAGGAATGTAATTGTTACTATACTGCAAGACTGCTCTGATTTTGATTCATGTTGACATAACGCGGGCCTAAATAGAACATGGATTGTTCAGCATTTCAATTTCTACCCTACAGCAAGAACAGAGCATGTCTTGAATTGATCGTCCCAAAAATCATACATAATCGTCAATATGATAAAAAAAGAAAGAGTTTATTTTCTTTGGAAAAGGTACCTGGAAATACAAGAAAAATTGCACCAGTGATCTAAAGTACTGTTCAAATGGAAGAGATGAGAGATAATTAAACATTTTAAAGTGGCTTTATGCTTCCAGGCCAACAGACAGATCTCTAAATTAAACTATTATTGTTTTTTACAGAGTGTAAACATAACTGCTAGAGTATTGTTTATCAAGTAGGCTACTACCAAGACACTGACTAGAGAGACAAATAAAGAAGGCAAGGCAAGCCAGTTTGGTTCAGAGCCAAGGTGTGCAGTCTTCAGATCATTTTTGTGAAGAACAGTATGAAGAACTGTTTAACTTGCCAGTTAGGACATTAGAACACCTTGAGTACATTTCATTTTACAACCTGTCCAGCAATGGTCTTACACTACACATACCAACAGCAGCAAGCATGACATCATCTAATGAAACAGCATGACCTGTGCAAATCAAGACAGATGTCTTCTGGGGAGAGTCAGCAGCCAGATACTCTTGCAATCACAGGTAACAACAGATCAAGCACAGGTAACAACGGATCAATCAAGACCTGTGCTTTGCCATCAATGCTACCATTTTCCAGACTAAAGAACCTAAAGGGGCATATGTAGAGTAACCATAAGACTCCATGTACACTAGGACAGTTTGGGACAGATCAGCCTTTTCAACACACACCCCGGTGCATTCTGGTATGGTTTACCTGTCTCAGGTACCTTTCACAGTAGGACTACACTTACCAGAATACAATGGGTTGTGAGTTGAAAAGCCTGAACTATCGGTAACTGCCCTGGTCATACATACAGAAACCCTATGTTACAACCAGATAAATAATTTTTATAAAGTTGGTCATTCCCAAGAGCAATTTCACAACTCCAACATCTGCACTCCACTATACTGTATGTAAAAGCCCAGGACAAAGCTATAATTTTTCATACTCTTTCACTGGTCCCAGCGCTCCAATAACTGTGTACTGATGTTGACTGTTTGAGAGAAATATTATCACTAGACTCACAGTCTTTCCAACAAAACAATATTATCAAGCCTACAGCTTTCAATTTCAGTTTGTAAAAGACAACTTTTTGACACAACATGATGTATATTCCATTAAAATACCTCTTTAAGGAAATCATTTAGGGAATTAGACATGGAGACTTAAACTGATGAGCTTCAAGCTACTGAGAAGATTTCCAATAGGTTTAGTGCAATACATATCTTGCCAGTTTGCAATTTATTAACTCCAGGTAGGCTCTAGGCATCAACAGAGTGATTCTGCAATCCATGCTAAGACTTGTAACAGAAATTAGTAATTTCTATAGAAACATAATGAATAGCATTGTGCTCTGATACTGTAACTTATTAGAAACCTAATATAATTTTAGACATAATATCATATTATAAGATATATATTATAACATATATATATATATATATATATATATATATATATATGCATGTTCCATTAGCTTTTCAGTAAAAAGTCTAATTGTATAGGTCTGAATACATTCCTTCTAGACCTGAACCTAACTGTATAGCATCTTAACAATCCAGAATGCGTTACATTGTTTATTGCAAATAACAAGTAAAAAAAGAAACAGTTGGTAAATTCAGAACATATTTAACAAGTAACTAACCTATGCATGCTGTTAATGCAGAAGGGGGTTGAGAGTCCTCTCCAGACATTTCTGCAAAGGAAGTCACTTATACTGGTATACTTGTTAGATGACAGTATCTGGGTTACAGTTCATTAGCAACATACATTAAGATTTTTAGCAGAACTGTAGGTACTAGTTACATGTTTCACTCGCAATAATGGGAAACAAATGAAAAAAGGGCATAACTAAGGAGAATAATAACTGTAGCTACAGTACAGAATAGGAATGCCAAAAAGTGGATTCATTGGCAACTGTTTGTTAGGAATAATCCAGACTGGAATGGTATGGATTTCAGTGTGTTTGACATAGTATTAGTACAGTATGGTTGACTATGAGAGACCAAATGTTTGGCTTAACCCATAGGTTGTCAGTACCGTCTAATGGACATGCCTTGGCTGGTTTTGACAACATGCAGAAACGTCCACAATTCAATTATTAATTCCTCATATTCTTCCATTACAGTGCTGATGTCACAAGCTCTCACTAGAAAGAAAGACCCCTGTCACCTGACACTGCCATTATTATTATATTATATATATATATATATATATATATATATATATATATATATATATATATATATATATAGATAGATAGACAGACACAGACACACACACACATTATGGCTTAATATTTAAATAGTTTAATGCTTTAGGTAATTTGCTTCCAGGAGGTTCTTGGTTAACTCTTGGGTTTATTCAGATCCTTGCCCTTTTATTTTCGTATTTAGAACTCGTCCCTATCTAGATCCATCTAGTTCGAGCTACCATAAAAAGTATATTGGTAGCATATATCCACTGCCGCCATAGCTGTAAATGCAAAATCAGAATCTTGGGAAAGTAAACCACCAATAACTTCTGCTAAAGAATGTTTTAACCAAGTTTTACAACAATTGGATAAGCAGTTCTTTATAATGATGTAAGTGCAGTGACAATGCGAGTGCGAGATTATGAGATTATGTATAGACCCTTTCCCCACCAGGGGATAATGATAGAAAGTCAGAGGCTGTAATGAATTACACTGCGGATCATTATTCTGTTGCTGTGAAGTGAGTAGCAAGCCATGGGATCTCACGAGGTATTAATATGAATGGATGTGAGTTATCTCAGTAATTTCAATACTGCTGATTGACAAGCAAAAAGAGTTACAAGCAAGCACATGAAACATGGAACAGTGTGCTTAATCCCAAAGATGGTATTACAAGCTTCACCTATATGAAGTATACTCGTTAGATATGCTTCCATGTTAAATACAAAGTTTTCATGCATTTTTAATATAGATCCTTATGAGTGCTGAAGGCATAAATGGATGACTATCAAGGATGCCAACTACAACTCACCCTTTTAAAATGTAATAGGAATAGCTTTTGCTAGAAAAGTCATTTGTTAAGCATACTAATATTATCAGGACGTCAATCAATATTTTAGAGCCACACTGCTTAAATGATTTTCCAGAATGCAGTACTATATGACTTTAAAAAATACATGGTGCATTCTAGAATACATTCACAAGCTTGATGTGATTACTAAAATGATTATTTAATATTTTAAACTATGCACACCCCATTTTGGATCAGTTCAAAACAACATCCTAAACTGAGTGAATAATAATAATGTATCAGATTTATTATTCATGTTACATTTAAACTTTGCTTCAAATTTGCTTGGCTGAAGGGATGTGGTCTGACCATCAGACCTCCCTTTGGTCTGGAAAATTATTTTGGGATTACTTGCCTAGCAATCGAGAATACTTAGGTGCAGAGAATGGAAGGCAACCACATTATACAGCACTTATAGGTGACTGGTAAATAAAGACAGTGATCAACTTTCAAACCCACATTTGCAAACTTAATTAAGTGGTTTGATCCTTTTGAATACAATGTTGGTTCAATGTCAAGTCTTAGTTGATACAAACGAAAAATAGCCATAAAATAAGCACAAAAGCTTTTGTACTGCATTGCAGTAAAAAAAAAAAAAAAAAAAAAAAAAAGATGCAAACTTTGCACAGAAGCAGATACCTTTTAAAGCATTGCTCTTTTAGAACTGCAGTCTCAAAAAGACTTTCAATCATGTCTGCCCCCTGGATGTCCATGCAAGGATCAGTGTGAGCCTGTCCTCAAGTTATTATAGCGGTCAAACTGTAGAGGAAGAGCAAAACAAGACAGCAGATGGCACTTCTACAGACTCTGCTTTCTGCAGAAAACGTACCACCTGTCTGGATGAGAACATTTACAGTTCTTTCTCAGGTAATAACACAGAAAGTACTCCATAATAGCAGTATTTACCTGGGGAATGTTGCCCCATTAGACATAATGTAAAAGGTCCAATTTGACAGAGACATTTTATTTCTTAGTTTATGGATGAGCTGTAAGGTCCTAGCAAACAGCAATTCCCGTGGCCCCAGGGCTCAGAGACACATTTGCTGGCTGAAGCTCACCTGCCTAAATATCTGATTCTCTCCTCACTGTCTGGTTCTTTGATGAAGCCACTTTCCACTAAATTGATATGCTGTAGCTTATTTCTGTAGTTTACATATCTGTTGTTATATAATAGACAAAGAATTGGTTTCCGGAATATGAGTCTCCAGATGCAAAATGTAACTGAAACATATTTCATACTTTTTTTTTTTAATTTGACTGGCACAATCAAGTTACATTTAACTATGCCAGTATAATCCACTTACATTTCACACCTCCATCAGGTGTAACATATAAACCTTCCATTGTATAAAAATAGAGGCCCAGCTCATGCTTAGCATTCACACAACATAAAACAACAGACTTCAAACAGACTGCTGGAGGGTCTGCTTGACACTTCACTATCTAAAGGAACTTGCTTTCTGTTCCCTTAGTACACCACAGAAACGAGTAAGCCTTTAGAGGTTCACACTGCATTAAAGCTGGAGAGGGAGAGACATCTTTAACGTCTGATCTGTCGATCGTACAAACTTTCTATCCTTCCACAGAATTACAAAGGACTGCTTGGTGGTTTCCTCTCTCACCCTTTATTATGATTTTTTTTTATTTGAAAAATGTTGAGTGCCCAATGATTTTATCCCCGGTTTTCTCCCCAGATTGGGAAGATCCATAGGTTCAGTGGGCGTCCTCCAATCCCACAACAAAGCCAGCTTCCTCTTTTACATCCAGGAACTCGACAGCCGATTTACCAACAAATTGCCAGCCTCTGAAGGACAAAGCCCAGCCCTGCAGGTGTCTGCTCTGAGCTCACTGGATGCCTGGCCAGGATTCGTTGTAGCTCGATGAGGAGAAGCAGACCTTGCCGGTTTTGCCTCCCTAACCCACGGGTTAATGCAGAGTCAATGCAACGCTTCCTTCGGACTCCCCCGCGAAGACCGGACACTCGGCACAGCCAGGATGCGAACCTGTCTCCCTCTGTCTTTCTATGACATATAATTTATAATCTCAGGAGGACATAACCATAAAAACCTTGGAACTTGTTCTAAAGTCAGGTGAAACAAGTATTCAGGTAGCTGGTAAGGCTTGGAATGACTCAATCTACACAAATGATTTTTTTTTTCCTTTATCTGATGATTGCTTACTTTAGCTGGGTAGACATTCTGCAATAGAAACAGGAAATGTTGTTCTTAAGCTTAAGTTATTTTTTCTGAAAGGCTGTGCCTGCTTTCTATTGTTTGTGCATCGAACAGTCCAGCGATGCTGAGCAGCTTGGACATTCCCATCTTCCAGTGCTCCAGTGAGATATATTGTATTCTTGATGCTAATGGTAACAGCTGGCCTACTTGACATGGCAAAAAGCGGCGGGTGCCAGATAATCATAAAAATGAAATGGCTGAACAAAATATAGAGTAACATGATAGGACAGTATGATGATGACTAAAACAGTAGGTGTATATTATTTTGGATCCTTTGTTTTGTGATTTGGATCTACAGAGTAATCAAATGTAATAAAATCTTTTTTTTTTGTTTGTTTTTCCTATTATCTGGAAAATAGTTTAAATTGCACTTTCAATAACCAAGGCACGATAATGGTAAGAATGCACCTATGTGCTGTTTTTGTACATAATCAAAACTGCATCCACAGGCTTTCTTTCTCCTGTGCAATGGTGATTCAGAAACAATGAAAGATACTCCTCATTACTATTATTACTCTGCAATACTCCTCAGATTCTATCCTTTGCACTAATAATATTGTATAATAAAGAATTCTTCTGACTCATTCTTCCTGGGGCACTTCAAAAATAGCAATAGGCATCTAAGATGTCAATGTCATTGAAAACAGTGTTGGGTTCCTTTGATGGTAAGCAGGGAGAGCATGTTCTTATAAAATACAACATAAACAGATGGGATGTTTGTGACAAGGTGGTCACCTACTACATTCTGAGGAATGACAGGCAAAGCCCTGGAGAGCCAGCCCCGGATCATAACAATCAATTTGACTGAGACACAGTATGGAATATACATGAACTTCCCAGCTGACTGAAATCTATTCTGACTGTCTGGGTTATGCAGTGTCCAAGTTTCTGACATTTACTGAATGCAGCAATATTCAAATGACCTCCAGCAGCAATCCATATCCATAGCCAAATTAAATTAGTGATTTCATTGTCAGTGAATCTAAAGTGCAATGAATTCTCTTGGTGGGATTAATAAAGCCTGTCCCTATAACCTTTGACATGAAACTAATGAAATAATGATTTATTACACATTTACAAGCCAAAGTGAAATCAAAAACTCACTGCGTGTGGGGCAAAGATTGAACACATAACGCTGCATTAAATACTAATTATTTAATTACACTGTACTATAGTTTGCTTAGTTAGAAATGAAAGAACAACTTTGAGGCATATTAATTACATTGAGCAGGCACAACGTGTCACTGTGCAGGTTTACTGTGTTCCACTTACATCTTTACTATCCATTTCCTTGCATGTACTGTAGGTCTGCATTCTGTCAGGAATTGACATAATTAAATCCCAGCAAGATCTCATCTCCCGCCTCCTTTTCCATGCTTCGGAGCAGTGATGTACACTGGAATTCCTCCAACAATCCCAACCGGGATTAACAGTAGGTAGACAAGCAATCAATAGTAATTTTGCTAAAGAAATACCAACCTGGAAAGCCACACGTAATGCAAAAATGCATTAAGGATAAAACACTGTAGCTTATATATAAAAACACATCCCAAATGCAGTCATTATTATTATTATTTTTTTGTATGGATGTTTGTTCGCTTTCAAGGCAGCTTACAAGTGAATTAGGAATGCTGTAGCGTGTTTAATTTTCTACATTTAGTATTAAACACATTTAAACATTAACATATTGGGAAGTTTTGTAACCAATCAAAAAATGCAACATTAGAAGGCCCACTTTTTATGACACAATATTTCTTTTATGCAAAAATAACCATACAGTGTACTGACCCAGGGCTGGATAAACCTGGATGCAAATTACACTATAGCGTAGGCACCCAGCAGAATAGGGGCCCCCGAAAGGTCACCATTTGTTTGGGGTTTGGGACGTTTGACAAAAACTGCATGCAGGCGGACGGGCCCACACACACAGAAAGAGAGGCGCACAGAAGCTTGCTTTTGGTTAATTATGTTTTTTTATGACGGCTAGGCATTTATTTCTCGATTACAGCATTCCTGCTCTCTGAGTCTCTCACGCAAGCAACTTCCTGCTAATGTACAAACAATACTAAAGCCCCATGCCCTCTACCTCCTGGGAGAGATCCATTCCTAGTCTTACTACATCAGAGGCATGTCTGAAGGATAAATTGTATGAATCAGGATCAATTTACGTACTTAAAGTGCTCAGACAAGTTATCAATTCGAAGACGCTTTCTCATTATTATTGATTGGTACTGAAAAAATGTGTAAGTTGAAAATAAAGTAAGTTATGAAATCTGTGTTTATATATATATATATATTTTTTTAGTTCATAACCGTACAACGCTATGTAGTAACCGCAGTCAGACACACTGATGACATTTCTCACATTTTCTGCAAAACATAAAAGTAATTTTGGTTTGAAACTGGAAAATTAATGGTTACCATGCACAGGCATGATGGGAAATACTGTATAGCGACTGCAGCTGTATTTGTCACCTTCTTTTTTTAAAATTTTCTGTGCAAACTCCATGGCCAAACATGTATTTAAAAAAAATAAAACCATGCTCAGCTCTTCTCAGTGCTGTGAAAGCATGGGCTGGAAATGTCCTCCCTGCGCTCCGCTCCCCCACTCCGTATTCAGTTGGCTCGCTCCGCTCCGCTCATACTCTCATAGGGCTCACAAAATATTGGTTAACGTAGTGCCTCTGCATCCTTTAATCCGGCCCTGAGTTGACCTCTATATTTCACATGTACTGTACACCTTAGAAAACGTTTAAACGATTAAAACTATTAACCACCCCTATTGTGAATGACTTGCTGGACTGATCTCACAATTTATGTATGCCTTCGTGATGGAGTGGAAATATAACCTGTTTAACTGCAGAAACCACTAAACACGCCCACCTACTGGCTGAGATCAATGAACATAATCATGCAAGCACACTGGCGTTATTTGTCTTGACAAGCAAACACCCATCTAATTGTTTTTTGTTGTTTTGTAGTTTTGACACGTGTGCAAGATTCAAGATGTTACATTTATCCTTTTGACCTTCTAGGCTCCAGCGTTTTCAGAAGTACAGTGAGCAGATTAAATTGTTTCAAAACGAGAACCACAGAAACAAAAGCAAAGGCTATCTGAAATGAGAAACCCTGAATGACAGGAATAAAAGAGGCATGAGACAGCTGATCCAACTTTACAAGGCTAATGAGTGACCAGCACCTGGGTCCAAAATAAAGTCATGTGACAGGTGCAGTTAAATAAAATTATCCCATAGCATCACAAAACTTCTTTAAAGTCAATACAATAAATTATTGATCAGATGAACTCAGGCATGATGACGAATGGAAATTGCCCTTAAAATAACACCTGAACATGATCGCTGGCATTAGAAGACAACTCGGGTATCTCTGTCAGATACGGTTTCATGGAATGTAAGTTTCAGTGACATCTGATTGCACGATACTTAACATCACAGCTTTAGGTGTAATGGAGGTATTGGGTGGTACAGTATTTGAAGGATTTTAATATCCAGAATTTCTTAAAAGAATAATAATGATACATTTACTTTTAGTAATATTTTCTGGAACAACACTTTTAAATGAATTACAGTATTAGAAATCTGGGATAACTGATTTGAAGAGTTAATACTGTTCATAAGATGAATTGCGAGTTACATACAAACACTAGCTAGCAAGACCTTCTTGGGGTGAAATTGGGGTAGAGCAATAAAATACTGTATTTAAAATTCCGTATTTACTTTTGAAAGAAAACGTACTGAGATTCCCCCCAACTAGGCACTGCCTCCCAATGAAATATTACTTAAAATAATATAAAGTATTATAATCTTCTCGGATGTCTTTAAGGATAATGTATCCCAGGCTTTTTAATCCAAATATATAGCATATCACAATAGATACATGTAGAGCTAATACAGTACACAAAAATAATAATTTGAAAAAGCTTCATACAGTACCTAACCTCACGTGACTTCCCTCCACTGTCAATATAGATTTAACCAATCAACAAGCATTAATAATATACTGATATTTTTAGCATGGCATCTCAGCAGTGTGTGACAAGCCCTGCATAAGCACATCTGTTATGAATATTGATTAAGTTATAATAGTTGTTGGCACACATTTCAGTCAGGCAGTTAACGATGCAAATTGAATGGTGTGTTGAAACTTTCAACCCCAAACCATTGGGATTTGTATGGCAATATATAATTTATATCCTCAATAAATTCAATACCCACAGTAAAGCACTCATGAATTAACTACATCATGAGAAGTGTGTGGTGATAAGAGCTATTGGGATGATTTATCTCTAGCAGCCCTCTATAATATTGATTAACAGATCCAATTTTCCATTTCTAACACCTGAAGAGCCATTGTGTCTAGAGTCTTTGAGAATAACATAAGTAATTACAGTTCTGTAGGTATCAGACCATATTAATGGATGCCTAAATCACAAGTCATCAGACACTCAAGAAAGGTCAGACTTGCTCTCCTATAGTTTAACCAATACCTCAAGAAGAACTGAGTAGTCACATACCTGGTTATCAGGTAAGCAAACACCTTGCAGCGCCAAATGTTTTACCTTGTTGGAAAGAAGGTGTTTTAGATGACTTCCCATTATAGGGTTATTGTCTTTCTGTTGCTGAATCACTGGACGTATTTGATTAAATGTTATCAGGCCATACAAACAGATCAATGCTAAAATCTGAAGCCAAAAATTGCCACAAATCCATTTCTAAACTTGGAAGATTGACAGTAGATTTGTACTCAAGGGGCAAAAAAGCAATTCACTCAAATAAACAAGCAGCACAGAATATAAAATGAGTTTTCAATGTAACACACTTGAGCTTTGAATCATCAATTCCTTACAGCATATGGGCTACCAAAACACACCAGAAATAAACACATTATTGGCCATTTACCACAATAAGTTACAATGAGCCAGAGAACATATTAGCTACCAAACAAAGATGCATCATCACTCTTTCAGTTTGATTTTGCCTGATAATTTTCCTCAATTTAAATTCTGAGGGGGTCACCACATTTTGGTGGGTGTTCTTGCAGAACAAGCCTGGGAAACTCTCTGGAGCTCTGCTCAGCACAGCGATATTGAAACTCAAGTTGATGCCGTCACAGGGCAGGCGAAGCAGCTACTGTACCTCCACGGCTGGGAGCACTTGAGCATGCCCTTGCCCAGAGCAGCTGCCACCAGTTACCTGGTCACATTGTGAGGAGTCGCTACGGACTACATGTCACAGTAGGAGAAAGAAAAACTCAACTCAGGCAAGCAATTCACTGTAGCGCTGACACATAATTGAAGATTAATTTAGGCATCAGGCAAGTAATAAACGCTGTTTACAGGTGCGATATGTGTGCACTCCTGACATCAGTCTCAAGGCAGGTAGCAGAGCGAGCAAGATCATACCACTCTATTTCACTCTGTTCTGCAGCTTGCCAGGAGAGATGTCAAGCTAGCAAACCCCATTATGTGATTGTAATAAACAGCGAGTGTGAATTTTCTAATTCCTAATCTATCGGGAGCACTGAAGCAGCTGTAGAAATTCAAACGCGCCCGGTCAAAAAGAGAACAGTTGAATGTAATGTAAATAAGCCTGCATTTTAGTATTCATGTAAAGTATGTGAGCTGCTGAGGCATTGTTAGATGCTTTTTCAATTTGCCATTAGAATCTGTGGATTTAGAACAAAGGACATGGTTATATTGTGGAAAGATCATTTTTAAAGAAATGCAACCCTTTAAAGGGTGCTTTATTATTTATGAATTATTTTTTCAGTGTTATGAGAGAACACTATCTTCAAGGGCGCTAATGAACAAATGTTGTTGAAGGGAAAAGGCATTTTCTTTTTATGTAGACCTAAGCTATCCTTCAAAGGTATGAAAGCCAGCTTCACTAATCCAGTATTCTCTTAAAACACAACCTATCAAAGTGCGGAAATCTTTCTAAAAGTACCAAAGCCTGACTGGTCATCTGGGTTACCAGTAATAAAACTGTCAAATCATCTATGTTTCAGGTATATTGTTTTTATGGAATGCAACGATGATTTAAAAAAGAAAATGTCTGGATCTGTTACATCTGACCATGATGTCTGTTCAATATTTATTGGCTGTAGTTCACAACCAAGGGATCTAAGTGTACAGTGTCACATCACTGTATTTGGAATCCATTCGTCATTTCATGTGGTACCCCCTTGAAACTACTCTGTAAGGTTAAATCCTCTAAGAGCTCTTATGAAAAAGGAATTGGGAAATTGTTCATAATGTAAGATAGTGCATTGGGTATCTGGTGGGAATTGGGAGAGAAATAAATTACTCCACAAGGGAAGGGAGGGTCATTTTCAGCAGCCATGGCACTAGCTTTAATGTCCTGGAGAAAAAGTTGTCTTTATTGTCAGGTACGCCAAGGTCACTGAATAAATACGCTGCAAACTAAAAGAGGCTAAACTTCCATACTGAATGAATGATTGACCTTTCTGTATCTTACCAAAAAACATTAACAAAGGCTTTAGAGGAGGAAAACATTTAGCATGTCAGGCTTTGATCACAAAGCAAGTACAGTACAAGGATACACAATCATTTTGCTGGCTTACAAAACCAGAGGGCTCTACCTTATGGCATCAAGTACAAACATCTCCTACTGCAAACGTAAGCACATGGAACCTGTTTTTAATTATCTAAATGGGGATAAATCAAAAATCAACAACACGTAACTCATTAAAAAAACAGTTCTCCTTGGTATTTACGAACAATACATCAAAGTTATTGTTTCAATAACTGTAGCACACAGAGGGCACTGCTTTAAAGATACACCATTGAGATCCATAGTTTATATTTTACATGCCACGAATGTATCAACGTTATTAAAGTCTCTTTTTTTAATCTTTGCTTTAAGCAGAGCACTCAAAAATAAAAACCTCAGCATGTGAGATCCAGGTTGTAACCAACTCATCACCAGGGATAATAATCTGAATTGTAATCTTAAAAAATTACCAACACAAATCTATTCCTCATGGACTAAGTGGTTTTGATAAATAAATTAAAACAAAACAGAACCTTTAAAAGTGTTGAAAATAGGTGGAGCTGAGAATTACAAGCTAATCCTGACTTCACTAGACCAAAACCAAAACATCTCCCAACAGCTGGGTAAACAGCCCCCATGCAAACACTATGCTAGTCTATTATCTCAGCTGGAGCACATTTTCCATATCAGACATGGATTCTAATTGCTAAGCATTGTCCAGTAAACGGTGTTCAAAATGACTCAGGCTAGCGGCATTAACAACAGCACATCCTCACCTTGCAGCAGGACTGACCCTTTAGAGGTGAATCAAACTCTCACAGCAGTTTGGCACATTAACAAGGTTTTCAACTAATAAAACAGATTTTTTTTTTTTTTTTTTTTTTTTTTTTACACACAGGATTAAAAATTATAATTTGATTCCTAAAATGTGTTTGCATCAGCCTACCTCTGTTGAATTTGATAAAATGTGTTGCACCTGATTACTCTTGAATAATAATAAAAAAAAAAAAACATACAATGTACAGTATGTACCTCCCTTTGAGATAATTAAGCTAATAAAATGAAATATGAGCAATCACCAGATTCCTAGAAGTATGAACAAAAAAAAAGAAAACATTCCTAACCATGCCAAACTATCCTTCCTGTGCTTTCTCTGTGTACAAATACAGCAAGGGGGCATAAAAAGAGAAATATGCTCAAGCAGCCTTACTTACTACTACCACTGTTTATGAAGCTAGCAATAATTTTGACAAAAGTGAAAAACAAGCCAAAATACTTCTGAAAAAAAGGCTACTTCCTGACATTTTGATTTAAATGTTGGCACGGCACATTCGATTTCTGGAAGCCATTAACATCAACAAAGCCCAGCTTTCAATGCACTTGCACGTGGAACAGAACATTGCCTTGCAAATTGGAGATCTGACATTCATGAAACTCGTTCGATCTGTAAACAAAAGTGCATGCCTTTGAATGATAAGATATTACAAATGTAAACAGCAGATTCCTGTGAAAAATGAAGAGTGGTATACCTGGGGTACTTTTCAATTGCATTAAGCCTAGCAAATTCAGTTTCGTCAGTCAGTCTGGGGTAACTTTATAGAATGCAGAGGGAAAAAAATAATATAACTATTTGGCATGTCTCCAGGTATTGGAAAATATTACCTAGGACAGAAATTTTCTAGCAACAGAATCAATTTTGAAGTGTATGGAAGAGGAGGCAACAGTTTAGCATGGTTGCCCTTCATGATTAACTAAGGGCACATTCTCCTGCATGCCAGCAGGGTGCACCTAGAGCATACTGAATGGGTGTTTGTTTCCAAGCAGAACAAGACAGCTTGTGCCATCCAGCGTCCACCAAACAGATAGGGGGTTGGCAGCGAGTCTGCAAAGGTCATTTACCCATCACATCAGAAAAGCCTCAACCTTCATAAGCACATGTTGGTTTTTTAAGTGCTGTATTCTAATGCTGTCCAGCCTTACGCCTCTAGACTGACTTCTGTTGTGTATGTTAAAGTGGTGGTGAATTTATGGCCAGCATAGTGGTCTATGCATATATCCCCATAACATTTTGCTTGCTTATTATTGACTTTAATTGTAACTGTTTTACCACGTTCTCCTTGTAAGGCCATTGCTTTGATTATAAAGAGCATTTCTTTTTGTACATTATAATTTTCTCAACAAGAAAGGAAAAATAAGTACAAAAATAAAAGCAAACCTTTTATTTAATCTCTGAACCACAAAAATGAATTTAGCAAAGAATAAGGTGCATGTCAAAATGGTAATTCTTCATGATGCAGTACATGCTGTTTTGCATGCCAAATAGAAGACAGAATGTGTCTCTAGTGTATGAAAAAGTAGTCCTATGACAACTCTGGCTCTCTGGGCCACCCCTATATAGTGTCCCATTTATTACTTTTGAGCAGAACCTTAATTCATAAAATTCCACATACAACCCTGTTGCTGCAGTGAACGGTACCATTACTGTTTACGCCAGTGTTTAATAAACGTTATTCAGGCATTAAATAACAAATTATCCAAATCTGGTCACTTCATTTGTAAAAGCTGGCAGACTCCCAACGCTCTGGCACAAAGCTGGAATGTATTATAGGTTATAGACCTGCAGCTGAAGCATTGCTGCAGCAAGACTACAGAGGTCAGAGATTTCATAAAAAGTCCCCAGAAGTGTCTAATAATTTGCTTATCATATGAGAATGTATCTTCCATCACTGAGAAAGTCTTCAACCAGAAGGTACACTTCATTAAAAGATTCAGCATAAAAAAGCCCCGACCTTGACTGAATTGAATCTGCCAGGTACAATAATGTAAAGGGCTTGTGGTTTAGGTGGCTCAGTCAAAGGACAAAAGGACACGAACGTCATCCTGCACTAAATCAATGCAAACCCAGAACAAGCAACGAAGTACAAAAATACAACTGAACGCAGTTCATTGAATGCTATGTAAAACAAGTTTCAAACCTGTTTATCGCATCACAAAAATTGCAATCGTTAATTACGTTTATTGGCACAAAGTGTGGCAGTGCCAGAGAGATCTGCCATGGAGGCTGCATCACTCTCATGAGCAGAGAATAGTGTTGAGCGGTGTCTGCTTTTGCTGTAACTCGTCTGTGTATATGTAACGGGCAATGCTGTGTGAAACACTGCCGTAACGGATTCTGTCCCGTCCCATCGCTGAGATGAAGTTAAAAGCTCAAAAACCACAAATGCAGACGAACCCGACTCTTTTGCATTGTGGTTAAGACGCTTGCTTGCGGTGTGCAAGGTTGCCAGTTTGCGCCTCACCTCCACTCTGTTACATATAAACAGAACGGTTTCTAGAGATGTCAGCTACTAGTGAACACTGAACAGATGCCTGAAACATCCTCCTGCTGAAATAATCCTAAACAAACAAAACACTCTGTCATTTTATAATGCCCTTTAAATTTAATGGAAGCAGTTACCAGTATAATCCTCGGTAATACTGGCAGAGAGCCAGGTAGCTTAACCATATAAATGCTTCCATTTGTAAATGTTTAGGAATATATGAAGTAAACCTTTACTTTGTGAAACAGACCAGTGAGCCGGGTTCATCTGCTAGCGTTCACCTTACATTTGGCAGTAACCTAAATCCAGGAGTTAAGATCGTCTCACCTTTAGAATGCAGTGCAACTCAAATAGGTTCATTTGCATTAGGGGAAAACTATGGCAGAAGATCACTAGAATTATGTGTGAAACACTAGCTCAGCTATAACTGCCTGAAAACCCAATTAGCCAGATTTTACAGTGGCCTATAAAAACAACTAGTAATCTGTTCCACGTTAGCTTAAAGCATACATAGGGGTTCTGGTTTTCGTGTTTATATGACATAGCCTACTTACGACCCCTCAAATGGAATTTGTTAAATCAGTATTTAACCCCATTTCACCCGAAAACTCCAGATCCCTTTGCAATGCTTTGATGCAGTTATAAAGCAGGCATACTTTCTTAATTCGTGGTGGCAAAAGATACTGGCATATACTACTACTGTAGATGCTCTCTTAAAGTGCCCCACAATAATTAAGGCATTACAAATGTAAATGTTTCTACCACTGAAATTTCAAATATTCTGAAATGAGGGGATGATGTTGCTCCAGTGGTGGGCAATGCATTTATTATATCACACATTCGTTTATCTCAAAACACAGAACATGTCATGCCTTGTGTGCTGCAGAATGCTCTTCAGGCTCAACATGAAGGTGTTTCCAGTGCTGTGAAGATCAGGTGTGTGGGGGAGTTCTTGAAACATACTAATCTGTTCTGATCTTGGGAATTGCCTGGGTTGGATGATTCCATTTTAGTAGGCTAGCTAATTCAGTTCTGATTGCCAACTTTTGTTATCATGTAAACTTACAAAGCATGTATATCTTTGTACAATAGTACTCTAGAAACCTGACCACATGCAATGCAGTATTTCATTTTCTTTACTGTGGAGGGGCACATAGATGCAATCATGCTGCAGTTTTGGTATTGCCCTCATCTGAATCCAGTGTTATATAACCCCCTGAGAGTGGTGAGAGCTTTAATGATATCTTGTGTATTTCTGTAAATAACCCAAAGCTTCTTGGACACAAATTAATTCTGCATGAATAAAGATATTATATTGGACAGCTACAAACCCGAACCCTAGTACTATTGTTGATAAATCATTTTTTAACCACCCTTATGATGAATAACGGGGGAAATGATCAGTGGATGTATAACCACTGTAGAACCTTGCAGATATACAGCATGACTTCACTTGCTGATGGGTACCCATGTTTGTTCACAAAATAAATATGGGCACATTTGACTGAATAAAGTCAGCCTCATTTATTGTGCTGCGGGACTAGGGCCTGTTCTGACAACCTTGACTGAAGTTGGATATAGCTTCTGTAACTCCTTCCTCATCTCTCTCTTGACAGGTGTTTAGTGTGCTCTCGGTCCAGGCAGATTAATAAGTAGAGTCTCATCTCATTAGTAAAACTCACTGCACTCCTCTGCAGATGCGATCCTAATTTTCATCATTCCTCTGTGCATGCAGCTATGGGAAGATGAGAGAAGAATACAAGCCTAGGACAGAAGAATTAGACAGTGACGGTCATCTGAATATCAGGTCATCTGGTTTCTTTTGCAGACCTGGAAAGCAATGTACAATACGTGGCAGATGTCTACATAGTTTATTTAATCAATACAGGAAGATGATCTTTTGTTAACATATGTGAAATGAAAAGCGAGTTCTTTTTAGATTCCTACAAACAGTGTGTTACAATTGAGTTTTTAGTTATTGCTGAACATGAAACGATTATGCTCAGCTAGAGCAAAATATGACCAAGGAAGAGTTTTTATTAATATTTAATAAAAAAAAGCGCTAGCTTTACTGGAGTGCAACACTCAAAACCAAGACTGAAATCCGATAAGCTGAGTACTGACTTTGATTGAATGAGTGACTATTTTCACACGCACACATTTTTTAAAGAACATTTTTGGGGGGTTTGAAATTCCAGCCTGTGGACTTTAACATATTAAGGGGATCCTCTGTCCTGGTACTGAACCCTTTCTCTTGTATAATAACCCTTGAATTACCATGTGAAAGAACTGTATGAATTAGCATGAGCATGGAGAGCACTGGCACCCTTTTTATTCATATACAATTAACTAAAGATCATTTTGCAAGGTCCTTACTTGAATATCTGCTAACAAGACAATGTACTGTATACTGCATCTATTTTACAGTTTGTTCTTCATCACTGCAAGTCATGAAGTCTAATTTTGAGTTTTTTTGAAAATTGCCTTGGGAGCTTCAAACTAAAATCTTAGAAGTGTGAGCAACACTGGTACTTACAAAAACAGCCCATACTTTTGTAAAACTGTCACATTATATATTACAAAGCCACATTAACAAATGCACCCATAGGAATACCACAGTGCTGAAATTAAATGAATGTCTTATGCAAATGCTATAGCTCAGCCTATTTACATAGCTAGCCAAATAAGGTCTTAACCAGCTGCTAGTGATCGTGGGCTGCAGGTAAAATTGACAAGCAGCTGTCTTGCTTTTTCTTACACTGAATTCTTTCTGCAAGCAACCTCATGGGAGGACTAGCATTCCTTCAATGAATTTACTTATTAATTAACAAGCTGGTTTACAGTGCAGTCCATTAATTTTGGATTGCCTGGCATTTTCATTGTAATGCTTGCAAGTTTTGCAGATTTTACTATGGTAAAACCATTGAACTGCCACCTTTCAACCAACTGTGAAGACTAAGGGCGTGACACCATTAACTGGACAAAGGAATATTGTAAAAATTATTTATAGAAATACAATGTGATTCATAAACAACACACCACAACTGTTGCCATGCTAAAGGAAGACAGAATGTGCAAGCATCAAACCCAACTAGCTAATTGGAATCAAAGAATGACCATGTGCCAGACCTTGCACAGAGCTCAGCTGAACATGTTCTGTAATAATTGGCTATTTGGCTTACAAATTTGCAAGCAGGTTTTAAAGGGAGGGAGGAAATGGTTACAGTTGTACTGTTATTTCTGAAACATCTTAAAAAGTAAACTCTGTAAAACAGTTACAATGGGTGCAGGACTAGTAGAAGCTTTCCACCCTTCTCTGTTTTTTGTATTTCTTTGATTATTTGTATCATTCGTTTATAAAAGGAAACATTATTGATGACAATAACACATGTGATACCTGTAAAGCTTTGCCCTGTATGTAACGTCACAGAGTCTGGTCCTTGTAGGGTTAAGTTCCATACATTTTAATCTGACCAGCTGGAGTATTGTTTTACATACTGGATAGAAAGTTTCCTTAAATCAGATGCTCACTGTTTCATTTTACACTATGACATTGCTATAAATTTGTAAGATCCATATCGTATAATCTAACAGAGACTCCGTTCATTTTACACATTACACTATTTAAAATAAATAAATAAATAAATGAAAGAATAGCAAGCACATTCTCATTGCCCCAGTACAACGTGTGAACGGATACCAGCACATTACATTTGACCGGCTGGACTTTCAGTTTCATTGTTTAAATCTGAATGACTGATGGTGAAGCACAGATTCCTGTATAATGTAATTAACGTTATTCGTTTAAAATTACTGAATGTGATACAATTAAGTAACGATTGCAGTACAATTCCAGAGTTATTAAACAAAAACTTAGGACATGCACCAAACACATCAGTTTGCAGCGGTCCTAAACCACTGAACTTCGAAAGCAGAATATAAATAAACTCGGTATTTACATTTTTTGTCGTGCATCCAATACCAGTGTAGTTCTAAAACAGATGTATTTAAATATGCAATACAGCACCGGCAGCAAAAGATGGTGATTTCCCCCTCCCCCGTATAATAATGCACCACTTCAAGGTCAACAAATGACATTTTGATTAAAAACAACATACATGACTTTGTTAGAAACGATAGAATATGACATTCAACAGATTCCACTGTTTGCATAAAATAGACGGTTATTTGAGTTCCCTTACCTGTGTTTGAGAAGAGTGGTGGGGAGGAGAGCGAAGAGGACGTTGTATTGCAGGAGTGATGCTGTTGCTAAGTCACTCAGCACTGCTCACACTCTTGCAGCGCAAACGCACATAATTATAAAAGACAAATCCATTTTCAGCACAACGCCTTTCCACGAGGGCTCCCGAGGTGGATTAAACAGCACATTTTGCAAGCTACTGTCTGACTGTACCTACTTGTACTGTGCAATGTTAAATGCAGCGAAGACAAACTAACTTAAAGTAACTTGTCTGTGTGAATGCTTGAAAACAGTCAGCTATGACAGAACACTTTTTTGTTTGTTTGTTTTTTTTTTAAAGTTATAAAGTGAAGATGTACCTGTCTCTCCACGCTTTTCATGTCATGCGACCGACCTTTTAAAAGTACCGTAACATGTGGCTATTTACTGAGGGGGGTGTGATTGATTTAGCTGCAGTGAGGGTGTTTTGCAGTACACTAAAGTGATACACTACATCTACTGGTGGTGTAAAAAGCAAAGTAAAGACTGACACCTGAACGAAGCATAAGAAAAAATGTAGAATTTATACTTATGGCGTGGGGACATTTCGAAGCATATATTAACAGTGTAAAAGCTATCGACCAGCGCACAGTAACTGCTTCGCATTCACCATTATCCCTTTATCTCGATTTGCTGAAAAGAGGTCTGACACATTACCAGCACAATGCTAATCCAGGCTTCTAATTAATACTTTAGATTTGCACTAAAGCCATTAAGCACTACTATACTGGGGACATATTTATCAGGTTATTATTTATTATTATTATTATTATTATTATTATTATTATTATTATTATTATTATTATTATTATTATTATTATTATTATTATTATTTTATTATTTTAATTACCGGTTATATTTGTTAATTAAAAGCAGCGAATTTAGTTTTGTTATTGTTGAACAGGTTTTTTTAAAGTAAAAATATTGTTCTGAAAAAGAAAGTTTTATTCCAAAACTTTCTTTCAAACGAAGGTGTTAAGTTATTTCTGCATTGTTTTTAACCTTTAGGCAAAAAGAGAATCCGTGTACTTCTCCCAAACATACTGGAATGTATGTACATACCAGATATATATATATATATATATATATATATATATATGATATGTATCTATATATATATATATATATATATAATATATATAGCGCTACGAGCTGGAAAAAGGTTTTAGTAAACACAAATGGAAGATTCAGGCTTAAAAAGAACTCTTTTGCAAAGATGAATGCTTACCTATGTTTTTGTTGCTATGTGTTTTTGGTGTTCCTATGAAGAGTGTTGTGTTTGTAAAATATCCTGCCAGAGAGGGCAAGGGAGACTGAAACTACAGTAGACTTAAGTGACTGGGATTTTTCCATTACGTACCACACAAGCAGAGCCTGGGAAAAAAAGAGAGAGAGACTGAAAAGGGGCACTCAGTGTGGTTTTCATTGACAAAAGTATTCGCCTAAATGTCAACGTTTGAAGATGCAGCGTATCTTTACTTATCTCCTCCATGCTGGGCAGTTACAGTGTCACTGAATTATGTTGTTTCACGTTTTCAAATATAAAAAAAAAAATGCTAGGGAACGCTGATGTTGAATGAACTATGAGCCAGGTACAGAGATGTGATGGTGCTGTACACAGTATGAATGAATGTTGTGCCTCTTGTAAATGAACAAGACTAATTGGAGTGTAGAGATTAACACAGTAAACATGCAGAATATTATACATATAAATTGGTAAATGTGTTCATTAAAATTTTGTGATGAGACTTTTTTTTTCCATTAGTTTGGAAAACATAAACTAACTCAGATGTTGCTGTTAAACTGAGTGTTACAGAAAAGATACATTTGACAGTGTCAGAAATTAATTCAAGTTACAAATCCTGTAGTGTACTACAAATGGACAAATACTTATATTTAGTCTTAAATTGAGGATTAGTGCTGTTGACTTCACTGTTTGATGGCAGGGTCTGAATTAATATATGATAATCCCAAGTAGAAATATGACCCCATCAGCTGTGGGTTCATAGTGAATCATTCCAACAGAGGAGCCCCATCTCTAACCCTCACCCTACCCTTAATCCCAACGGGGTCATTCCACAATGAACCCTATGCAGACAGGGTCATATTTCCAATTCTGATCCTAAAGTCTGCTCTGTTGGGGGTCAGCTAAACCAATAAATCCCACTTTAATTAAACAGAGTAGTGACTGCTTTCCACCCCAATTGTAAGTATACTTTGCGCTGCAGCAGTCTGCAGCCTCTACTGTTCTGTCGCCCTGCACTACCAGTTTGGAGAGTGAGCTGGTTATTGGTTTAAACAGCTCTACTGCTGAGCCATTATAACCCACCCACACTCTTCTCACTCCAAAGATACAGGTATGCCAGGTATAACGTCAGTCTCTGCACCATGCTGCTGTGCCATATCGTCTGCCACTCAACTATTTGGACTTTCGGTACCATCACATTTCATCTATGTCTCTTAATCATACCAGAATCCAATCACTGTGTATATGTAACTGCTAGTGCTGTGTGATACACTGCTGTTACAGAGTCTGCCCTGCCCCCTGTCAGTGAGACGAGCCTGGCTTTTTTGCATTGTGGTTAATGCACTTGCCTGCGGTGCGCAGGGTCCCCAGTTCGCACCCAGCCTCCACACTTCTACATATGAAGTATACATACCTGTAAACACGTTGCTCGGATTCATATGGATTTACAGGACATGGGTTCTGCTAAATAGTCAGAAATATAATATAATATAGATCTAGATCAGATGCCTTTTATTATATATTATTTTTTAACATTTTGAATGTTAAAAGTCAGTCAATGTGTTGCATCAGTTGCAAGCGACAGACACTATAAAAACTGAACAGTGTAGCTCTCTCTACATAGTATTATTTTCACCTCCTACACATTGGTGTGGGACAGATTTGTTAAACATATGGATACAGTTACGAAAAAATACATTTTTCAAAAAATCCAATGCAGTAAATTAATCTTTATCTTTGCATAGTATGATGAAGGGCTGTGGTGTGAGTACTTTTCAGTGAAAGTAAGTATACTATATACTATATATACATCTGCCAGTCATTTGAAGAGCAGAATTCTAGTATCAATATTAAAGTTCCCTTCACATTCTGTATCTGTGTCCTCCCTTAGTTACTCATGTGACACAGGCTTACCGCTAGTGTACATCAAAGATGATTGGCTTTACATGCAGATGTCTCCCACTTCACTCCCTTAAACATCTCAACATGGCAAACTGGCCTTTACCTCTAACTGGGACCTGCTTGAAAAAAAGTCCAAAACGTTTGTCAATGCATTGAAGTTTCTTTTATTACTTCTAAATTCAGCCCTATTGAGAGTTTAATAGTTATGTATGGTTCAACCCTTGCTAGGAGAAACAATGGTTCTTTCCGTTGCCAAACATAATCAAATTCTTCAAACCCAGCATTCTGTTCCCAATAATTATGATACTGTCCAGAATATTTAGCTCAGGCTGTATAGCTAGATGTTTTTTTTGTTTTTTTTCCACGAGATGGCCATCAATTTATGGAAAGTAATTTCTCTTTGGAACGCCAACGTGTGTAGAATAAAGCATACTAGTAATTCAACTTGTATCAATTATTTTGTCATTACTTATAGATGCTGCAGTTTTAGATAGATAGCGTGACGTGACTTAAGATGCCTAGCTATATCACTGCACTATGAGTGCATTCCTTTGCCTTTTCAGTAAGAGTGATAAAAGTCTGTTTCTTCACCCCATTGTCTTTTACCTCTTCTAGAACATCATTTGCTCCACAGCCTTTTACCCTGGAGCAGGAGTGGAAGTCAATGGCATTATCACAATGCATTGACAAAACAGTCGCCTGTTGCTAAAGGACACTCGCAGAACAAGAGCTGAAGTGGAAGAGACAGTAATAGGAAAGCAGTCTGAGAAAGAAAAGTTCAAAGTGTAATTTAGCTTGATGTACGTTGGATCTCTGGGACTGTTTGTAACAACCTCCAATGGAGAATGTATCAAGTGCTTTTGACTTTGGCACATGGCTGTCTGGAAACCACCTTTGAGGTTTCTCTTGATACCACAATGGCTCCAAAATAGTTGAATGCATTTCTTCCAAATTGTATATAAAGTATTGCAAATAAGGTATTAAAGATGACTGATTGGTGGCTATCTTTAGCTTTTTATAATGCAATAATATTACAGTCATCTGATTTTTTTTTTTTCTTGGCACAGAGTATGTTGCATATTGGAGTTTATATTCTACATAATAATGGAATACAGTGTAATTGCTACCAATTCCATTTACATTGGCCAGATGCACATGACTTAATATAATATTTTTGACAGCTCAAGAATGGACTTTAGTGAAGATGGCACCGGAATGCCTTGGCAGATGGCTTGATGGCTCATAACTGGTCTGACAGATCCCTCCAGAGGGTACAGGTCAGATGAACAGATGGGCGAGGTGTACTTAATCTTCACTCAGCAGAGACTGAACATAATCTGACGGAAGGCCAAAAACATGATTATGATTTGAGAACCTTCCAGTCCAGCACTGTATAGGACAAGTGGACAATCTACAAACCCACTCCCAATCTGGTAAAAATTCAGTAGGCCCATATTGTCTCAAACATCTCTTGTTAGTATTCCAGGAATGAGGAATAGGTTTCTTACTTGGTTAAAATATTTTTTAGGAAGGCAAGCTAATCCATTTGCCCGAGCGATACTTTTATTATTAATTATTAACTTATTTTTAATGAAAAAAAAAACACAACTGTTTTATATTCACTTGCATTATTTGAAAACATTATATTGATTCTCTGTACAGTGCTCGTTATAACCTTGTAGTCGGAAGCCTGAGATTTAGATATATGCATTCTACCTTATAATGAGAATGCAATTGCATAGGAAAAAAGGGAGCCACAGATATACACTATAATGGGTTGAAATGTGTTTTGCTGAATAAGGGTCATTTTAGTAACAGATGTATGTCTTATATTGAATATTCTTAAATTTGTTTGATAAATATTCCTACCAAAATGTTTATTTGTGTCACCAGTAAGAAGTATTTAATCACATATTTTGCTTAAAAATATTTTTAAACCCTCTATCCCTCCAAATTCACTGTAATTTTAATTAATGTTTCAGATATTTTAAATTACAAAAGAGCCGATGTGGTCTCCTCTGTCTCTGTATCGTAGTTAGCCTTATGCTTGCTGAATTCTATAAAAGAAAATCAAAGAAGATATCGAGCGAGCTTTCAATACATTATGTAGGTTCTATGTGTATGAAAAACATACACCACTTCTTTCCAGTTACAAAAAACCTTTGAACAGGGCCGTTATGTCAAGATTAAACGTTTCACAACGCAAATTAAATTCACAACTTAATTTATTTTTTTCCCCCTGAGGATTTAACCAACACTTACTAGGGTTTGTCAGCAAAAAGCCTTTATCAATTAGGAGATATAAAGAATCTATAATTCACTGGAGCAGCTTCTTAGATCTCGTAAACTGAAGAGCTCACTTTCAAAGTTAAGCCTTGTTACCAGATCTTCAGACATAATGTAAAATCTGGCTTTCAGCTTTTGATCTTGTATTCTCATGACAAAGACACCCATGGTTGTAATTACAGTCCTTGGACATTTAATGAAAAATAAGTCTGTCTATCCTTTGAAGTAGACTGATGGTTTACAATTTACTTACAGGTAAAAATAAGCAATTTGCATTCTATTTTTTATGCGATTCTCGAGAAGCTATACTGTAATGTATTGTTTTGTTCAGAAGTGTGAATTGGTTTTAGCATTCTTCAGTGGCTGATGACTTGTGAACCTGAGCTGGATTTGAATCCAGGTCTCACTGTTTTTTCTTACATGTAGCATATAGTCTGGCAGACATTGTGATATAAAATCCTTGCTGATATCTCTCTGGCTGTCAGGCTTCCGTTCAAATTCCTCCTTTTCAGACTGAAGGCATTCTTCATAACAGAGGCGTGATGCAGGAGCCAAACCACTGCAGTCTCTCATGAATTCTGAAGCTAAAATAAACCAGGCACAAATATGAGGCATTGCAGACTACATGAATAAAATGGCCAATGAGAAATGCTGTATAGAATTCGAAAATATTAAGTTATTCGCTGTAAAATGCTGCTCACTTTTCTTTTTGTTAATTAATATGCATCTAATGCAAGAGCATTGTTAAGCACTGCACATTCGCTTGATTTCATTAGCTACTGCTGGTTGGCAGAACAGCTGGTAATGTTGTGAGAAAAGACTACTGTTATGCATACAAGAAGCTTATTTACAAGAATCCAGAACTTATCAAAGCAGAAGGCTACAAGGAATATAAAGTCTGACATGTCAACATATTAAATATTCTGTTTACAGTTAAGAATTTGAATGATCAAGTTTTTCTGCTCCTATAGGTTTCTTTTTACTAGCTTTCAATACCAGAATGTTCTTTATTATGAGATGAAATATACATTTGAAAAGCTGCTTAAAGATGTTGCTCAATATGTACTAAAACAAATTATTCAAAATTTGAAAATACTGTATTGTTTATTAAAGAAATTGATTGCAGTATTTATAAGATTACAGTCCAAAGTGTTAAAATTTACCAGCTTAAAACACATGCTGGAGGTGATGCCACTGTTAGCCAGGTACCGTCTCACACGCGAGAAAGAGTATCTGAAAAAGTGCATGCATGCCACGGGACACTGAATATGCAGCAGGGAAAATTGAACCAGACTGCAAATAAATATACTCTTCATGTAAATGAGCTGTTTTCGCTAACACTAGTTCAACATTGTAAAAAAAAAAAAAAAGTGGAGTATGTTTCATTAATTTTCCAAACAGGTTCAGACTATTTCAGTAGCAAATGTAGCTAAACGTTAAATGTTCCCATACAGCTCACATGTCGGTCTCTCTGGGAGATGCATGTGAAGTACAAATCTAAAATAGCTTTTCTCCAACAGCACCACCCACTGTGATAGAAACAAATTGCTCCAAGGAATGCTTTTAAAATGATAATTTCTCTATTATAAAGCTATTAAAATTGTACCCACCAATAAAAACTGCATGCATTAATGGCATTAGCATCGTTACAAAAGAAAAAACACAGGAAAGGAATAAACAAATAAAACAACTGAAAAGGGAAATGGGGGTGGACAAATATCTTAAACCTGCCCTTGCACAACATGTTTGTTTATTTATTTATTTATTTATTTATTTTTAAAAGCTAAGCTGCTTTGATTTGCCAATTACTTTGTAATGCTGATATAATTCATATCAATTAAGTGTATTCTATGATTTGATTTGTAGATGGAGAATATTATATACATTATGTCCACATTGTTTTTGAAATGCCACTTAATCTCAGTGTGACCCTGATAATGTTCTGATTGCTGCATCTCTATTTTTTCTTTAAATATCTGTCACTTAGGAATTCAAATTAACGCAGCAGAAAATGCACTTTCACCTTCCTAATACAACAATCTAGAAGTCAATGCAGACCAATTTAAAAATAAAATACACCATACATTAATTTATCATCACCAGCATTTTTCAGCCAGGCAAAAATGGTGAATGCATGAACTAAAGCTTTCCTGAAACCAGACAGATCAAAATGAAACAAGGTCCGTGAATAACAGTGGCAATAAGATCCTCATCTGTGAGCCCGCAGGCGCCCAGACAGACCACAGGGGTCACTGGTGTGCAACTCCACAGATCAGCCTCTAAAATGAATTATCCAACAGAAAAAGAAATATCAGGGAGTACCTTATTGTTCAGCCTTTGCTATTAAAAAAAAAAACAAGCAAAACAGGGTATTTGAAAGCCTTTGTATTGTGCATCTCCTTGAAAACCCATGTTCTCTCATTACATCACCCAAGCATGTCCATCAAATGTCTGATTTCATAATACAAGATTCTGCTAACCGCTTAATTAGGAGGATAGTTCACCCAATTAAAACAGACAGAAATACAGCCAAAATCATTCAAATGTTTCATGTCAATTCTAGCCCAGACACACCCTTACAGGTAAACTGCAAGTGCTTTACAGTAGCATTCCATTATCTATTTAATTCAATGGCACTCGCACTTTCTTAGGGTACCCATTGCATTGACTGCTGTGATGAAAGTTTTTCACTCAACTTCTGAAACAGACTCAGTGAGGCAGTCAAGGTTGAATCAAACAAGTTTATAGCTCAAGGATTGCAAATCTGAGAACACACTCACACGCAGGTGTTAGGAAACCGAGCAATGTTCTGATACTCAACTCGGTATACGTTGGATAGCAACAACTTGGAAGATTAAGATGAGACCAGTCATATGTAACAATAACAACTTATCTAAATTGCAAGCATCCTAAAATTAGACCTATTCTAACTAAGTTGTTGACATTTCTGTGTGAAGTGTCACGGATGCAGCTTGCGGTTGCTAAATAGAGAACTTCCTCTTTCTTGCTGGTAGTCAGTATCTTTCCATCCCTTATATGGGCCACGTGCCCTGGAACAATAAAGACGAAGTATGTACAATAACAATTACCAGTACATGATACATTATTATTATTATATGATACCTAAATCTTATAACCCGTAATAGCATTTAAACCTGTAAACAATCAAAGCAGTAGCAACATTGTAATTTTCCCACCACACTGCAACAGCTCAAAAGGACTGGACACAATCTTAAATGCAATACATTCTACAAATAGCATAATGTCTGACAAAGTTTCAACATATTAAAAGGAAGAGAGATGAAAAGGTAACTAAATATTTACTATACGACTCAATACAAATAAATAAAAGCCACTGTACTTAATCTGAGTTATAGTCTGGTAAAAATGAAAGGTGCCCAGGAAGAATTCTGATTTTTGGGTTACTAAATTTAAGATTTGCAGTTCCAGTGAAGAAGCCAGCGGTATTTGTTCTATAAAGCCTTATGCTTCAGCAGTGGTTGGTAAAACTTGGATATACAGCATCTTCGTGTTGAGCATCTTCAGTGAGGAGTCCTGTGTGACTTCTGAAAAATACATGCAACTTCAGTTACTGTCTTTTTACAAAAAAAAAAAAAAACACACACACACACAGTATAAAACAGAACAGACATATATAACACATTCAAAGAATTTTAGTATTTCTACATATGTTAAGAGCTAGTGAGTTATAGTGCTGGGTGAACCTAAAGTCAGTGTTGTGGAAAACCATTCACAGCAGACCACCAAATGTGTCACATGGTGACCATCTCAACGGGTCATAGGTCATCTGCAAACATCGACTGTACAAGTGTAAATGTTTGAACTGCTTACTATGGCCACCATTCATCTCCAGGAGGACTCTGATCATTGAGACAACATTATAAACCTCAGAATGCAACATTTTCAAAAGACAGAAACATCTCTGTCTCTCTGTACATCCATGTTATAGTAATAGCTTTGTTGCCATCACAAACATCATCACTGCATCGTTTTTAGTTTTATCACATACAGAACACAGGACGTGGAATGTACACACACACACACACACACACACACACACGATACAGGCCTCCAAAGGTTCAGAGTATTATGAAAGTTAATGGTTTTCTATGGAACAAGAACAAAATGCATCTTTCTTAAAGAGTGTAAACAAGTCACGCATCCACATTCACCGCAGCATGGGCTAAAAACATTAATACAAATAAAAATTGCTAATAAAATCCTGCTATCCTTGAGGAACTAACCCTGAAATTAATGAAGAACTTGTGTGGCTGTGTATATCTAACATTTCTACAACACGGCTCTGATTCATTGCTTCAGAAGAAGCCTGGCTGTAAAACTCTGGGTGCCTGAGGGATGCAGCCTACTTCACGTGAGCAAAACAAATTTAAACTTTCAAATCATTTTGATTGCACAGTTCCGCGTAATGTTGGTAATAGAACTACAAATACCAGGTTTGTTTTTAATCCGATTCAGTACGGTGTAAGTGGCCAGAAAGAAATTAGATTTGTTCTATTCATACAAACTGCAAGGTCTCAAAGTGGTGGGCCTCAAACGCAGCCCTAGCCAGGAGTCACAGTCTGACTATATGCAAATTTAAAACCCTAAACAGTGCATGGAGGGTACACTAATGCAACCATGCTGCAAGCTAGCTATTGGGAAGGAAAAGTGGCACACAGAAATTGTAATTAATTCAGATATTTGTTTACAGGACCGTTTCAGATGTAAAAACCTGTACAAAATAGTTAAAAAACATACTAAAAAGGGTCTATCCTTGGCAACACAACCCAAAAAGCTTACCTTCAGCAAGAGCCTCATCAAGATAGAGTTTCAGTCTTCTGCTTCTGATACCAAACACCTTTGCTGCTTCATGCAGGAGCCCTTTGTATGTCAGTCCATTCTGGCCAACTGGGTTTTCCAATAGGAGAGTTCCCAGAATTCCATTTTGGCATTCTAGGTGATAGACAGAAGTGTCTGAACACAACCCAGAGCTACATCTAAATAATTCAGCACTGTAGTCTTCCAGGAATATCTGGGTCAGCAATTTCTTGAAATAATAACTTCTGTTCGGGTACCAGTCAGAAGAACAGATCAAAGTGTCCGTGACCCCTTCTAAGCAATTTCCCCAAAGATACCAAAGGCCATTCTATCTTTTAAAGTAAGGTCAGCAGTCGGACAGCCAGTATCTGGGGGTTTTTAATGTGCCCTTCTGTCATTATTTTCACTGTTTTAGCAAAGGCATCCAGCAGGAAAGCTGCCTTTTTTCTTTACTTGGTAGTTACAAGCAAAGCAATACATCTGTTGACTGATCATCATGTTAACTATTTTTTGAAGTTTTTTTTTATAATTTTGGTACACTTATAGTACCTTGCTGTTCCAGAACAGACGGAAAACGTCTGGACTAAAAAAACAAAACCAAAAAAAACTGTTGAGGCAATTCGTTTTCATTTATGCTATGAAAGAATGTGACATTTTGAAGTGATATATGAATGTTTCCACATGGTAATGATATCAGTGTGAATTAGATCATTTTGCAATGACAAGATAAGGAGGTGTGAATACTGGTGGGCAAATTAATATTTAAAACAAATACGTCTGCGCTACTTATGTATTAAATTTCTCAATCTGGAAAAAAAACTTACTAACCTTGTGGCTTTGTGTTCAGCAGCTGCAAGTTAATATATTGACAAAGCAGTGCGTTAGTGCTGGAGGGATCGGCTGGAGCTGCTCCGGACGTCACATGCAGAGTCTTTCCATTCAAAGCAAGGAGATCAGTCTTGCTGGTCAGTTCTGAAATCAGAATTAGCCTAAATCTGAACATTCCTTAGGATGGGAGCTTTTTTAAACTAAATGCAGTATAATAAAAGACTAAGAAACTAAAAAGTCAAACACTGTTACAAGGGCTGGTGTCTGTTGCACTAATACTAAAGGCCACAGCATAGTACATGTGACATAAAACTATTTAAGACACCACATTGCTATCACAATGCAACATGTGCAATTCAAAGCGTTATTCTCAAAATTGTGTCTCAGTGCTGTGCGCACTCATGTAAAATGCAGAATCAAAATGTAATGCAGCTTGTTCTGTTTATTACACCAGAAGAAAAACTGTCTCATAATAAACAAGTCTGGTTTCTAGGGTCAACAATTTCTTTCTACCCTCATTAGAAGAACATCAAAGACTGACACTAATGTAGCCCCAAGTGTGTATTTAGGAAACTGTTTGAACCCAGTTTTCAGCTCTCATTAGTGTTGGGACATGATGAAACAAGGAAACAATCAAGGATCTTTTGTCTGTTAATTAAAAGTGTGTACTGGTCTGGATTTGTTTGGAAACAAATTCTACTGTACATTTTAAATACAGCAATGCACAAGGGCAAAGTCACTCACACTTCCACTTCATCACAAGCAATACACTGCAAAACTGATAAACCAAGAGACGCAGCTTCTGAAAAGTAAAATCGGTCTCAATTATTGTTTGCCGTGGTGTGTGGTTTCTTTTCAACCCCAGAATGTCATGCACATGCAGTGACTGTCAGGGACTACAAGGAAGATGGAATTACAGGATTTTATTATCCCCCCCGACACACTGGGCAGGTCCCTTGGGTGATACAGGAGAGTCACTGTAGATACACCTGCAAGTATGTCACATTCTCAAATTATGCATTCCGCTGCTTGTGAATTGTTAAGGACCATTTTTAGCACAAGTAATTGACAATCTTTCTGTAGGTCACATCACTCTGTCACATATTACTAATTAGTCATTTAGCAGAAACTTTTATCCAGAGCGACAGAGAGTAGGGGGTGAACTATGCATCAACAACTGCTGCAGTCACTGACATTTAAATACATCTAGATGGCTTATTCAATTTCGAAGAAACTTGGGGGGAGGGGGGGGACATTCTTAAGCACAAGTTATTAAGAACAACAGTTTGTGGATATACGAATATCTCTGTGTCAATCTTGCATTTTTATATGTGCATACATTGTAGGTCCTGGTGATATACTTTTTCATCTTACGGTTGAATTTATAGTTCTGGCATAGGATTAGGATGTCACTGAAATACTTGTTTCACTGGTATGTCCTTTTAAAAAGACCTTCCTAAGATCTGACTTGAAAAAAAAAAGTATGATATAGTGATATAAAAGTATGATCTCTCTCTCTTCCCAGTGATTTCCATCTCTACATTGCTGTGGTAGTTGACAGAAACAACTTCAAAAACTGTGCACTGTATCTAGGAGATTGCCAGACATCGCTGAGAGGGAAAGCTCTGGAGAAATCTGTGTTCTAAAGCGTCAAGAAGATGCAGTGCATCTTCCAGGACAGAAATGACATATCAAAAGCACTCTTGGCTGGAAAACATGTATAACATACACGGTAACCGCTGAAAAGTATTGGAAGGGATGAATAGAGGTGAGCAGGTACTGGCCATTTCACCTAACTTACTAAAAAAAAAATATTAATACACTTGTCATCAAACCTGTGCGAAACATTGTTTTGATCGAGCAATGTTTCTGCAAGGGTGACTGGCAAAACCGACAACACACTGAATGCAAGGGACAAACTTTTTGGTGGGCTATATGCGTCACAGACTACCTGATTTGATCCCTCGATGTTCCTTAACCTTCCCGTGCATTCAGCTGTGGAATCTGCCGTAGGACACTTATGACTTTGTACCTTCACGGTCTAAAATGTTAATATTTTAACAGACAACACTTAAAGTGTGTTTTAAATTAGAAGGAATACAGCGATTGATAAACTGAACTCTCACTATTTTAACAATTAGCAACAGTGTATCAGCTTCCGCTTTCTTCAGGTAACACGGTAGAAATGACAAGGTAGACTGATGTGAAAGACAACATTTGAGCCACCAGAATCATGAAAAAAACTGTAACCCAAGTAAATATGTAAGCGTTTAAAAGTGAACGGGAGGGGCTGGTTACACCACATTATTTCCAGATTCGGAAACTTTTAATTCGTCAAAAAGGGTACTTTAACCAGGTTTCGTCATAAACGTACAAGCGGTTCTTTATATGCAGGTAAAACCAAGTGTGACGTGTGTAAAGACAGATAGACAGAAATCTTCTAAGAGCCCTCGAGTCTAGTAGCTGGAGCTAGTAGAATGTCCTATCAAAGCGTGTGTGCTATGCTTTAACACAGAACTGCATGGAGTACATATCTGCATGGAGTACAAATCCACTAATTTGATCAAAAGCTATTCAGTTCATGGAGAGAAAAAAAAATATATATATTTTTAGAATAAATCTCAAACCTACTTAATTTTAGAAATGACTTGCTAAAAATAATTTAGAATGAGTTTTCAAAACTAATTTACAACAGAGCTAGCTTTTCCCCAGATGTACAGCTGGATGGACAGATGCAATTAAGCGGTTAAGCGACATGCCTATGGTAACACAGAGAATCTGTGCAATTTAAGAGTTTCCAAACTCCCAGAAACCTGCTCAAGCCATCGGGTCAAGCCAACTGACAAGTATCTAAAAATGAGGACTCCAGTGAAATAGACGTATTAACTTGAAAATGGAAAAAGGTCACTCAAATATAAAAAAGCAGGGACCATTTGAAATCAACCCAAGAAGATTCCTGGTATTTCTGTACAAAATGTGCAAGAAGCACAAATCGCACTCACCTCCCACTGCTTGGTAACAGCTATGCAACAACTGGAACTTTGTCTACAAATAGATATTAATTGTCTTTCACCGATCCGCTCAGTTGAAGTGCACATACCCGTTTTCCCATTATATACAGACAGTTTCGTATTCTGAAAGTTAAAGATGCTGGAACAGACTCCAAGTAGTCTGTGGAAATCCAGTATATTATCCCCCTTGGGATTCTCCAGCAGAATAACACCAGCTTCAATAAAAAGGAAAACAAGAATTTAGTCCACAAACCTTATAAATAAATGAAACTAAAATCAACACACACACAGGTAGCATGGTATTATTGTTTTTACTAATTTCCTATTCATCTCAGAAAATGATTCCATTAGATCTTAAAAAAACAAACAAAAAAAAAAACGCTTTAAAAACACTGAGATAAAGAACGGTTGGCTACACAATTTAGGCTCCAAAAATCAAAATTAAAAATATTTAGGAAGTGGTTGAGCTTTTTCTGATAAAAATAAAATTTAAAAAAAGCAGCTGCTTAGCACTGCAGCATGTATACAGAAACCAAAAATAAATGGAGGTAAAAGCATATAAGTATAAATCACGTCAGAGTGTTTTTGCCATGTTCCTGAAGGACGACGTAACAGCAGTGTGATCTTGGTCACACACATGTAGTTGTAGGATAATGCCCTTCCCCTTGCATGGTAGCACTCTGAAAATAATGCAATAAAATCTCCGGAAATCTCCCAAGCTATTGGGTGTAGAACCAGCATTAGGGGGTGTTGCTTACCTTGTTCTTTGTTCTCGAGTGTTATTTTAACATTGACATAGGCACATGCAGGGCCAGAGAGTGGAGCTCTTACTTCTGAAGCCCCCTTTACAATAGTGAGGTCCAAATCAGATTCTTTTAGCTGGAAAAGCATTACAAAAAAAGCAACAAAAAAAAACAGGGGAGGGTTATTTCATGTGTTCCCTCCCAAGTACCGTTTAGCAACACTACAAAAGGCTTTTAATTCTTAAAATACTGGTCATTTACAATCATACACAGTAGAAAATCTAATTACATTGAGTATTTACCAGCATGACATTTAATGAGGCCGGAGTATTATCTTGTTCTTCGTAACAAGAAAGGTTCTCATGAACCTAACAATGGTTTCAACTGAATGAGACACAACGAAGTATTATACTTATTATATTTACTTTGTATGTATATGGCCAGTATAAATGTTTTACCTACTGTACTTGCTGTCAAAACACAGGACCTAATCATTTTTCACTGTCGTTACCTTTGTTTTCTCTTGAATGATCACACTTGCACTTGCAGGCACTGGGTAGTTTTTCAATGGGGCCTTGGTAGTTGCCAGTATGAAGTCAGTATGAGCCTGGATAACTTTCTCCAAGTATTCACCTGCTGGTTTTGAGCTGTAATAAACTGTGATTTCATCTGAAGGAACTAGATGACCCTTTTAAAAAAAATAAAATAAAAAAAAGATAAAATCTCTCTAGCACAATATATCCACAAGGTGAAGTACACGGTCATCCCGCTGGCTGTTTGAATGACCATGAACCTCATTTCAAATTCAGATATGTTTTACTGCAAATGCTCACTGCTGCATGCCTACAAAATATCACATTATTTTTTCCTGCTTAAGCCACCCAGACTTGTCAGCTCTACTATTCAGTTTGAAACAGCCCTAACCTTGAAGCATCAAAACATATTGATCTTTTCTAAATCCTCTCAGACACTAATCGTGCTATGCCTTGAGAGTAAAATCAGCCTTAAATGAAGGAAGCAATCTGCTGCGTACTAGGCAATTTACTTCAGTAACTGTTTCTCAAGAGAAATGTCCTCACTTACTAAAGCAAGCATACAGGCCTCAGCTGCAACCTACTTTAAGGCATCTTGCCCCTCCCTGTGTTCTCACTGCAAGTGGAGACTGCATCACGTTTTCACTAAATATTAAATTGCTTTATGGAAACTTTCACTGCTTTTCAATAACCGAGGAAATGAACCTGGTAAATCAGAAAGTTTCCAAAGCATGTTTTGAAAAGTTATAATGAATCAAAAAATCACCCGAAAGCTTTGGATCGTTCAAACTTGAGTTCAAAGCCAGCCAGGTTTCCTGTGCTAAACCAGGGCATCGTACCAACAAAACAAAACTGCAGCACCTAGAAACCTTGCAGTTATTCGTTGACAGCTTCAGCAGGGTACAAAGTCTATGTAAAAACACATCTAACAAAGTAGCTTGGAAAGTACCAGTGGTAAAAAGCAGACAATAAGACAGGATACACCAGATTCATTCTATGCTAAGAACTCAGAACAGCAGCTTAAACAAAAATAAACCTGGCAATGAGTAATCTTGAGCCAATAGGAAAGCTGCAATGTTGTCATTCTTTTTAAGAAGCTAGATGGATAAACAAGATTTTGGAATGCCTGTAAAATACTAGGGAAAAACAGATCCTAGATACCGGCCTTTCAACAAAAAGCTGGCTTGAGCCCAAGAACCAAATAACTCAACACATAAAAAATAACAATAATCAATTGCACATTGTATGCCTTCTCTGTAGTTGAGTTGCTGCTGCTGGTAAACCTTTTGGGTCCTGACCATTACCCGGAAGCAGCCTTCTCTTACAGGCAACTTGCGTTTATTTCCCACTAGAGGGTAAAATATAGCAGGTTTTCCACAACAATTGCTCCCTGTACAATGAGTATAGTTAAATGCAGTGGACTAATTTCTTGAACTTTATCAAGTCATAACAGTAGATTGAAAAAAGTTGTCAGCTCTAAGTGTTTTGCATTGTGATCCACCATAGGACCAGATTATTTTTTCGCATGCTTTGCCTGATTGTCATAAGAAATGCTCAGCTACCTTTAAAAAGGATGTGTGTTCAAAATTGTGTAAACTCAATATTCCATGGAGTGATCATGTGAGTTATATTCTGTAAACACACACACACACAAAGAGTTCAAAAGTAATAATGCTCACCAGCTGGTTAATGTAAGCTACTAATGCAGAGATTAAAACTCTATTTCATTAAAAAGATAATCTAACATTCTTAAAAGAGGAACACTACAAAGTTTGAAACTTTCCTTTGTATTAGATAAACCCAAATTAATTATTCTCTTTCAAAAAAAGTACAGCAATCTGAAAATGTACACTAAGAATTAAAAGGACAGGAGAAGAAATGATCCCAATACAACACTAACCTTCTTACGAAGTTTCTGGATACGGTTAATAACCTCCCTAGCCACTCCTTCATCCACCATGGATTGATCTGGGGTGACGTCCAGCAGAACCAAAACCTAAGAAAAATTAATTTAAATCCATCAAAATCTTCTTACAGCATACAAAAACAGATTATCAAATATCTGGAGAATGACCTTTTCATTCTTATTTCAGAAGCTGCCAAAATCCAGATTAGTTCAGAGAATGTTGTCAAAAATAGTAGAGAGAGATTTAACGAGGTCACAAGTAAAGTACAACTTATGCATATACAACTGTATTTCAATAGTTTAAAGCTACTTTAGTTGAATCTGTGCAAACCGCTTCAGGCGCCATGACAATTTAAATACAAACATTATTTAACTAGGCCCATAGAGGAATAAATTTCCTTTCACAGCTACCCCTGTTGAGCTACAAACCCTTCCGTGGCCAGTGTCAATCCATTCTTCAGTCACAAAGTTGGCAGCACAAAATCTACAATTACTCTCGCTCCAGTCTGTTAAACCATCTCGCCAGCCACAATCACAAATGTAATTCTCAGATCTGATTGACCTAGCCTTCACATACATTTGCTCCACCTATTTTTAACAAGTGACAGCAATAAACTATTTTTTTTGGAAAGCAGTACTATGACTGCAGTGCTATGCTATGTATAGGGAGTCTGTGCGCTTTAGGGGAGAGAACTACAAAGTGATGCCAGGAGGTTGTGGCTGCTGAATAACATTAAGAGAGACACCCTTCACACAACATTAAAGTATGTGTATGAGTCTAATTATATATATATATATATATATTATATATATATATATATATATATATATATATATATATATATATATATATATATATATATATATATATATATAGACACACACACACACACACACTTTCCCCTACCTGTGCGTCAGAGTGAGCCTCATACTGGGAGGCAGTTCCAGAGCCTTGGTCAAAGGTGTACATGAGTCGCAGATCCTCCTCATGGAGCTCTTGCCCCTCCACCACAATGGTACCTGAAACAAGTAACTGCTATTAGCAATGCTGGGAAGACTACAAGTAATGCAGTCATTACAGATAGCAAAAAAAAACCTTAATCAAATCCAGTCTAACAGAAACGTTAGTCAACTGTAAACCAAATAAATCCTCCATCAAATAAATGCTCTTTTCTAACTACAGCACACTGACTGAGGAACGTGTGATCTGTAGGACAATTTATTCATTTATTATAATTATTAAACTAAAATCACTAGCATGGTGGTTAAGGAACTCTTGATTGTAGAGCAATTTTATTTTACTAGTTCAGGAAATAGTTTGACAGATATTCTTCTACCGAGAGACCTGCAGTTGCTGTGTCCTGTTTTTACACATGCCCTACAGGGGCTCATTCACTTCAAAGGATTCTGACTGGGATTCCCACACCCATCACAGCTTAATTTAACAGCAGAAAAAAATGCATTCTTGTCATAAAGTTCTCTCAGAACAGGTGCATATTTGGTGGTGGTGGAAGTGGACGATAGGGTTAAACTACTATGGTACTTTGTTGAATGGTAATACATTTGTTTTTGTTATTTATTATTTATTACCAGTTTCTGAAATTCTTCAAAAAGTTGACCCATGAGCATTTTTCCCCAAAGGCATAGCTGCTCTTCAAACACATGAAATGTACATTCTACAGTAGCATACTATCTTCATAATCCTTATTTGTAAACGCATATCAGGTAGAAAAGAGCAAACAAAATGCACAACACTTGTGTACTTTAAAGAATGAATCAAAATGAAACTCCTAAAAAGGGGGGCAGTTTTACACATACAGGCTCCAACACAAGTACACACCCTGTATAAAACCCAGTATTCCCCAGATCACCACCTTTCCTCAGACTGGGTTTGAGGGGGTTGCTTAAATCCACACAACACACACCTGTCTTTTGGAAAGACTCCAGCTGCTCACTCTTCAGTTCCTTAATGGCTGCAGTGACAGATTTGAAAGCTCCTTTTAGGCGTTTGCCAAGGACCATGTGATCTGGCTCTGCTCTCAGGCGTATGCCGTATTTGTCTTTGTCAGTCGAGAGGGTCAGCTGACGAACATTCAGCTCCTGGAGAACAAAGTGAAAAATTGCATCAAGAAATGGGTTTCCCCCATAAATGAATATATCCTAAAATCTAGCTGGTCTAGTTGTATTAACATGTCATGACAAAAGTGCAGATCCCACGCTGTCAATACTTCACAATCACTTATACGAACACGGCCCTAAAGAGTACGGATCAGAACTGTCCAACAATAATATCGGGTTTTTGCAAAAGCTTGACAGCGACTGGCCTGTGAAATGCCATAGGCACTTGCTGCTACCACTTCATATTCTGAAGAACCCCAATCCCTCACAAGGAATATTTTTATGTTGATGGTTTTTATGCTTATGGTTTATATAGTCAAACTTATACCCACAAAACCAAAGAATCTCCCATCGATAACAATAACCAACAGTTTCATTGTATGTGAATCTAGACTCAATTGTCTATTAAAAATAAAATGAACAAAATTCCAATATTGACATGCAGTATGAAACTTCATTTCAATTGATTTCAGTTATTTAAAAAATAAAAAATAAATCATGACAAAGATTTTACAAATGAGGAAAAGCTTTTAGTCTTGGCTCAGCGCTAGAATGTTCCACTGCAATGGGACCAACATAAAAAAAAAAAAAATTAAATAAAAATGCCATTATTCATCAACATGAAATTCAGATTTATTAAGCTACAAATTAATTTTCTGTCATTTACCATCAGCAATGGAAGTGCTTGGTCAACTTTATGAGAACATTTGTGGGACACAGCTGCTTCAGGACAAATTAATTCAGTTTATTTACATACCTACTGCATTTATTGATATGCACTTAACATATTGGGGAGAAAAAAAAATAAAAAAATGTAATGACTACATTAAATGCCCATGGGTTTATTTGTGTCCATCAATAAGGTTTTGATATCAAATAATCGGTCTAGTCGGTGTCATGGAGAATACAATACAGAAATAACGCATAACAAAGATGTGTACTCAGAGATTTATAATAGGCGTTATAAATCCTTCTTAATGACTCTGGAGGGGTGATAGAGAACTTAGGGATTAAAAACAGCAAATGAACACCCCTCAATATCCTTAGATTTTCTGGAGCAAGATATTTAAATCAAACCCCAAATAAACAGCCAATTTAAGCTCTTATCAAAATTAAAGTGAAGATATGTGCATTTCCAATGTTGTATATGAATAACTTGCCTCTAGTATATACTTCTCCAGGGACTGGATGTCTTGCAGAGCTTCAGGGTCCTGGTGGATAACTACCACTTCTTTCAGAGGATACTAAAACAAAAAGAACTTTACTGCCAACAGCAACAACAAAGCTAAGAAAAAACAAATTACATTAACAGTTACATAAAAGCCAGACGAGTCCTTATGAGGAAAGCAACAAAGAATGTAGGTCAGCATTTTTTCAACCCTTCTGTTACCGCATTTTAAAGCTTGCAATCCTTTGGTATTCTGTATTTACAAAAGCATGGTAGAGTGGGATCCAGACAGTGCAATTCTTTTTTGTCCCGCTATAAAAGGTTTACGTCCTACGAGTTGCAATAAAGGGAAACACAATTTCTACACTAAAATTGAGGGGGAAAGCATGTACAATTTAATTTGTGTTTAAATAGTGAGCAACGCAGTTTGCAGAAACTTCAAGCAGTCTTACCTTGACTGGGAGAGTCTTCCTGTCTCGTATCACTCTGCCCAGTTCAATGACAGACTGCATCTGGGACACCGCGCTCTCAATGCGCTTATCAATCAGTGATACTCTGCAATACAGAAACGTTGATTTTTGTTTTTTTTCTGAAACTGGCACTAAGAAACACACATGCAGTAAGTTATGCTGGTAGAATGGAAGATCAGATTGAACATTCAAACAGACAGCATGTCATTTCCATGTACAATACCAGGCAAAGCAGGCATTCCTTCCTAGATCATTTATTTGTATATGAAGATATATCATTCTTCTCCTTTTTTTGTTTATAATGAACTGCATCTTTTTGTAATGAATCAATATTTACAGGGAGGGTGTCAACATTCTAGGCATAATGACCATCTCCCAGTATAATTACCTACTGTAAATCTATACCAAGTGTCTCGACTGGAGCTATAACATGAAATGTATGACATACCATCTAGCTTAGTTCATAAATGCGTCAAACAAATGTAACTAGAATATATTGTCTGCCTAAAAAGATGTAACCTTGATGATCTGAATAACATTTCTTAGTAAAAAAAAAAAAAAAAAAAAAAAAAAAAAAGCAATATTAAAAAAAAAAAGTATTCTCATGCACCTGTAATTTGCAGAGATCCTACAATATGTATGGATATCTCCAGACTATGTTACAAAAAGCATTTTTCTGCTCAATAGCCGAGACTTCAGAAAGCCTACACTGCACCAGGAATGCTACAGAGCTGAATATGTAACCAGACAATCTTATGATCACACTTTCGGGCTGCTTTCTACATTGTTCCACCCTTAAGTTAAGTTTTTAAAAAATGCTATCTATAAAAGGCATTTCTAATCCTAAATGTTTTCACACAATCTGTAATACCTAAAACCAGCAAGATAAAGCACTTATGATGCTGGCAGAATATGGTTACCAAGTCAACACCTTGATCTAAATTCAGTTTTCCAGTTATTTATTTATATTTTCTCTTTTTACACCGACACACACACACGTATATATTCACTGCCTCCAATACGATTAGGACAATGGAATGGAACTACTCAGGGGAACCAATAAATTATTAACATCAAATAAAAGAATCCATCAATAGAGAACAAGGTGCAATGCATCAAATCTCCCAGACAAACGGCAATTTCAAGAACATGTGATTGCACACTGCTAGGTGACTAAGTGCACTGTAGATTTTAAAGGAGTTTCAAAAGATGCATCACCATGGCTAACGGGTTAAAAAGCCAACACCTTTCCCACACGAATGCTCAAACACTTCTCCCATCAGCATGATTGCACAAATCATTTTAGTCTTTAATAGGAGGATTTGCATAAAGAAGACTCGATCACCCTTTTGAATTGTATTTATTAAACCAGTGTTCAAGTGTTTTCTACAGAATGAATGATGTATTTGACTTTGTTTAAGTCGCCAGAATCTGGTATAAAAGTTCATAGACATCCTCTACAGACGGCCCTGTACAGCTTTTTGACCAAGTGCCTTCAGTAATGAGCCAGGAGAAAGCCTGATTGACACAGTGGTGATATTTAGCTGAAAGCACACCTTGAGGCTTACCTGACTTGAGGAAGCATGAGGTAGTGAATGCTGCTGGTGTCCTTCTCTTCCAGCGAAGCAGGATCGATCAAGTGTTTCATGTTCTGATACATCATCTCAGTAATAAACGGAGTGCAGGGAGCCTGCAGAAACACATAGCTAATAAGCTGCTGTACCTCTTCCATTATTTGAGCAATCAAGAGTGTCTCTGACCAGATTTATATTTCTGTATTTATTTATTTAACACTGTGCCAACGTATAACTAATTATGATGAGGTTACATACCATTAGTCTGCACATGAAGAACAGAACACTAAACAGTGTTTCTAGAGCCCAAACACAGTCTTCTGTGCCACTCTCACCCTGTAAAACAGCAGAAAGCATTTCAATTGTAGGCTTTGTCAATTCCTCGCTATCCCCACCCACAATCCTTTATTATTAAAAACGTACATATCTACTACGTGCAAGTTGCAGGAGCAGCTCATTTAAATACAAACAAAAAAAAAATTGAACGCAAAGGTTTTGTTTGCTTGTTTATCACCGAGGTGTATTTAAAAAACAAAAAACAAAAAAGGTATGCCACTTTGTGTGGCCTGTTTGTAATACAGGCTTGACAGTAAATAAAGACAAGTACTGATTTTTCTAAAAGGACAAGTAAATAACAACCTGAAAATGCTGTAGACAGCAAAACGTATTTTAGTGGGTCTCAGCACAACATGTAGTTATGTTCCAGCCTCCAAGAAAAACATGCCAATGGATCAATTTCAACTGGGTTTAAATAGTTAAATAAATGCTTTGAAATGACCTACCTTTAACCTTCTGCGATTTGTTCTCACATACCAATTGGTTAACATGTCAACAAATTTCACTAGCCTTGGTACAACAGTGTACAACCTGTAAGCTGTAACGGGGGGCAAGAAAAAACTGTTACATCAACTCAAATACTACAATATATTTCAACTGCTTAACAGGGTTTTATATAATATATATATATATATATATATATATATATATATATATATATATATATATATATATATATATATATATATATATATATATATATATATATATATATATATATATATATATACACATATACACACACACACACACACACACACACACATATATATATTATAATATATATTATATATATTCATAAGCGTCATAATTTCATCAAATAAACTATATACCAATTCAAATACAAAAGGAAGTAATCGTTGTTATTCTGTTTAAACTTGCTTTTTCAAGTTACAAAGCAGGTCAGCTATACAAACTTTCCTGAAATTTGAAATCCCAGACCAGTTCAGGACTGACACCTACCATTCATTTCAGCCTTGAAGAACTGGATGAGCGACTGTGTGAATGACAGAATCCATTTATCCATGATATTGTCGCTTTTCTTCACTGTGCTTTCATTGTAGAGGAACTGGATTCCCTCTTCCTAAAAAAAATAAATAAATAAGTGGTTCAACATTAGACACTTTGGTACACTGCTGCAACAAAACTGTCAAGCACCAGTTGACAAATCTAATGTTTACACTGTGAAAAAGTGACTCTGCAACTACTCTATTGCAACCAGGCTCTGAAGACTGAGAACACAATAACATACTCCATGTGGAAAAAAAGTACTTTTTTCCCCCTTTTATCACCTGCAGCACTGCACAACCATTGCAGCCTCCAGTAACCACAGAGCTGAACTACAATCAGCTTCACCAATGACATACAGGAACTTTAATTCCAGACTAGAAGCTTAAACTTAAGAGAAAAATGTGGAAACCACAATGCTAACTTGTGCATCTGCAGACATGGGCTGAAATATTCAGCACAAACGTAATGCAGTCAACGTTGGATTAAGTCTAGTGGTACCTTGTGGAGCCTCTGTACGTTCTGAATGACAAAACGGTACGCATTGTACCAGGGCAAGAAGACATCTTTAAGCACATCTCTCACACCGTCCTCTTTAAAACGCAGGTTTTCAGCGCGCACCACAGGGGAATTTATCAGGTACAGCCTGCAACAAAACCCAAAAGGGAAAAAGGAGCATAAGTTGCCAATTCACCAGAAATGAACTGTTGCAGTACAAAGAAATAAACTGTAGTACAAATCTAAAAGCATATAATTACATCAAATGTTAGTTCGTATATATATAAATAAATAAACCTTTGGTATATAAGGGTCTGTACTTAACTGTCGCACTACATGCACCGATGAACTTTAATTGTGAAAGTTTCCATAAACTATAACACAGCATTCACAACACAAGGTCACAGTGTAGGATATATTCTATCAAACACAGACTTAACTAACTTATAGGCTCAAGCAGACTGGCAAGCATTTCAGTTGTTGCATGCCCGTGAGGCTCAATCGAAGTATAATCATGTTCATTGTTTTACGAGAGTCAAAGATTAACGTATGCATGCCATTGCCATTATAGTGTGACTGAAACAGCGCGTCATCATTAACCTCAAACAAAAGCCCTGCTAAACATAAAAATGAAGTTCATCTCCCAGAATATATATATTATATATATATAGCTTTATCAATTCTCTGCTTGCGCATCAGGACTGCCATATAGAAGTTACTTGAACCGTTATGTCTTGACTTTGCAAAAGCTACAGCCTCTAAAAATGATGACGTGTCACTTAACATTTTTTGTACAGGATTTAAATATTAGAACCTGTCGTCAAGATTTGCATGGAAGTGGTAAGTTAATGCTAATGTAAGCCTTGCTTATATTGCCTCCAAGTCCCAAACTATTTTGGGTTCTACAGATTCCTATGTAAAATTGAAAATTTCATTTTGGGATATAAACTGCATGAAAGTATACTGAACATGAATTACATAAACTATTATTGCATTTAACGTTTAAAAATCAATTTTGAATGCACTAATGTAGATCAATAATGTACAACATCTGTAATTGTTTTCTTATGCAAAATAAACATAAGAAAGCAAACAATGAAACAAATATAAAAATTATTATTTTTTTTATTTCCTTCCTTTAGTGTCACCTGGCAATTTGAATTACGGGTGCTTCAAATTAGAGTCAAAGCAATGTTGTTCCTTATTCTGCACAAAGACACATAAAACAGTCACTACTGTAAACAGGCAAGGTGTGTCAGCCTTTCCTTGGAATAATGATGCTCTTAATTAGCAGCAGCTTATTACTAATCAAATCAGTAGAAACAACAAAGTAAAGCAGAAGGAGAATGCAATTAAACGAGACCACCGTTTCCACTTATATCTGCCTGCTCAGTATAAAGTATCAACTACTAAAGGCTTTCACGCAGATTCGGGGAACTTATACACTACCGTATTAACATTCCCCATTTTAATAACACTGCTTTATCAGGACGCCCAGTGTTTGTTTTATCTTAACCCAATGATGCAATTTTCCCTTTCATCTTAGTGGCACCTCATGCAATTGAAATTAATTGCCAAACTCCCCCAATATACTTTCATGTGATTGCTTTTTGCAGATACCATTAAACTCTTTTGAAGGCCAGATATAAAGACCAATGAAATCTACTGCCGTTTGCTGTAGACAATTACCATATTGCAGAGGCAGACATTACCCCCACCCACCCTCCCACCGCACATCCAGGGGTCACAATCATATACTGATCGACACCAACAACCTGGATTAAACAAAAATGCAGCAATATTTTGTAATAAAGGGGATATTATTAGGATATTAAGATAATACCGCTGTTAAGATCATTTAAATTCTACCACATTCCCAGAATACACCATACTGGATATAGCAACAAGTGTCCACCGGTGCCACCACCAAGACAATTGCCTCTTTATACACAAGAACTCGCAAGCGGATGTTGGCAAGCCACTGCCTCTAAAGGACAAAGGCCAGCCCTGCAGGTGTCTGCTTGAGCTCACAGGCTGCAGGACAGCATGGTCTGCTGTAGCGATTTGAGAAGGAACAGCCGTTTTACCGACCTAAACCCGAGGAGCGCTGGAAACCACGTGACGCTCGCTCTGGAATCCCCAGCGAAGACAGACGACTTTGCACAACCAGGACGCGACCCTGAGCTCAGGAGTGTGTGGAGCAGCCATGCTTTTCAACACAAGAGCTTGACTTTGTGGAATTCTACATGTAGCACGTCCTTCGGAGTGCTTTTTTAAATTTTATTAAAAGACGTATTTTAAAATTACAGTTGCTATTAAAAGGTCAAATTACATTGCATTTGTCATTCAAATTTACAAATCTTCCACATCTACAGCAGTGCTTACCGTAATGCATCAGCACCATACGAGTTTACAATTTGCACAGGATCTGGGTAATTTTTCTTGCGTTTACTCATCTTCTGTCCATCGCTGTAGGGATGAAAAAGTCATTACACCCAAGCACGACGTGAAATGTACCAGGTGCTGTTCACATTGTAATTTATTCTACTGAAGCTTTTACACATTTCTATAGAACAAAACTAAACACCAAACAAAATGTTTGATTGATAATCTAATTGGTATGTTCACTTTAAATTGCTGGATTTTTTTGCAAATATCTGTCTTGTGGTTTCTGTAGTTGTATGATTTAGAAGCAAGCCCTTGTAATGCAAACTGCTGTTCACTGCCCTTGTTTCCTAAAATATTACCTAACAATTCAAAATAAATAGTTAGTTTCAGGAGATACATTTACTTTTAAAAGATTTTCACGTTCCACTTATGCAATTTGTTTCTGATAATCCCAAGAAACATTCTTTAAAAATAAATAAACAACACCTCCCACCATGGCGGAGAAATGGAAAATGAAGAAACCCAAAATAAAAAATAAAAAAACACACCTACCTTGCTAGAACCAGTCCGTTTACAATCACATTCTTGAATGGAGGTTTACCAAAGACTGCTGTCGACAACACTAGGAGAGTGTAAAACCTTAAAACAGAACAGAAACAAACATTTTAGTGTCTTGTCCTCTACAAAATATATAGTAGCTAGTAAATATCTATTGTAGGTAAAGCCATAGTTAACCAGTTTTCTAAGCTTCCAGTTTAATTTAAGATAATTTTATACAAATCATAAGAATTCATTGTATTTCTTAATTTTTTACCATCCTCTGGTCTGATCGATACCCTCTGCAATGAAGTCGGCAGGGAAGGCCTCTTCGAATTCTCTCCGGCTTTCAAACGGATAGTGCACCTGTGCGTACGGCATGCTTCCACTCTCAAACCAGCAGTCAAAAACTTCCTGAAGCCGGCGCAGGACCCCTTTCCCACAGCGAGACGGGATTGTCAAGTGATCAATGCTGGAGCAAAGGAAAAAAAGGGTTTGAGGATTAGGAAACAGTAGAACCTCTAATATTTTGGGCCTGTATCATTCCTTCCCATGCGTGGTTAAAAATAAATGTAACAAATATCGTAAACGGCTGATTTTCTAAGGACTGTATTAAACTATGCAATTTAAAAGTCATTTAGGAGCTACCCAATAAAAATGGGTCCAGCAAGTTATACCCTGCATCGAACAATTAAAGCAGAATAATCAAACCTGCAAGAATCAATGACTCACCTTTCCCGGTGAAGATCCGTTACCTTCACTCCGGTCAGCTCCTCCAACTCAGCTACTGACCCAACACACACCACCTGGTAAGATAACGTTGCTTGCTAAAAATTAGTGGTCTCAATTTTGTTTTGTTTTTTAAAAAACAAGCTTAAAAAGTCAACGAAACCTCCCCAAAACATTTGTATTACAATTAACATGCATTCACAGTCTTTCATGAATATATAATCAGGTAACGTAACATACAACAAATTAGGTTATTCTTATTCACAGATTCTTCAATCTGATCCATGGTAGAATTGAACTAAATATCCTAACTTTACAGCAAATTGAATTGTTTTAAAAATAACTCTATAAATCTTTGATAGAACAAATCAAGACGGTGAGCAAGAGGGCAATTGCATATATTTATCTTGAACCAGACCATTGGTTTTGTTCCCTCAGAGGAGTTTAGATCTTCTGGTGGTATTTTCAACAACACATTTAAACTGTAACAGTATAACTCAATCCATTTAACATATAAACGTAAGCAATGCTAGTGCATTTATAAATCGTATTTCTTGCATTTAAAGCAACTCCCAAGGGCTTCATTTATTTAAAGACTCGGGTAACCGACCTATATAAACAACCTGACAGCACAGAGAAAAAAAAAAAAAAAAAAAAAAAAAAAAAAAAAAACCACTCTGGTTCAAGCTGAGAGAATGAAAAGAACTCTGGAGACCGGAGTTTAAAAAGAGAGCCGTTATGCTATTTTAAGGAAGCAGGTCACTGTCCTGCTTTTATGGGTAATAAAAAAAATAAATAAACTGATCTAAAACTAACAGCAGATCTAAATACAGCCACTGCGAACTAGTAGTTCAGTTCATCAAATCCTTACTCTTGGCTACACCAACCTGTAAATGGTAAGGTGCCTTTCACGTACAAATCAGCCTGCCAACCTAATGCATCATTTGGAAAGGATTAGGTCGCAAACATTTAGCTAAAACTGCACAAGAAACATCAGAAGTTTATTTAAAAATTGTACATGTGAAATGAGGGTTAAAACAGAATTAATAGTCCCTTGGGAAGTAACAGATTTTACTGTGAGAGCTTCAGCTTGAACACATCGTTCGTTAAAATAATCTCACAATTAAAAGTGAACGTAACAAAAAATAAGTCAAATAATGTATTGTCAGAATTCCTGCTGGTTTATTGTAATGATGTTACATGAGGAGCGTACATACAGTAGCTTGAAATCTCTGTTTCTTTATTTTGTATTGTCTAGTTACCCGTCAGATATATGTAACAAAGGCTCTAAGTAAGAGCCAGCGCCACCTAGTGACCTACCGCTGTGGATCAAGATTACGCTTGTTTTTTGCTGACAACATACTGTTGTGCACTAGATGGTGCTGGTACTTAATATAATGGTCGCTCTAGCCTACTGTCTATGGCTGGCAACTAGAATAGAATAAAACAGAGTAGAATAGAAAGCTCCTCTTCAAAAGAACTGGGTTCTCAACTGTAAACTGGGTTTCTAAAAGGAAATCGAGAGGAACCAGATCAGTGGGTGAGCATTTTTGACAGTGTTTCTGTTAACTAACCTCTTCAAAGTCTTCACTGACCCACAGCGGAATGGGAGTGCCCCAGTACCTGTTCCTTGAAATCGCCCAATCACGGGCATCTTTCAACCAGTTCCCAAAACGCTTCTCCCTCACAAACTCAGGAACCCTGAAATCAGTTAGGAGACAAGTTATTTTATGGAGTGGTTAAAGACTACTGAAGCCATGTAAATTTAGCTGTAAAAATGACAATTGTTAACAGTGGGGGATCACAATAAAAAAAATATATCTGGCAGGAATGACGGTTGCAGAGGAAAGATGTAATATTTTTGTATACAGTAAATTTGTGTTGGAAACCAGCAGGGCTACCTCCTTGCATTTGAGACTCTGATCATGTTTAAATAAACATGAAAAGAGGCAGCCAAGAGGAGGAAAAAAAAGCAGCCACAGCAACTGCCTTTACTTCAGGCATGATTCAGGCAATTAAATATATAGTACCCTGGACTATCAGTAGCTTGCTTCCTACATCTCTTTAATGGATATTCTACATTGAATCACAACAGAACACTCAGTACTGTATCTCCAGCCAAGCCCCACCCCTTGTTCGGTGCATTTTTCACATACCTCTTTATAGACATGCATACTGATAAAGCCTCTCCTGATCACTCGTTTTATCATCAGACTCTTCAATAATGCGATCCAAATCATTATGTTACTATAACATCTCAAAAAACTCTGTAAATGTCTGTGATATTCTTTGAGCGCTGGATGCAGAAGCAGCTATCTCCTTTGTTATCTCCGTGTTATCTCTATAGTGCATGGGGCTATGAGATACGCCCTTTTTTTTTTGTTTTCTTCGGTTTCATTCGGCTCGTATTGGTCTCACTCGGCCATTGAAAGGTTTTCTCCGGAGAAAAAACAACTAGAGACCTGAGCTTTACGTCTTTTGGATGATGTCGGACAGAGTCCGACATCGGACTGGAAAGGGAAAAATTGGAATGTTGGACCTGGTCCGACATTGGAGCACAAAGGGTTAACGTAGTTTTTCATTTGAAATGGGAGAGATTTGTAGTGCTAGCAGTTATAAATGTGCTAGCGCACAAATAAATGAAAGCTGCCACCCACTAGTCTAGTGCAATGTATTTGCCGATTTAAAAAAATTTTAAAAATAGTTTATTTATTCTGCCACATTTGAAACCATATAGAATACATTCTGCTAAATCCAAATACCCTGTAACCCATGCAAATCTCAAATACAAATTAAACCGATGTCACTGCCGACAGTAAAATGTAAGTAAGTAAACTACAACATATTATGTTCACATTGATATATTTAAGATTGCACCGTGGCTTTTATTACCATGTTAGAGTCAGCAACATGAGCATGTACCAAAAATAAATATATAAATAAATAAAAGATTTAACAGTGCACAAGTCACCTGATCTCAGAAACTACATTGTCTTTTGTGCATAATGTATCCTTAATACCACACACCATCACTGAAAGAAAAAGAATCCTTTAAGAAACAATTAGTTTTGACCCCCACTCCAATTTTGGATACAGCTACAAAAGCTACAAAATAACAAGTCGCTCTTTTGCTTCTACAACTATAAAGCTAACTACATTAAACTACAGAGTTAATAATGACCTACATGTTCTATATAGCAATAAGGCCCCTTTAGACCAAATTAGATTTCTCACAGCTGATGAGCTAATTTACTTGATAACCAATTAGAGATATCCCCACCCCCCCCCCCCCCCCCCCCCCCCCCCCCCCCCCCCCCCCCGGCTAACCCAATTAAAGCAGAATTACAACAAATGTGTTGAAATAATGTGCCCTCACAATATTTCATTCTTGTATAAAAATGCATTGCTTCCCAATCATACTGACAGAAAACTAATAAATCAAATTTAATAAATGGGCTTAGTTTGGAAATACCTTGTAACATAGGCTAGCTGTTAAGTAAAGAAAAAAATCATATACATCTTCCTACAAATCCATAGCCCTCAACTTTACATCTATATATGGAGGTTTTTTTTAAAGCTTCATTATGAAGTTTTATTCTTCTGACAATATAGATCCAAATAACTAATTAAACTAATTGTTCTAAAATATTTCCTTAACCTACTCTGTCCTGAACTGACCTACATTCACACAGAGCTCATAGGTACTTATTCACATCAACCCAAAATGCCTGATTTCATGAGGACTTTTAATAAATTACAACACTGCATCATATTTGATGTTCCTTAGGCAGACTTCTTGTATTTGTCAACACCACTGAAGTCTGAACCAGGAAAAGCTCTCTGTGCTAGCCACCTAAAGCAATAGCACACACACACACACCAACAGCCGACTTGGGAGATTTAGGAGTCTTTATCCTTTCACTTAAACTGTCTTTTCAAACATGATAAGCAGTAAAGAGTACATTCAAGATTTGAAAAAAACACTTCAAAAGATTAAATTATAGATGACCACTCAGCCTCAAACAATGTATACTTTGATACAGAAAACAAAATACTTCAATAAATACACAAAATCTAAAAAGGCCAAATACAGCTTTCCAGTGTCCTGAATAGGAGATTAATCGCACTGTAATGCATATACTTTGGCATTTGTGTCTCCCTCCCACACCTCCCCATGTGAAAACAATTTGTGGGAAACTGAACTACAAACCTATGGACTAGAAAAGTTCTCTTTAAAACTAATTGCACAAAACGTGAGACAGAATAATAAAGGTAACTTCAACGGCAAAACAAACGAAGCAATCATACCCCCAGCACTGAAATTATAGAATCCATTTATTAAGTGGCAACACTATATCAAAGACAAGCAGCATTGTAAAAACCATTAGCGCTGGCTGGTGCTGACAAATTCACACCGACAAAGCAGAGGAAAAAAAAAAAAAAAGAGACTTGAACCTGCTGCAGAAGGAAAAGCGAATAACACCCACAATAATGAATGAATCACTTGCTTCATTGAAATGTGCACGTGCTTCCTTTTTCTGCACTTCTACTGTATTTAGAACTGCAAATTTTCAGAGTGCAAAATAATAATAAAAAAAAGCTACATAATTGCTCAGCAAGGCTGGCATTATTACCATAGAAACATGTTTAAATGAACAGTAGAATTGAAGTGCACTGCTAATGTTGGGTCAGGTGTTAATGCCAAAATCAAACCATTTCTTCTGGATTACAGACCACTGGAATTTCTGCCAATACCCATCTAGAGATTGCAAAGCAGTTAGCAGCCATCGCAGGTTTTACTGTCAGCTTAACTGGCCACTCCTGAACATGTAACTACACTTAAATTACAACCATAGTAAAACCTGGAATGGATCAGACTGCTATGCAGTTGTAGCCTTCTTTCTATCCCTGCCCATCAGCACTGTACTACCCACGGAAATGAATTCTTACAAAATGGAACACTCCACTTTCATCATTTTTTGGTTCATGTAACACCAGCTTAAGAACTGAACATGAAATTAATGTTCTATTCAAATACATAGGTTAAAAAATGACAATGCCTTTATTTTAAACGGTTGGAGCTCACACAGAATACACAATGTACTTCATACTCCATTCAGTTGAACTTAGCTTTGAAAGAAGGTTAATTACATGAAGTAAGTTTCCTTCATACTAACGTTTGGAAAAAATGAATGCCCTCCTTTTAGACGGCCTCTATTTCTTGTCATTTCCAACACTAAAAATAAAAAACGCACAGCCGTCTTTAGTAAGCTGGACTGCAAAATGTTAAAGCTACCTACAAAGCCTTCTGCTCTTATTTTTCTTATTTCCCTCAGACCTCTTTTATTAGGACGCAATGCTGCCCCAAGAGACCAATGACAGTATTTTTTTTTTTTTTTTTTTTTTTTTTAAATGCATCGATGCGCCACCAGGCCGACAACGAGTCCATCAATTCCCATTTGTGAGCATAGCATTTCTACTTGGGAAACTAATATCAATTTCATGATTTTTCTTTCCAGCCTAAATTTAGATTTCAAAAGGAGTGTGCTGTCTCGTGCTAGATGTGCCGGGCAATTTGACTTCCATGGGATTCCATCATACCTCACAGGGACTTGAGCCTGTGTGGGTCAGTTGATGGACAATGGAATCAAAGCCCCTGCCCTATTCAAAAGCATCATTATTCTGATTTAAAAAAAAACACTGGAAATAATCTGTATATAAAAGGTTTTATTTAGGCAGTACATCTTTCTTCTTTTAAAAAAAAAAACACGTGTTACACAACACACTGCATCCAACAGTAACCTGCGCTGTCACAGTAAGTACACCATAAGGCTATTCTACAGCAAGCAGTCCAAAGAGCTGCTGATGGCTTCCTGCTGTATTTATGTATCTAGTGCAGAATTCAACACCCTAACCCAGACAAAGGCTATTATACAGCATGTTTTAATGTTGCTTTGGTCTTAAACAAAACCAAAATTATATCGCAGCACTAGCCATTATGGTGCTTTAGACACTAGCACCCTGTCAGGTTCAGATGCAATTTCATTGAGAAGGTAGGGGTAGGACCGTTTTTTTTGTTTTTTGGGGTTTTTTTTTGCAGGCCTTTGGTGTGAAACTACTTCTTTTTACAGTACTGTCAAAAGCGCATGGAATGAACTCCCCTTTCTGCTCTGCTGTACATGTAATATATCGCAGCTAGGGCTACAAAGTCAATAAAGTATCACTAAAGAACAAAACCACTGTAATTCTCTTACATACGGGCATGCATATTCATCTACCAAAAAGCTATCCATCCTTAGATTTTGTCTAAGTTGTCTTCAATTATTCTTGATAACGTATTCAAGCTTCACACAGTATAGGCATCATATCCACCCCCTCTTACTGTCCACCCACACCATCCTAAAGAGCTGTTATTTACAACAGCTTCACAGAAGGTACATACCAGAGACATTGAAGAAAAGGGCAGTCTAATACAGTGTCACCATAATACAGCAATCTTTGAGTTGTTTCTGTTATAATGTAAACTATTTAGCAAACCTGTTTCTGCTGTGCTTTATTACACTTTACTTTGGTGTCTACAATAATAATTAACCCACAGATAGTTTAAATATAAACCACCTATTTGTGTCTGAAGTAAAACATAAGTTGTGCTGACATGACCAAGCGTTAGAATGCTGTACAATGGTTTTTCCCTGCACCATAAAAGCAGCCTGTTCTGTCTAAACAGAGTGTCTCTGGTAATCTTAGAATTATATCTGTGAAAATGTCAGCAAAGATCAAAGACCCGTGTGGCCTAAACCAGAACCGACACCACCATGTTTGCAGTAAAAGCATTTTTCATATCCTTTTTAACATGACCACTAGAGACCCCTCGCAGCAGCTTCTAAGTGGGTAAACACTCCCAAGTCGTGAAACAGCAAACCGTAGTGTACAAAGGAATGCATTACCAGTAGCACTTGCTGTTGTTCTCCAGCAGCTTGTCCACCATGTGTTCCACTCGCACAAACCAGCTCGGCACAGCTTTGTAAATCAGTGGGGTGTCCGATCTGCAAATCCAAAAGAAAAACAAAAAACAAACACGTTCATACAGATCGACATTGTCTTTCATGTAACTATTACATTAAATTTGGAGCATATTGTCAGATTAAACTCCAACCTTTCGATTGTTACTGTATTAGAAATGAAATAAAAAACAGCATGACTAAGATAGCCACGACTAACTGATTTTTACTCAGAACAGAACTAGTGCAGTCACAGCAGGCTGCAATCGTAGGTATTAATGTGGACACAACTTAACAAATCGACTTAATCCTCAACACTCCCATGGACTGAAAGGGATGCTTTTGCAAGTTAACAAGCGATCTGTAGTATTCACTGTTGTTGTAGAAGATGTGGGGAAATCGTTGGCTCTTTTTTTTTTTTTTTTTTTTTTTTTAAATCAATTTCTTTCAACTCCCACAGTCCCCAGAAAAAAATTAAAGATTTTTCATGTCAAGCATACAGACTCTGCCACTGCAAGCAAGGTGCTAGCCCAATTCATCACTGGAGCAATAAGTGAAAGGCAATTTTCAAATGCTCCCAGGGCAATCGCAGGCTGTCTGAAGGGATGTCACTTTTCAAGGAAAATTAAAGGTTACACTTGTTGCAGAGGAAAGAGGCATCTTGCTTGCCAGCAGATATCTGGACTAGTTTCAAGTTCTTCATCAAGTGATATTAAAAAGAAATGTCAGGACATCAATAGTCCTAAAATTGCTGCCAATTCAAAGCCCTTGTTCAGTTGTGCCAGCATTGCCACCAACTGGAGAGACTGGATCTTGACATCTTTTGCAGGAAGACTTTGAAAATGTATACAATTAAAGATGCCACTTAATCTGCCGGGACCCAGCAAATAAAATAAAAAAAACCACAAATAAATAAATACATAAATAAATAACTGAAAACTTGTGTTCGGACAGTGTTTTTTAAAAAAGCAAACCCTGAATCCAGAAGTAGTCGTCAATGTTTTATTTCATAAATTTTAAAATACTGCCACTATATCAGTGACTTGGAGGTCCAGTGAATTACTCAGTCTATCTCAACTAGTTTGTGGATTTACCTACGTATAAAACATTTACATAAAGCAAGCTTAAAGCTATTTTTCATTTTTAATCCAGATATGTTTCCTAAATGCAATCAGCATTTTTTTTTTTTTTTTTTTGTTTTTTTCTTTTTTTGTTTTTTTTTTTTTTTTTTTTTTTTGTCTTTTTTTTTGTTTTTTTTTTTTTTTTTTTTTTTTTTTTTTTTTTTTTTTTTTTTTTCCCCTCTACTGGTGCGACAGCAACATACTTTTATAATTAAATCTTTAGACCAGGGCAGGTGCTGCGGGAGAAGAAGCTGTATCGACACAAAATGCTAATAGATGGCTTTGATGAATGGGCGTTTTGTGTCAGATGCACTTTTATCCTGCTGATTTACTGCTGCAGAACATTATTCAGTTTTTGGAGAGTAGAAGTTAATGGGTCACCAGGGGATCTACCACAAGAGGAAATATCATCCGTTTAAATGAAGTAAATAAAGAACAGAGTCTTGGGAATAAAGCCAGCCTTTTAAACTGGAATATCTGAAAATGAGCACTAATAAAAGGACGCCCATACATGAACACTGGTTATATCAAAAGACAGCCTCATAATACAGTCTGCAGGCCACTGGGGAACCAAGGGTTTGTGTTCCAAGGTTTTTTTTGTTCTTTTTTTTTATCATTACTAAAAGGACAGAAGTCAGTGACTTTAGAACAAGAGAATAACTCAGGGAGACTACAGAGATAAGGGGAAGACCTCAAGGTGGGATTACACAGGAAGACAGGTAGAAAACAAATAATAGGACTGCTTAGTTGTGCAGCCCTCAGCGTAGCACAGATGCTTGGTCACTGCTAGAGGTAATCTGTGTGCCTGCTGGTAAACTTTAGCACCATTCATTGAACTTCAGTTCAGCACACTGCACCTTATGGAAGCAAAGGGCTTGTCAGTCACGCCTCCTTCTCCTTCAATTTAGTAGTTGTCAATTGATTTTACCCCGTTTTTCTCCCAATTTGAAATATCCAATTGTATTTTAGGCTCAGCTCACCGCTACCACCCCTGCGCTGACTCGGCAGTGGCGAAGACGAACACACACTGTCCTCCGAAGCATGTGCCGTCAGCCGACCTCTCCTTTTCACTTTGCAGGTCCGCCATACAGCCAACCCAGAGCTACAGCATAGATTTTTATTACAGAAGACCAAGGACATAACCACAGATGTATAGGCCTAGTGTCATCAGTTAATGACAAAAACACCATTAAAAAGAGATTGACCACCAAATGACTGACCACCTTTTCATCAGCGATCAATTACCTTAATGATCAAAAGGATGATGCATATTTACAGTCAGAAACCTGCCATCTTACCTCCAGCAGAATGGGTAGTTGTGCTTGTAAGTGCTGGCATTAACCAATCGCCCTTTTTCTTTCAATAATTTAATAATGTTTTTGTCTGCATCCTAGAAGGATCAAAAGAAAAATAAGTAGTTTACATTTTCAGAACCAAAGTTATCTGGGGGTTTCCTCACAGCTATACACAACTTAACCACCAACACTGAAGATGTTTAGAATAGCTTACAGAAAGCGCTGTTTTTTTCCAGTTTGCTACATATTTCAGCACATTTCACTCCTGTAACACAAACAGAGCATTACTTGCTATGGATTGGTGACGGTCCCACTGGCAGCATTTTAATTAGTTTCAGAAGTCCTGGGTGAATTCCCTTGCCTCAAGCTGAAGCCAATCGCAACAGACAACCCCCAAATCCCCCCATTGTTCCGATGAGGCGAGTCCCTCAGACACTTTCTTAATCAGCTGCTCTTCTTTACAGTTAATCAGAAGGGACTGGAGTGAGAATTCCAGTTTCCGAAACAGCAAAGGCTCCTCTGCTGTAAATAACAGAATTCCTCCGCTAAGTGTAGGAAAATGTCAAAAAGGCAGATCGACCTGAACGTTTGTTTTAGTTTATATTCAGCAGACTAACCCTACACAGCAAGCAGTGGAGCTGAAATAAAATGCAGCTCCTCACGTTATTTTAATAATCTGAAATGCGATAAACGTTTTTAAAATGTTCAACAACTCTAAAATGTGTTTAATTTACACTTTAGGAAAGATTAGTGTAACTCTGCAATAACGTCGTCACCAACCTTAACATATTGTCCAACAAAGTCTGACACTTCTGCGGTGAAGCAGCCTGAAGAATCGACTGGGCAGATTGGTACAGAATCCTTCTGGATTATATTATAATCCATGCAGACCCTGTAGTCATCCTGTTGGCACAAACACTTAGTCAGGTAACTATTCAGCAATTTCGAAAAGGAACAAGAAACAGCGACTTTGACCAATAAATCTATTTTTTGGTCATTCAGCAGCAGTGTTGGAATTTCTTATCTGCTCACAGCAGATGTCAATTGTTTAATGATCTTTCATGCACATTTAGTTTTGTCACCCTTTAAAATAATACTGGTAATTACCCATGTATTTTACAAGTATTCCCTTTATTGTTGTGCTTGTCATTTGAAACGCATCCCATTGTACACTGCAGTTGTTTGATATGTAAATTGTGCCAAGGCAGGAAACCTATGGCAGTAATTATCACAAAGACAGCTCTGGTGTTACTTTACAGTTGTAAACTGTACACAAGAAAAAGGTACAAAATCATCAGCATAACAGCTTTCGTAGTCCCTTGTTAATTTTCAGCAGACTGTTTACTCAGACACTGGTTTAACCTCAAGACGCTTTAATCCCACCACCTGCTCAGAGTAAGGTATTGTCACGTATTGCAGTACTGCAAGGAGTGACAGGATAAATAGGGTTCACCTGAAACGTCACCTTTTGACTGCCCCATGACAAAGATGGTGCACCTGTTGCGTCATGGTAATTTTGCAGTGCTGTATTAAAATCTTTGTTAACTCTTTTACAAGGACCATAACCTATATTAAACAAGTTGTATAACTTAAGAGAACACACTTCAGCGCAGTGATAAAATATGCATTTGACAAGATTTTAGAAACACTAGCTGACAAAGAGTTTTCCATAACCTTTGCCTGCAGTGTATCTTCAGCACTGTTAAATCACAAATACTTACAAATAAGTATGTCACAAATTCAATTGTAAGAAAGATGATTCCTAAAATGTGCGTTATAATATACCTACAGTCAAGGTTTTCTGCCACAACACAAGGGATTACAAGTTCCCAGTCGAATGCTGTTACAACCTTTATTTTTATTATATTTATGCTGAACAATGGTCATATTAGGATAGACAGGAAAATGACTAAAGCCAATGAAAAGGTCAAGTCTTGCCTTTCACTGTGAGCTAAAGGAGAGACATTTGGTTCAGTGTAACCTCTATGGATCAATTAAGTATGGAATGATTCCATCTGCAATGAAAAAAATGTTATGTCTAAAATCACTGAAAATAATTATATGCAGGTTATCTCTCTTCCTTTGAAGGCATGCCAAATTTGCACTAAGTAGGGGTAAAGATAATTGAGTTGTGTGGGAGGACAGCTTTCTCCCAAAGAGATGCAGGAGTAGAACAGCATCATCCAGAGACATGTGAAATCTGGTCTCCCACACAGCAGGAGTATTTCCATCCATTAGTACCTGTTCAACACTGTTTTGCAATATAAACTGTGTCTACAAAGTATTAATGAGATTTAGGCGAGTGATAAAATGTGTATAGCTACACAGCATGCATGCATCTTCAAATTGACAGAGATGATTTGTAATATTTTATTCCTCCTTTTACGGATCAGAAACTGTATACTTACAGCTCCAAAATACGGGGCCTGATGAACAACACCTGTGCCTTCCTCCTCTCTCACATAGTTATCCATCACTACAGTGAAAGCACCACTTTCTTTGCTCTAAAATTCAAAACAAAAATAAATGACTAGTGGATAACTTTATAATTTTGAGTAAAAATCACAAGCGTTTGAACCCCTAAATGAAGCTCTTACCGTTAGGAAGTAGTCAAACAAAGGTTTGTATTTCTTGCCTTTAAGGGTCTTGCCAGGGAATCTGTCAAAATAAATAAATAAATCAGTGGGAGCCCAGTCTAATTATCAGGACTAAAAAAAAAAAAAAATCAAAATATACCAGAAACATTTTTGATGCAACTGTTGTAAATATGGGGTTCCAACCAAAACATTCTCCTCTAAGCAATTTTAACACTGTACTGCCACCTGGTGGAAAATTCCTATAACAGAAGGCTAATACATGCATTACAAAATACATATATTTAGAACAATGCTAGATCGTTAAAAAGGATGCTTATGATATTTAAAATTAACAATTCTATATTTGCACTCACTTATCAAGAAGTGTGTATTCGGCATCCGATTTAAAGAGGGCAGATAGCCGAGCCTCCATCATGATGTACACTTTCCCTGTATCATGATCTAAAAAAGATACAAACAATGGCTCACACTTCACCACGTGCAAATAGTCTGCTGTTCTCAAACATGCATGGGCTCCCATTTAAAAAAAAAATACATTTAGTAAGCTAAACCACACAGTGCTGAGCTCAGTTAGACACAAGGAATTAATCCAAAGGATTTACTAACAAGAAATTTAAAAGAACCTGCTGATACTATTAAACATATTGATAACCAAACAATCTACAGAATTATTAACTAGTCATATGTCAGTCATATGAGGGAAACTACAATGAAGACAACTTTAATGAATTTTACATACTTAAATACGGATTAGAAACACAATCATTAAAAGGAACAGCAAAAAAAAAATAATAATAAATGAAATTCTTATCAGAACAGTGTAAAATTATCACATGCATATGATACAACTAGGAACTACCAGTAAGCACCTCCTCCTTTCAAATGCATAATACCCCAGGCCCTATTTAAACAACTGGGTTGAGGATGATGTCTTGTTGATGTACAACATTGATTAGACTACACAACCAGTCAGTGTATCGATCAAAATCTAGTGATGGGGGGGCTATCGAGTGGCGCATCCGGTAAAGGCACTCCAACCGGAGTGCAGGATACGCTTAGAGATGGCCGGTTCGAATCCAAGCTATGTCACTGCCAACCGTGGACGGGATTTCCCACGGGGGCGGCGCACAATTGGCCAAGCACTGCCCGAGTGGGGTAGGGCTTAGGTCAGCTGGGGAGTCCTTGGCTCACCGCACACCAGCGGTGTGGCTGACCGGGCGCCTGCAAGTCCGCCTTTACGCAATTCGGAACAGCGTGGTCCTCCGACATTGAGTTCTGATATGGCTGTACGGCAGGCTTGCAGAGCACGTTTTGGAGAACGCGAGTGCTCGTCTTCATCTCTCCCGAGTTAGTTCAGGGGAATAATAATTGGACATCCCAAATTGGGAAAAAACTGGAAAATGAATAAAAATTATTCCTTCAAAAGCCTGCTTACCTTTGACTTTAACATACATGAACTCTGGGTTCACACAAAGAGCAAGGTTACTGGGCAGGGTCCACGGTGTGGTTGTCCAAGCAATCAGAGAAACGCTTTCATCCTCTTCCAAAGGAAAGTTCACAGTTACAGAGGGATCTTGAACATCCTAAAGGGAGTTAAAACACTGCAATAATGAGGAGCTCCACAAAAAAGGTTTGGCTGGATTGCACAGAAGGGTCTCCCAAATAAGAGTTAACCATTTCTACCACCCCCACCCCATTCAAACACAAAAACCACCTTCAGTCACTCTGTCCATCCAAGCCACAGCGCCCCTGAGAGATCCCTAAAAAGAAACTCACAGGTCAGACTTGTGTACTTTTCCCTATGCAATACCTTGTAATTCTGGTGAGACTCAAAATTTGAGAGCGGAGTGTTGCATGCAGTGGAAAATGGCATAACCTTCACCCCTCTGTACACCAGTCCTTTGTCATACAGTTGCTTGAACACCCACCTGAATTAAAAAAAATAAATAAAAAAAAAACAGTGTATACAAAATAAAAAGTGGATCCCTTACAAACAAAGATTTGTTAGACTGGTTAAGTCATTAATATGAAACTACTGGCAAGCCCAGGGCTTTAATGATCCAAAAATCTTTGGTTTGACATTAGTAGGCTATCCATTGTTCCACTGTCGTGGCCCAGATGTTTTGTAGACATGTGTCAGGTCTGTGTGTTTGTTATATATGTAACCACAGTAAGCTTTTACTGAACCAAGAGAAATACATTAATAATCCCTGCCCTCTACTTACCAAACTGTTTCCATAAACCAGGGATAAAGAGTCTTATAGTCATTTTTAAAATCAATCCAACGCCCCAATCTGGTCACAGTTGCCTGTTTACAAATAAATAAATAAATAAATTACAGACCAAAAGTCCTGGACAGCTGTGTTAATATTTTAATACTAAGCATTTCATGCAGAGACATATTTCAAACCTTGGCTTTATCCGCATATATTCAAAAAAATCTAGTTACAGGAATCCATACATTGGACATCCCTTTTTCTCATTTACCAGCCACTAGACAGACACCTACCTCCCACTCACTCGCGTATCTCATCACAATGCTTCTGCACTGTTTGTTGTATTCAGCGATTCCCATTTTTGCCACATCCTCTGGTCCCTTTATTCCCAGCATTTTGTCGATTTCATATTCCTGTAACGGAAGACGTTGTACCATTTTTTGATAATCTTAACAGGATGCCAAATGCAGTACGTTAAAGTTCACATTAAAATAAAAATATAAAACATTAAGGCTAGTTTCTTATCTTGGTTTTGAGAAATAAAATACCAGAATGTACAGTATCTACTGTACTGCAGTACTTGTGAAAAGTGCGAATTGAACATAAACCAAACAACTTCAGTTTTAATAGCATAATTTATACACAAAAATTCTCAAAAGTTAATAAAGGTTACCTAAACTTACCACTGGTAAACCATGACAATCCCATCCAAACCTTCTGTCTACATGAAATCCACTCTGATGCGCAAACCTGGTCACAACGTCCTTTATAGTGCCAGCCAAAATGTGGCCGTAATGGGGAAGACCGGTAGCAAATGGGGGTCCATCATAAAAGGTAAATCTGAAACATTAACCATTAATATAATACCTTCACTAAAAGTAAACAATTCTGTGAAATGTAGCCAGATTTAAATCACTTGACAAATAGAAATTGCGTTTCATTTTACAAACAGCTTGCTTTTCATACTCACTTTGGCCTGTTCTTAGACTGTTTCAGACATTCCTGAAAACAGTTATGGTCGTCCCACAGCTTGAGGATGCGCTCTTCCTCAGAGGGGAAATGAATGGTTTCTGGGACTGGCTGAACCATCCTGTCACTGATTAATAAAAAGACATATCAATTATGTATCAATTACAAGGCAAACAGAACAACAAAGCCTTCAAGGTATTATCAATGTCACAAGCAGTTGGAGGGGCATTCAATGACATTGAGTCTCAGTTGGCTGGTTTCACAGACCCTGACCTACATGAAAAGTTACCTGCTAGTGGTACGGTATTCCACAGTGAGTGTTACTGAGGATTGGTGAAACCAGCCATCAGAGATATTTGCTTAATCTGAATTCTTTAAAAAGTGTACTTTTCATCAAATATTTTGTGTGACTAATACCTACCATTACCTAATTATTATCTTCACTACATGTAAAATAAACAAAAAGCTAACAAATACTTATTAATAATAATAATAATAACAATAATAATATATTGAAAAAAACAGTTTTTTTTTTTTCATTCATGTCTTACACAGGACAGGCAGAAAAATAATTTGAATTGGGAGGATATATTTCAAACTTATTTGCATATCTTCCTGATGAAATTTGCTAAGGAATTTTTTAAGCACATGACATTAAGTGCGTCATAAGCTGATGAATATGGAGATATCTTATCTGTCTTTAAATCTCATTTAGATACGTCTAGATTTTGCCGGTAATGCGATGTAAAGCTCTTACATTAAGAATTGTGGAATCAGCTATTTGGTAATGCATGCCCGATGCAAAAAAAAAAAAAAGTTTTAATGTTTGCCCACCTATATAAACTTTAGAACTGTATGGAAAACAGTTTCCAGTAAACACAGTGCAAACTTGCCCAGGTCAAGCTGTTAATTTGGCAAGTCCTTCCCCATAGTTCAATTTCTGTTTTATATTCCATAGGTTTACATCCGTACCAATATATGCCCAAGACATGCCACCAAACACTTTCGACCGGCTGACTATACTGTAAAGAAATAGTGAAATTCTGTAAAAACCCAGCAACATTACAAGCAACTTGCCATGGACTCTATCGTTTAAATTCAAAGAATTAAAAAAAGAAGTGCTTCTCTCAAAGCGAGACATGGTAACGTCATTCCACAATAAAACAATAAGGATTATAAAATATAAACTTTACATACTGAAATGTTACAAATAAAAAGTTTAATAAAACCCTAAAAACTCACATGAGTAACTAGCAGCAGCCGCAGCCGGTGTCTTGAAAATGATGCAACTGGTAGAAAGAATGGACGGAAGCGGAAGTAGAATTATGGTGACAGGTTCTGGAAGGCCAATCAGAGAACTTCTAAAATGAAGCTGCTGATTGGTGGAAAGGGGGAGGGGGGGTTGTACAAATTGACAGTTTTGTGAAAGCCTGTGAAGTCTTAACAAGCGTTGTGGGTGACAATTACTAACTGGACAAAAAGTACAGGGGGTATGATGTTGATAAAGTGAACTATGTTACTTTGATCACAACAAAGTTAAAATCATATTTACTGACAGTGGCCATAGAAAAAAAAATACGTGTTGCGGCAGCACAACCGTATGTATTGAAAATATTAGACGCGGTAGTAGTCTAGTGTTTTTTTTTTTTAAGAGCACGATTGTGTGTAAAAGTTATCCAATTATAGTATTATTGTTGTTATGGTGTCTTGTTATCAATTGCAATGTAGAACTGGGAGACTTAAAACAGAGACTGTCGAGTATAAGAAAACTGTAGTTCTGGATTAAATAACTGGTGGAGTTCATAAAATAAAATTTTAAAAAGTAAATAAATTACAAAAAAAACAGGTCTGATTGTTCATGACACTTTCTCTTGTGCCAAAAGAATAATAGTAGAATCAGTGGAGACATGGCTAGGGAGAGTCCAGCCAGATGACTTGAATTAATTAAAATACATGGCATCTCTCATTTAAATCCACTAGAGGGCGCGCTAAGAAAACAAAACATCTACAGGACTACTCCTTTTAGAAATTCTACTACAGGAAATTATATATATATATATATATATATATATATATATATATATATATATATATACTTTTTCTTTGTTTATTTCTATTTTATTTTATTAAAACAAAAGTCTGAAACAGCTTTGTCAATGTAGGATGAAAGGCACACCAGGAGATTGTCATTTAAGTATTGAGGATTATTTAAAGAGACAGTCTGGCCACTGTCCAACTGGCACCCACAATTCATTTTGCCAGATCACCAGCTGCTACACTGATGAATATGTTCCAACCCATGTCATAAACTAATGTTATACTTTACCCATTGACTGTCACTGTATCTGAACAATCTTCAATTGTTATTTTGGTTGATCAGCGATGTAATCACTGGTAAATCTTGTTTTTTCTCGCATCATTTTTTGTATGTGTCAGCTTGTTTTTGTTATCCTCTGGCTCCCTATCCTGTTTACCAGGCTCTGCGCTTTTTAACTGTCTTCTTAAGCTTTGCTTTACAGTCCACATTAACTCGAACAACTGTCACTGCTTTCATGTTAGACTAAATCTCTTTACTCCCTTAACATTGTCAGGCCAGTCCAGTCCAGTGTTTTCTGCTGTACCACACTTTACATAACATCTCATGCACATTTAAAATCTGTATTACAATATTATTGCAAACAATGTATCTCATTCTTCTTTCGTATGGCGTTTGAAAAGCAATGGGCTACAGTTGTAATTTTTAATGTATTTCATTTATTATACAAGATACATTTCCATGACTTGCTTGACAACTAAACAAACCCTATTTGGAAATAGTCACGCACGACTCCCTCAACTAACAATCTTTACAACCGATACGCTGTTAAATCTGCATCCTCACTGCTTCACAGAGGTATGTAGCACTTTCTTTTTATTTATATTGTGGCCTATACCACTTGTGCAGTTCTGATGGAGCTATGCATGGTTATGAGGTTTTCCTATATTTGAATGTAGGTTTTAAGAGTGGCCTATTTTGTCATGGCACTGAAAATACCTGTTAACATATAAACTCCTGTTTGGCAGTTCATTATTTGTTTAGAAAAACAAAAACTGGTTTGACAGCAAACCTGGCACTTTGTTTAAATCCATCTTTCACTCTGTAAAACCTTGACTTTTGAGAAGATGCCCAAACATTGACAAACATGACAAACATTTGTTTGCAGACTTTAGCAATAATTCATGAGAACATGTTGAGATGAGATGCACTGAAATGTGAGAAGTTGTTTTTAGTGTGATCCAGGGTTGGACATGTAAGAGTCTGTGTGCTCAGAGCTGGAAGCCCTACCATACAATCTACGGTCAGTATCCCATCCAGTGCTAGGGGGAAAAAAGGTGGAGGAAGGAATTGTGCTGTAAGCAAACCTTGCTCATGACTAACTGAGTAATCTGAATCATTTTGGACTAACTCACTGTCCAGAAAGGAAGCCATACATGAAATAATACAACACATAGACCAGAACATGTGGAGACAAGCCTGTAGAAAAGGGATAGGCTGGGGAGTGGTTCAGTCCCTTTTACTGAAGTTTACATCTTGGTGACACCATGCTTCAAAGGTTTGCCCTTAGGGGTCCCTGCATCCAAACTCAATTAATGTGAGGTCATATTTATGCACACTGAACACTTTCTGTCATTGTGTTTATTTATTTATTACCATGCAGATAATTCAATTGGAAGCATTCTCATTAATGAAAAAAATTGAAAAAAAGGAAATGGCAAAATTTGGAATCAAAGGAAAGCTGACACACAAAGGGAAAGTAACTCCTGATATAGAAAGCATTTTTATGTCTCTGTAGGCAATGTTTTTTCCCTTTATATACTACATGAATTGTATCCGTCTGTTCTCTGCCCAGTTCAAAATTAATCTAATAAATAGTAATGTTATACTTCTACAGCTATGCTTAAAAATATCACACTTCTGTTAGTGTTTGTTCAACTGTTGATTACAGCAAATATATTGCTCTTAAATGTATTTAGTACAAACCTTCAAAATAGAACCTGTAAACTTAACAGCATATATGGAGACCCCCTCCCCTCCAGTGACGTGAGTGGGAACTCCAGATTTTGTTTTAATATTTTCTAACACTTTCCCTTCCCCTCCCTGCATGCACAGCAGTGCTGAAGTGGGCACTGTGCAATATGGGACGCTAACTCAAAATAAGAGACAAACCAGATAACGCTGTGCGCTCACCATTCTTGAATTTCCAGCACACAGAAACTTCTCACCACACCAACTGATAAAAGATTGAACAATAATGGGGCACTACTGATCAGGGGGTGCTGCGTTTCGAATTCCCAGTAGTTTGCTGAGGTGTATTAAGACATTTGTAACAATACATATAAGGCAGTGAAAGCCAGCAATTGAGAATATTATACACCAAAGCTCAGTGGAAGGGTGATGTTCAAGCATATCCACGTCAGACTGAAATTCATTTTAATCTAGCATGGTCGGTTTGATGTAGCTGTTTCCTAGTTCACTGCCTCAGTCCCCTTAAAATGCAATAAATAAGAGCTGTTATTTATCAGGTCTCTATAAGCAAAGAAAGAGGAAAACTGGATTGAAGCTATACATATACTGGCATAACTGAGTAGCATCTAAAAAGTTTTCACTTTATTAGCCATGAAGAAAATATAAACTATTTTATACAGTACAGTTTTTTTTTCCCCCCACAAGTTTACATTTTGCTCTACAGATTAGCCCCTTTGGAATACAAATCCAGACACACAGACACGAATTAATTAATTAATTAAAACATCACACATACTGTATCAATAAGTACATAACAAATAGTCCATACGGGTTCTATTTTGTAGTCAATCCCAATTACTATTGTTTTTTTTGGAACTGTTTAGCGCAGTAGCACAGCTTTATCATTTATACCTTTATAGTGAATATGAAACGTTTTGTAAAAAAAATATGTATTTCTGTTATTATATTTGTTTTTGTTTTTGTTTGTTTTGTTTTGTTTTTTTTTAATTAAATTTTAAATGTGAAACTGTGCTTTCATAGGCTATTCTAGCTTAACTCCCTCCTCTTACCACCATTTCCAGACTCAGCAAAAAACAACCGGACATTTTGATTTCTAAAGTTAGACCTGCAGCTTGACAATCAATAAAACGTATCTTAACGTTACTAAGTAGTTACTGTTTAAATGAGCCCCGTGTAAACCGTGATGTTTACTAGCACTCTACTTGCAGGCGTAACTGTTTTGTATTCTTCTATTCTGTTACACATGCAGTCGCCCCGACTCACCACCCACCCCCTAGCCCCCTGCCTCTGGTCTGTATATCCCGAGGACAGCTCCATTACAGTAAACAGTGGCTGAACAGACATGTTCTGCACGTCGCCATGCAAAAAAAAAAAAAAAACTATGTGTTTATTATATAACTTTCTTAAGCATACGGCTTCTTCACAGTTTTTAACAACATCGTATTTCATAAACCTAATTCAAGATTATGTACGTCTTGTAACAAATTTAAATGCAATTTGGGATTCATTCGTAAATAAGATTTACAAAAAAACAGCTGCGTACTAGTTTATTGTTTAGCCTCGCTTGTTTTATTATTTTTGGACAATGCACCTTGCATGGTTTTAATAAAATAATTGTATTAGGTTCATATGAATTGATTGAGCTGACATGCTCACTGTAACTCAAGAAACTGTCGTCAAAACCAACCCAAACTACAAACTAATCACAGAGGTTATGAACATCCTCCATTTCTTCTCTGTGAAAAGAAAAACTAGAACGTAGAAAAATTACACCATATAAATCAATCTTATTTATTTAACGAATCGGTTTGCTCAATATGACGTTCTTTTAAATATAAATCAATTAGAAGTTTAACCAAAATCAAAAGTTTAAAAAATTCACCTTTTATGAAATCTTTGGAACAGTCTATATTATTATCCGGTGTGGTGATGTGTTACTGTTAAACCCAAAATTGAAGATTGTGTGTTTAGATTATGCTTACAATGTGTTTTTGTGGCTTTAGAAGTATAAATGTTGTTTTACTGTGTAACAAATAAATCAGTAATAAAGTATATCTAGAAATGTTTCTACTATATAAAAACAACAGCTCCTATTTCAAATAATGGTTTAATCCTAATTCCATTACCATTCTACATAGAGCTAGTCATATTATTCTTCAAACCTTTACGCTATTTCCGTAAGAAATTCATATACAAAGTCTAACATTTACGCAAAGGAAAGGATTTTGCATGTGTAGCACACAGGAACTTTGCAAGCCAAGCAGGTCAATCCATTGCTTACGTCGGGAGTGACACGTTTATATTTTTATTCTTTTCACAAATTAAATCATTATTTTCCACAAAAAAAGAGAAAAATATGAAAAGCATTCTCTACTTTTATATTGAAGTATCATATGTGGTACTTTTTTTTTTAATTAAACAGAATTGGTTTCGGTAGTCTTTAACAATTTGAACTCCCCCTTTTGAGAAATAGAGTTGGCGGACCCCTCTCTATAAATACGAAGGACAGCAGGCTGTTTAACATTAAGCAAAACATTTGTCTTGAGTTTAATGAGTAGACGGTATAAACTTCCGTGACAGAAACACAGCTGTAAAACCTATTTGTACTTAAAAAAAAAAGCTTAATTGCTTAGTTAGTCAAGGACGTTTTGAACGTTGAAGCTTTACAAAGACACACGTAACCTACCCATTGAAAGTAATAGTAAAAAGAAAAAAAGGGGGTGTAACGGCCAGCCTATAGACTGTCATACCCGGGTCAAGCTGCCTGCAAGACAGCTCAACCAGGCTATGTACCGTAAAAAACCCGTGGTCAAGAAAAAAACAAAGAAGATCGTGAAGAGGTAGACTAATAGGGGAGATTCGTGTTGTTGTCCACGAGTGAAGAAAGAAATCAACAGAGAACCCCCATTCTTTGTTTCCTGGCAGCTGTCTCGCAGCTGTGAAGATTATGTAAGGAGGAAAGCAAACAGGTTATGCTTTTTGAAGAAGAGGTGGTAATGTGCGGCAAAGGCGTGATGTGCCAGTGGGAGGCGGTCAGCGAGAGACCCGACATCAGCCAAAAGAAACTCGAGGATGCCTCAAGGAGAGGGGGCAGAGGTGGTAAGCACCGATGGCACAAGCGTGGGAGGAAGGTGGGCAGGGCACCGTGGCAGCAGCAGACTCCTTACAACAAGCACGGTCGGCCAGGTTCACGTCCTTTTGGGGGAGCGACTCTGCGCCCTGTCAACGCGCAAGGGAACCGGGCGCCAGGTATGAGAGCCCCACGAAACACGAACCAGTTTCTGATGCACGAGAAGTACCAGCTGCTGCACATGCGTTCTGACTCAGTTGGCACAGACAGCGGGTCGGACTGTGAGGTGGACTTCACAGACATGGACTCCTACCTTGGCGTGCTCGAGAACGCCAGGGGGGCGCTGTTGGACAGCCCCGATCCGTCCCTACCATCCTCGGTGAAGTTTTGCCCGAGGCAGCGTCCAAAACGACAGGAAGTCAATTTCTTCAGCTTTGGTGACATGATTGATCAGGAAGAGAGCATGCAATATTTCCCATCTGAAGACGACGTGTTGCAAAGTGAAGATTTCATGCAAAAGGACTTTATTGAATTCTGTAACACAATTGCTTAAGTACACCGCGTGTAAAACACAAAAAGGACCTCGTTGCATTTTGTTTCTGTTTTGTACAAAGACCAAAAGGTATTTATTTTGTAACTGTAACCAAACTGTGGTATGGGGGGTTGGAGTTAAAGAGTTGCAATGATACAACGATGCAATTTTGTGTTGGAAGTGTGACGTGTTTCCATTAAGTCTGTCTTGGTGTTTTGAATGGGGAGGGGTTAGGAGAGAAGGAGTGAATCCAAACAGCCAATTATTCCGAATAGAAAATGATTGACTGGCACTGTGTTGGTGTTTTTGTTCCACCCCCTTTACCGATTTGTTTTTTTTTGTTGACATTGTCATAACTGTTTCAACTTTCTTTTTAATAAATTAATGAACAGTTTTAATAAGTTGTTTGTGATATTTTTTTTAATACTGAACGACACGTTTTTATGCATTGCACATGTTTAAGATTGGCATACGCTAGTTACATTTAGTCTCTAAGTATTTTACAAAATGCGGCAGAAATAGTGAGTATATGTAGTAAAAGTTTTTTACGCAGAGGTAAAAAATATAAATCGATTTAAGTATCTTACATGATGTAAATTAATTGACCCCTAACGCTATTTAAAATATATATTTAATACACCAGTTTTAAGAGTTCTACCTGCTCTTTGCTAATGTAAACAAACTGTACTGTCAACAAGGTAAGGTGGAGTCGTGTACAGATGACTAGGGAAGAATGTAGTGACACCAGTTTACGTAATCAATTACGTACTTGCAGAGTCAGGTGACAATAATTACTAATTAGAGACCATTGTTCAAGGAACTGTGTCTGGTCAGTTCAGAGCGGATTTTGGAGAAGACTGACTGATTACTGGAACCTGTTTTTTCAGTGAGGCATAGGGACATGTTAGCATATGTTTGAAATGTTCAGGCCTTGTGGAATATGTACATATTTAAAAATAAATAAAAAACAGAAAAATAATAATCTTGTTGCTGATTTACGTTTATTTCTTTTCCTGCACTTTTATTCTTACAAAAAATGAGGACTGGGGTAAATACATTGCTTTTTAAACGTTCATTTATTTCAAACTTTAGAAACAACTATTTGAAACTTACTACATTGTATTTAGTGTTATAATTAAAACTCATTTGAAACATGTCAAAAAGTGAATTATCTCTTTGAGACCACCTTGTCTATACAACTTTCAAACACATAATTAGACTGAGTGAGGGGGGAGCCATTTGCTAAAGCCGGTAATCTAGCAAAAAACACTTTCTCAAGACTGCTGTTCTTTGCATTGCAGTGGGACACAGTGGCTTTGAACAGGATGTGGGAAATAGTTTTAAGCTATGATTGTTCACTGAGCGCAAGACAGCTTTCCAAAAACCAGTATAGAAATTCTGGACCCTGGACTGTACGCTGACAGGTTACTCTGTGTCACATCTCCATTTGTACAGCGCTGTTAGTTTTAACAGCTTGTCTCGTTGTTTCTGTTTTTTGTTTTTTTGTTTTTTTCAGGTAGTATTTGAAGATATCTGAATTGAGGATTTCAGTGAATAAAATATAAAAATGTTGAGTCTAGAAAAAAAATACACATTAAAGAATGTACTGTTTCTTTTATAAAATGCTCACCTCAAGCATGTGAAGAAATAATAATGTGTAAAAAAGGGTGCACTTTTCATTAATACATCCCCAGAAATATTTATAGACAAGCCCAGAACACAAAGAGCACCCCACCAGGAGTTGAGGTTTAGCACCAGATTTGGTGCTCAGATGATAATCTATGACGTGGGCAATGAATGGCTCATTGTATGGCGCATATTTTTCAGGTATTTTTCAATATTTTGTTTCCAGTTTAGAAAAATAAGTTCAATGGGCACAGGTTCATTTCCTGAAAGGCATACAATGATTTATACAACACAAACAGGTAAGGAACTGCTAATAATGTACCTCCTCTGAGCTGCAACAAAGCTGTTTCTTGCTAGTTTTATTGATTTCAGAAATTCTGCTCCCACGGATAAATAGAGCCTTTCTACACTCATGAAAAAAGTGACCTCATGTTGTATCTGGACATGGATGCCTTAAAGCTCTTCCCATTTCATTATGTTACAACTTGTAAAACGGGCTGTGTGTGAAATCTGTAAAGTCATGCACATGACACAAGAAGTCAGTTCAGCTGTAACTAAAGCGCCATTCACAGAAGCATTCATACTGACATTCACACTTAAAAGAAGCTATTTCTCAGAACAAGGGCATGTTTTATTTTATTTTTTCACTTTCCCTTATTAAGCTGGGTTAAATTCCCCTGCAAGTAATTCATATATTCCAGTTTAAGTGACATGTAAGTGACAATTAATGAACTTGAGTAAAATGATAATTCATTCCTCGTTCCTCTTATTAGGTTGAAAAGAACAGAGGTAACAAGACAATAAATAATATTCATATTACCACCTAACACATTATAGCAAACAACATACATCCGTGTGTGTGTGTGTGTGTATGTATATATGTATATATATATATATATATATATATATATATATATATATATACTGTACTGTATATGGAAAACAAACAAACAGACTGTTTTAACATCGACTACAGCTGGTATCTGATTGTAATGATTGGATGCCGCAAATCCACTTCCTCCACATCTTGTTTCTGCATCTCAGAGTCTTATATCTCTCTTGGGATCTTAAAGTATGAATACAATATAACTGAGATTTGATATGACAGCAAGTATCCAGTCATTATTCGTGCCAAGCCTACTAAATCTAAAATGTTGAATATGTTACAAACGATTCTGGTTATTTCCACAGTGGTTGGGGTTTTGGACGGTGCAATTAAGGAATTTCTTCGGGAGCAGTGAAGATGAACACACGCTGTCCTCCAAAGCATGTGCCGTCAGCTTCTTTTCACACTGCAGACTCACCATGTAACCATCTTGGAGGACAACACTCCCCCCCCCCCCCTCCCACTGGGTGGTGCTAGGCCAATTGTGCATCACCTCCTGGGAACGGAATAGCCTGGATTTGAACGGCAATGTCCAGGCTATAGGGCACATACTGCACTCCATGTGGAGTGCGTTTAGCAGATGCGCCACTCAGAAGCCTCCTAAATTGCAAAATTTGGAGTAAAAAGTTTTGAAAATCTATCACTCTGTGTTAATCAAAAATGATGTGAACAGATAAGAAAAGCACATTTTTAATACTAGCGTGACTTACCACGCGCACTCTAAAGGACTGAACCAAATGTGTGGTCTTCTGGCTTATACTGTATATTATACTGTAAATCACTTTCAGGAATCAGCCCCCAAATGTAGTCTCCCCTTATGTTCTCATTATACTGTCCTCGGTAGCGGCGTTCAAAGTCCAATATAAATATAAATATAAATTGTTTCATAAGGCCCAATTTGATGTGCAGTGGTGGCATCAGCACCTTCCGGGGGTCCACCAGTGGCTCCTACTTGATGTTGTTCCTCCCCACAGAGAACTCGGTCCGCTGTGGCCAGTCCAGCCTGTGGTAATGCGCCTTGGTGTCCCTGCTGTCCCAAAGGCAAAGATAGCAGGGAAACTTGGTAAAACCGCCTTGGAGACCCATCAGGAATGCCACCATTGCAGCCTCTTGATGCCATCTCAGAAAAATGCAGATATGTATCCATTTAGGCAGCTGGAACTAAACTGAACTGGTGGGCTTAAGGCCCCTGTATTTATACTACTATTTATATTACTGGAAAGTTCAGCAATTAGGAAATAACACTTACTAATAAGTTCAGCAATAAGCAATTAGGAAATAACACTTACTACCCAGGAACCAAAAAAAATAATAATAATTTGTTACACGGTGTAATTCTAATCTTTATTTTACAGTGCAGTAGTCTGTGATATCAAGCTGTTCTAAATCCAACTACCCTCCTCCCCACACAAGTGCAAGAATCCTCCTGCACGATTGCTGGAATAATGGAAAGAGAAGCCTTAACAACCCTACTATAAAACCCTTTCACTCCCTGCTTCAGAGGCTGCTGCAGACTCTCAAGACGCTGCCCACCCAGGCCACCTATCCAATCATAATATAGGAGGTTAGAGGAAAGTGTATGGGAGGTGGTGACAAGCCTCTTTTTCACTAAAACATGTTGCTGTCTGACAGCTGATCCCTTGAGCTCCTTGACCTATAAAGTTCCATGTTGCTCTTCCTCTGTGTGTGTGTTTAAATTTAAAAGTAGCAGGGTTCCGACAAATATATAGTGTTATATGTCCCCACGTGTTGCTACACCTGTTTAAATAACGTACCTGGCGTTCTTCTTTTCACTGTTAACATCTTGACAACTTTTTACACTTAGAACTTTAAGGTCTGTTATAAAACGCTTTTCAAAATGGCCGCTCTAGTGCAGCATAAGGATTACTGCCCACAATGTGAAACAGGTAACACAGCAATAAAGATCCATGACATGGTACAGAACAAAAAAGCCAAAGCACTTGTTTTAATGTTTTAGTTTTTTGTTAACTGCTCTTCCTGCAGATTTAAAAGACAGATCTCAAACCGCAGTGCACTAGAGCGGCCATTTTGAAAACAGCTTTTCATAATTCCTTTTTCCCTTCAACTGTGTGTGTTCAGAGAGAATCATTATCTTAAATAAATAATTCAAAGCATATCATATTAAAACAATGTGCTTTTAAAAAAGGAGGTACAAAACACACAAATGCACACGTCTTCAAAGTGCACAGTGCACACACACACACACACAAACGCCAGCAAACTCAAATTCGCTGGTTATAATGGACTTTAAAACTGCATTGCTGAAATCTAAACAGGAGTCTAATATATTCATAGTCTATGCATCTAACACTTAATGTTACACTGCCTCTCCCAGAAGAAAATACATTGGTGAACATAAAACAGGTACGGGTGATGTAAAATAAATCATCTGCATATCTGAAATGCATTTCTGTTAGTTCTATGGTAAACATTGGCGTTTACAAAGATTACCTGTTTGAGCAGTTTGTGAAGGGAATAGGACAATATAACTGGTCATTGAATTAAAAGGAACTGACACACAGTGTTCATTGTTATCCTACTGGCCTTTGCAGGAAGTGCTTAATGAGAATCCACGAGTGTGTGCGTGTGTGAGGGTAGGGGGGATAGGCTCCAAAGCGACTCATGTATTTCTCGTTTCTAATAGAGATTTGTGTCACATGTTCTAGCAGGGCCCTGTCCCTAGTAACAGGTACTGTAACTGAGTAATCATTGGCTACAAACTGACATTCAGAAGCTACTCGTGATTTTTTAAAGGCTGCAAGCTTGGAGTTTGCATGCAGTCTGTTTTGTTTTTCTCGTAGACATGATGCACAGGATTACTGTAAACCAACTTCAACATTCAAGCATTTAACATTTCATTACACATCTTGTGTCCGCAAATATGAAAGAAATGTTTTTGTAACCCCAGTTTAAAACCATTCTTCAAATATATAATCATTCAATCCATTCTATAATTCTTGATAAACACTATAGTAATCATTTATTCACAAAAAGGATCTTGGCGGGCTGAATACATAGGTTCTGTATTTTTCAACCCGTTACAATGGCCATTGCTAGCTGTGTTTGTTTCACCTTGATTAAGATGGGTCAAGAGAATGTGTTGCTGGTTCCTGAAAAGACAATAAATTGAAGGTCCTTTCTTCTTCTGTAAAACGATATGGTTTGACTGTCATCGTGTTTTTGCTGTAAACCTTATGCTCTGATTTCAGAAACCAGTTGGAGTACCAGCAGGTTTCTGCTCTTATGTAACCAACCATAAAATGGGAGGTGGTGACAAGCCTCTTTTTCACTAAAACATGTTGCTGTCTGACAGCTGATCCCTTGAGCTCCTCTACTGGTAGTTCTGTGTTGCTGAAGCTGTGTAATTTGAGCATTTAGTTAAGTTTTACAGCCTTATTCAAAAAGAAATAATAACAAAGGCCATGTTTGCTGACAAACTTGGCCAAGGTGGGAGGTCGTAGTTTTAATTTGAATGTGTTTTGTTTTTTATGTGCTGGGTGAGGGTGGGGTGATTTTTTGGGGTGTGTTTGAAGGTAACTGGAGGAATTATAACAGATATCCATGCGTGTGTTTTTAATTTCCAAAAATGACTGAAAGGGAGGTCTTTTTAAAGGGAGTAGGATACAATTAGTGCATATAAACAATAAGGAGAAGATGACACAGGTTATTTGCTATAGAAATAAACCACAAGCTAAAACTGTCCCTGTTCATCCATGTATGCTTTAATTAGACACACCATGGACAATGTATTGGAACAATGCACTGTTTCTCATACAATACAACACAGTACGTACACTTATGCTTTATCGTGGGAGTTGCTACAGGCTGTCTGGCTGGGCCTGATGGAAATGCCAGTAAGGAGTCTTGTTTATGATCTAATCTGACATTCCTCCAATCAGGCAGTCTCAGTTGGTAACTGGCAGTTCTGATATGTGTTCACCAGTGTGTTTACAATGACCTCTAGACCAGTCTTAGTCTGAACTATAATGACCTATAGAGTTCCATGCTGCTCTTCCTCTGTCTGTGTGTTGGGTCAAGAGAATGTGTTACTGGTTCCTGAAAAGACAATAAATTGAAGGTCCTTTCTTCTTCTGTAAAACGATATGGTTTGACTGTCATCATGTTTTTGCTGTAAACCTTATGCTCTGATTTCAGAAACCAGTTGGAGTACCAGCACGTTTCTGCTCTTATGTAACCAACCATAAAAGTAGTTTTTGTTTGAGTGTGGTGTAGCTTCATCTATGTACTGAAAGACACTGTGTGTTACAGATTAACAACATCGTACATTTAGAAACAATTGCATTGTTTGAAAGTTTTACAGAATAACAAACTCATTCATTTAGAAACGAAGGCATTGTTTGAAAGTGTTACAGATTAACAGTTCAGTAGACCCAAAACATCAATATAAAGTTCTGCATCACTGAAAATAAATGCAAGAATCTACTACAAAATTTATTTAGCACTGCTAACTTACTATTGAACATGGTACTGTGTGTCAAATGCAGCACTTCTGTTTTAAGCTAAATTTGACTGACAGCTGATTATTTCAAAATGGTTAAAAAAACAGAAAAGATCATTTATTACAAGCCAAGGATATTAAAAAGTAAACATCATGAGAGTTTTTAGATTAGTGAAGTTTTATATCCTGGTGGACAGTGGTTGGCAGCTACCCACATAGCTAGTATAGGCCATGCCTGTGTGCAGCTGTCTCGATCTGACAGTATTGACATAAGACACCCAAAAGAGTGCAGTGATGTCAGCGAGTATGAAATAGAAAACCACAGCGTCCTGCTATTCACAACAAGCGCCATGAAAGGAAAAGGGTTAGTACAGATTGTTGTATCCTTTGGTCTTGCACGTTGCCCCCTGTTCTCTGTATGCAAACGTTTGAGCACACAAGTGTTTGTTTATTATATCAGACTGCCCAGCCCTCACATGAATCTCAGAAAAGCCCACACCGAAACTATACAAAGTGCACTGTAAGCATATTAGGAGTTATTATAACTATTTTGTCATGTATGCTGCTGCCACCTATATTTCTGCGGTTTGGGTTACAAACATGTACAGATTAACAAGTGAATCAGACCCCCTTTTACACCATACACATTAAAGTGTGACTTTGAAAGTATGAAGATATGTTTGGGGCAAAAAAAAAAAAAAAAGGCACAGATAGAAATAATAAGTTCAATAAGGAGCACGTAAGAGAAGCAATCCTGCCGACAGGGATGTTGGGAAACCTGCCCAGGGTTCTGCAGACCCTGCCCCGGCAATCCGGGGCAATTAACCTAGATCTTGAACATCTTCCGCGGCCGGGGTCAGGTTAACACTGTTATCTTTGACATTACCCATGGTGTTGATTACAATGCTGCTAACCTTGGGAAGGTTATTTGGAAAGGGAGTTTAAAAGTTAAACATAAACTAATCTCGAATCTCACTGAAAGGCAGCAACGTGGCATTTTCCATGAAAAATTAATGCAGCTGTATTAATTGTATATGTAAACCATTTAAAAATATGTATTTACATGCAGCTTGCTAGAAGAGTGAAAAATGTGGCATGCAAATGTTATGCCATTTACAAATGATTACTTTCCACTAGAAAATTCAATCCAAAATGCTTAAGTGTATGAGTCACATCCCGTTGACAGGATTATTTTTAATTGTTGAAAGGACATTTTTTTTCAAATTTAGAAAATAGTCTCCTTTAATTGTGCTTCAACAGAATATTGCTATCTGCTATTAAAACTACATCTGTGCTGCTGAGTACTGCTGTCGCAATATTTTCCATAAATCCACCTTGGTGTTGTTTATTTAGCAACGGAAACTGAGAAACATCGTGCACTCAAGCAGGGCTCTTATTTGAGTGTATTTCAAGAATCATCTCAGGCAACTAGGGCCTTGGCCCAGATGCTCTTACACACCCTCTTTGTTCAATGATTGAGAGCAGCAGAAATACCTGGTTCTGTTTGTTTTAGAAGCAGGCTATTTTAGCTTATTTTGTGATGTCCATTTGTATTGTATACTATGCAATCAAAGTTTTACTCTTTCTATGCTGGAAGAACTGATTTTAATCCGATTCTTAAATATTGTTAAAAAGAGGTCATGGGAAAAAAAAAAGTTTAGTCTTTACAGCCTCTCCCACAGTTCAACTTGTTTTTAAATGTGCTGCCACAAAGTTTAAAAAAAACACAATATTGAATTGCATTCATGGTGAACTACGAAACTATCTACCACAAACGTGTTCTTAAGAGAAACTCTGATGCAGCCTGTGGTCATAAAATGGTCACTTTTTTTTTTTTTTTTTTTTTTTGGCTCTCCCTCAGCACCCCATCTTTTTCATTATTTTTAATTAAGATAGTCAGTTTTAGTCTGAGATTTTCAAATTTACTTGAGAGATTTGGAAATTCTACAGGTTTTAAAGTTGCACCAACCTAGAGGCATGCATCCTGTAACTGCTGCAGATATGTTTGCTTTCAAGTAAAGGCCCAGATCTTAATTAAAAACAGCCTCTGCTGCAGTAATGTACTTAGCAAGCACTCTTATTCATTCAATCCCCCCGCATCCTATCCATTGTCACATCTTACTGCAAGTATGCTTCATAAAAACAGACACATACATATTTGCCATCTAAAGTCAAATCTAAAAGGTCATAAAAACAGTTTATAAATATCTGAGAACTTTATTATGTCTGTTAAATATCAACAATGTATAAGGTGTAAAATGTTTCGCAGAAATGCATCTTAGTTTTTTTTTCTTCTTTAGTATAAGCAAGCTTCATATAAACACTTTTGCTAATCACAACTAAGGAGAAGCCTCTTTTGTTGTTGCAGTTTTTAAACAGATAAAAAGGAGAGCTTTACTGCAATAGAACGATTAGTACTGCTGGGTAGCAGGCAATTTGTTTTTACAACAAATTATATAGTGTATTAATATCTATGAATGTGGGGAACCATGCTAAAACATAGCCAATGTTTACATTTTATTTACCATAGAAACCTGGCCCTCCCATTTTAAGCCTAAAATATGAATATTGCTTGTTTTTAGACATTAACTCCCTCTGGTGGAGAAAAAGAGAAACACAGAAGGGCATGGTTTCGTATTCATTGTCTCAGTAGTCAGTCTTCAAAACATAGTATCATTATGATTTTTTTAAATTTTATTTAACCTTAAACTTGAAACAGAATCAGAAAACAACACACACGTCATGTACAGAATTAGGAACCAAAACTCAACCAAACTTAAAAATACCTTTGTGCTTTACAGTGTTGTGTTTGAAACAAATAATGGGGCAACTGTGGTTCTCTTCTGCCCTGCACCTGTATTTTATACCCGATCCAGACGTGGAAGAAACACATTGACTATAAACTTCACTGTGGGGTTTGCAGCCTTGCAGTACACAAATTACAGATTATACTTAGTTCCTTTGCTTGGCCTTAAACTTCCGTCTTGCATCTTTATGCCTCTTCCTGTACTCCTTTGGAAACAAAAAAAGGGTTTATTTTTATGGCACTCATATTTCTTATTTATTTTTAAGTGGTCATCGGAATAACCATGTGACTACCTCTTCAGTTAACACTAAATGTCTCTATAAATCTCGATTTTCCATCACAGTATTCATTTAGTTTTTTCTTGAATAATAATTTAAATCTCAGGTGATTTACTATTAACCACTGTATATTATCTTAGCACAAAAAAATGGCCAAGCAGAAAATACTTACTTCAATTAACAAAGAGCGATTGTCTTCCCAGCGTTCCCTTTCCTCGTCCAGGTTTATAGATCTGCAGAACATTTTGGGACCTTCTAAAGATAACAATGCAACAGAGTTAAGTTGTTGAACCATTGTTTTACCAAGGCTGATTGTAATTTTATATGGTTCAACATTTCATTCACTAGAATGCACAACACATTAGGTTAAAAGAAGTTAATATGTACAGTTTTGCATTATCTTTTTTTTCAGAACATAAAACTGTCTACATTGAAGTTCCTCAGATACAGTAAATACATACAAATGTCCAGTTTCATATATTTACAATATGTTTGGCATGGTAGTTACCATTCAACCTTTCATCGTCCTTTAAGAAAAAGAAAAAGTTCATTTTCTTCCCAGGTAAGGACTCGTTGCTAAAGAAAAACAAAAAAAATCAAGTTAAAACAATACTTGTAATCCCAGCAAATAAGTTGTTTTACTTTTAAAAGCACTGGTGTATACTGTATTTATAAATCAAAATGTTGTTAATGGACTGCAACAATTGCATAAATGACACAGTGAACTGTAAAGGTAGCCTTACTCTGCTGTCGTGATCCGAGTCTTTTCACCACTTTCTTGTTCATCCTCCTCCTCCTCCTCCCCTGAACTGCTATCCTGGAATCTTTGGTCTTCCTGCCATGTGATCTTAGAAGATTTTAACAACTCAATCTTATACAGATCTGAAACAATAAAGAGCATTTTTAAATGGCGTTGCTTCTGCACCACCATTGTCCACATGCCACCTCAATTCTTCTGCATGATCTGTCTACAATGAAGGAAGGTCAACCACACTACCCATCAGCATTTAAAAAAAAAAAAATTGAGAATGCAATAACCAACATGTGCCGTGACTGAACCAGTGAAAGGCTTAATAGTTAATCCACCAATGTTGTAACTGCTAGTCCTAAAAAAGTTCATAAACTACTGTTTAACATTTTCTCCCAACCTTCTTTCTCATGGATTTCATCCACAGGGTCATCCCCGAAGAATGAGAACTTAAACCCTGCGGATTGTTCATTTTCAGCCGCTGTGTCGGACAAGTTAAGAGCAGCCTGACTTTCTGCAGCAGTGTCCAAGTCTGAAACTTCATCCACTTTCTGATCCCATGCAATCTCTGCCTTGTCATCCACTTTTGTTTTCGTGGAGCTGAACACTTCTTTGAAGTCCACAGCCACGTCATAGTAGATCTCCTTGGAGACCTCAGGGAGCTTCTCTGCCTCTTCTCGATTCCTCCGCCTCTCAGCCTTACTGCAAGGGAAAAAGGAGTTCTACCAATGGAAACTGAATTTAAACGGTTCAAGCCAAAGGCTGTAGAGGAAGCTAGTACTCAAGTTATGTAAATTTTGGAGAGTCTGGGCGAAATATGTACGTTACATGATCCTTTTGTTACCTTTCTTTTTTTGGTTCTTCAATCTTTGTTTCAAAAGCAGCATGCTCCTCTCGGGTCGGGTCATAGTGCAAAGCAGTTACATCCCTGTAATAAAAATGGCTCATAAAAGTTAGTTACTTAAGTGTCATTTTATGAATCGTTTAATATAAATCCACTGGATTGTCCCCAAGCAGAGAATATTATCCCACCTTGGGCACATTCAGAATTCAAATTTTTATTTATTTATTTATTTTTTATTTCAATACTTGCCTAAACGTTTTTTTCTTTGCAGTCTCTTTGCTGGGCTCTGCAGTTTGGACATTAATGTGAAGAAGATTTTGTAAAATTTCCAGATTCTTCTTTTTTTCCTTAGCAAGCTCTTCTTCCTCCGCTGTGTTGGGCTTCATAATCTCTTCTGGAAATAAATCACAAAGAAATCTTAAAACCGACAACCACAGAAAACTTATTTTACTAAGAGTAAGACATGTTATGTTTTTTGTTTATATATATATATATATATATATATATATATATATATATATATATATATATATATATATATATATATATATATTTGACTTGATTACAGGTCACCTTAAATTATTAAATTCCATATACTACAAATATCAGATTTTTAAACAAATGTTTGATTATTTCTTTATTAATATGTGACTATTAATGTGACTATTTATTAAAAACTCTGACCCGTAGCATCACAATCCTCATTATCACTCTCCAAAAAACGTGAATCCATCCGAAACCTCTCATCTCTTCCAAACCGGGACTGCAACTCCATGAGCTGTAGTATAGGAAGCCCATCAGATGCACACAGACAAAGACAAAACACACAGGAGTGTTAGTTGATATAATAAATATCAAACCCATTGGCAAAATGGGCAAGTCATACATTTACATATTTAACATTGTCACTGAAGTAATTGGCCCTCGTAAGTAGAAACGTGTGTATTTACAACTTTGAAAACACAGTATTTCATACGACAAAAAAAAAAAAAAAAATCAAGTTCTTTGAAAACAAATGTTCTGTACAGTAATAAATAGTGTTGACATATGAAAGAATAGCCCTTCTAGTTACTTTGCTGTGGAATCGCTTACCTTCTTTCCAGCTTTGCCTTCATACTGAGGTTTAATTTGAAATCTCTCCCCATCTTCGCTGTGAGCATCCTCTTCATCCTCACTCTCAAACAGTTTGCCAGCTGCTTTGTTTTTAAACTCCTGCAACAAACAAAAATAATAAGTCAATTGAATAAACCCTGTATAGTTTGTTGAATAATAAAATAAGGCTTAGAGTATCAGTCTCACTAGATACTAAAGGCAGTATTCTTTGTCAATCATATATTCTCACAGAACAAGTACACTGTGCTCCCTCAAACATAAACAATTACTTTTAATGTCACTAACTTTTGCCTTGTCTGGGATCCCCAGGTCTTCGTCAGAGGACTCCTCACTCTCCTCAAATAGGCTCTTTTTCATTTCAATGCAAGACTCTTTCGGTTGTCTCGATTCACCGTCGCTCTCTTCCTCGGAGTCAAACACAATGTGTCTGCTTGTACTGGTTTCTGGTGTGTCCTGAAGACAAGGAAAATCACAGTGCAAGTAACTTTAAAATGTGCAGGAACATTCAAGTGTTACAGAACCCCTTGCAGTGTTTAAGAAACACATTTCTTTACTGTTGCTGTATCCCATATTGCACCACCACCCCCCACCCCCCCCACCAAACACTGCAGTGCATTTATCCAGTTTATGCTCCTTCATGCAACAATGCTGGTGCTGAGTGGCATATTATATCAGAACAGAAAACCAGCATCGTTGCAGGAGGGAACCTGATCCTTAGAAGACATTATGTTTTCTCCTGGCGAACACAGACAACACTGGACAATAAATGGCAGGGCAATGCGTTCCTTGTAAACTTGGCAGGGTGTTCTGCAGCACATTAAACAACAGATGCCATACTTACCAGTTTCGACAAAGCCCCCTGAATGAGCTTCTTCTGCTCCTTTGCCTCACTTTGCCTTTGCTGCAGAGCAGCCAGTCTTTTTTCATTGTCCTGTTGATGTTTCCGCACAATCTCTGGTTGTGAGCTCAGTACACCTTGAGGTTTCTTAGATTCCCATGCTTTTTTTGAAGCATCTTTATTTTCCAGTGACTGGCTATTTTTTGCAGGTGCAGTTTTAGTTCTCTCTATTTTCTGTGTAGTTTTTCCTTGTGCCTCATTCTCTTCATCACTGCTTCCTTCTTCACTATCACTGCTGCTGTTGCTGCTGGAAGAGCCACTTCCGCTCTCGCTATCTGGTTTCTTTTCTTGGCATAGGTTCTGACTCGCAGGCTCTACAGGAGATTTGAGTCCTTTGAATGGTGGTGGCTTGGAAACAGGCATCTCCTCCTCCTCCGAACTGCTGGACTCGGAAGATGATGACGACGATGCCTTTTGCTCCTGAACGATGGATGTTTTCTGTTTCTTCACAGCTTTGTCTTTGGAAGGCTCCTGCTTTCTTTTCTGCTGTGGCACAGAGTTAGTTTTTTCTTCCCGATTCTCAGGTTCCGAGATTGTTTTTGTTCCTTTAAAGGCTGGGAGGATTGCAGCAGTCTTTTTTTTCTTCCTTTTCCCACCATCATAATCATCACCGCTGTCATTTAAAATAGCTGCCAAAATAGCTTCAGGAGTGTTCTTTGCGTGCTGTAGTACTTGTGATTTCTCAACCTTCAAGACATGCTGGGGAGCTTTCAACTCTGAACTGGATTCTCCCCCGTCTTCCTCCGAGGTCTCTGCAGATTTCTTTGCCAGCTGTTCCAAATCTGCTAAAGACAGCTCTAAACGATAGCAATTCTGCATCATGGCTTCATAATCAGAATCTACACAAGACTCGCTGTCATTAGAATCATCATCACCACCTGACTCCCTTACAATGTTTAAAGAAACAGATTTCCCATTTTTGCCACATTCTGTCTTAACTTTTATTGTAGGGATCTTTGTTGATGGTCCAACATCACAGCCATTTTGACCCTCTGATCTGACCATTTCAGGATCCTTTTGGGGTTTTTTCAAACTTGATTCGGTTTTATTATTAAACGTAAGAATTTCATCAGTATCTGCAGAATCGTACTCCCGATGGTCAGCCACCAGGTCCTTCAGGCTTTGTTTCTGTTCAGACATTTTTTTGCTGCTTCCACCCTTTACCTTTTGATGAGCCCAGTGAGTGCCATACTTTAAACTAAACTCATCACCAACTACTTCTAAATCACTAAATTCCTCCACATTGCTGTTCATTGTTTCTTTGTTTTTCCTATTTTCCTGTGCAACCATCATTCTTATTTCATCTTCAGAGTCTAAATCGTCAAACAAGCAGACTGGTTTTTCTCTTTGCTGTACAGCAGCAGCTGTCTGACTCGTTGACGGTTGTTCATTACCGCGGCTCACACTGTTTCTAGAACTAATGTAACAGTTCAGCTCAGAGGGACGGCCCCGTTTAATATCTTGGTCCTCAAAGTGTTTGTAAACTCTGGCACGGCCAACAATTTCCACATCTGAATCCTCAAACCCTTTGGCCCCATTACTGGGAGAACACCTCTTTTTTTTAGGATGGACTTTGTAAGCGGGAAACTCCCCCCTTCTTTTCTTGCTGATTTCATCATCTCCCCCTGCCACTTGCCAGGTGAGTTTAGAGACTGGAGTAACACTCTCAGAATCCACTGACTGGTCTAACTTCTTGATGTTGTGGCAGTGCTTCGATGGATCACACTTAACAACGTGGGAAAGAATTAAGGATTGACAGCAACTAAAAATGGCAGAATTACCGGGTATCATTTAATCTGACTTTCCTCCCTATAGGATTTGTACAACTGCCCTACCCCCTCCCTTACCCCCCACCAAGACACATATTGCCAAGCTTTGAAAATAACCAATCCACCATTAAATATCAAACAGCAAATATTACATGTGAATAAAACAACCAGGGAACGAGCCTATTGAAATAAATTAATGAGGAATTTTAATATCTGCCAAGAAGCATACAGCAAAACTATAAGCAGGTACTGAATTGAAGCAAATCCTGTTTTGGAAGATCACTACTACCACTACAAAAGGATATCTTGTTATTGCCTTGGGTTTTAAGGCGAAGAACTGGAAGGACCCGTCCAAATTTACTTACAACCCAGTCCTACAAAGAAAAAAAAATTTAATTAGACTGACATTTATATTTGACTTAAAACTTATAATGGATCATTTACACAATATAAATAAATATTAGTAGGACGTTCTAGTCACAAAATAAAGGGTCTCGCAACTGGGACTGAAATTGTTCTGGAAGATTACGAGATTTCCCCTCAGCATTTGCATTCTCCAGTTTAGAAATCTTATACTGTACCTTGTGGTCTGGAACCTCTGTTCCTGGTACTGCAGCTTTCATGTGAAAGTTCTCCACACCAACTTTCTTTAGTGAATCTACCAGGCGAGTTGTACGGTCAACCTCAGGCGTCCGCTTCTTTTCTGCTGCTTGCTGACGTTCTTCAGCCAACCTGCAAAATAATTGAAAAGAGCAATTAGCCTGAAGCAAGTGATTTAAAAACTCAAATCAATCGGACCAGTATGTGTTGGTCATGCCTTTATCCTTATTAGCAGAACCTAAAACTGGGATTGAAATAGAAAATTGCTATTTGATTGCATACCTGTGTAAAAAGCTTTCTTTAGCCAATTCAATTTGTAGCGTTCCACCTTTCCACTTAGTTTTGTTTAACGTGGACACACCTGAAAAAGGAAGAGTATATTATCACAAACAAAATGCTGCAAGATGACTAATTTCAGTGCATATATATTCCCAGTACACTGATATGTTTTGTGCCAAAACAAAAATTTCTCTGTTTGAGATGGAAAACAGGACTTACACTTTCTTAGTTCCGTTTCAGAAATATTAATGTTAAGGTAGCCAAAGGTCTTCAATGGATCCCCTAAAAAATTAGAAAATAAGACAGCTTATCTACCTATCTATCTATCTATCTATAACATCCACCAACCCAAATGTACAAATATCTGTGTTATCAACAGCCCCTTGCTCTTGTCGTCAGAGAAAATCTCCAATCAGTATGTCAGGTTTTAAACAGTAAAGTACTTAACAAAATACTTAAATTCTATTTATATCGTATGTTGTTCTTGTTATTTGTCAAGTACCAAGTCATTTACCTTGCTCGTCTTTTCTGGTTACAATATCCACGCCTGACACATCTCCGAATTTCGCAAACCTTTGTTGGAGTTCTGTGTGAGAGATTGAGTGGTTCAGACCACCAACATATAACCGCTTCATGCTTCTACTCTGCTCCATTGTGAATGGTTTTCAGTTCTGCTCTTAACTCAAAGACGCATCTTTAAAAAACATAAATAAATAAATAAAAACACCGATTAGAAAATACATCTATTTAGACAACATTACACACATACAATAAATGATTTACAGTCCAGCTTGGTGCATTTAGTTATGCACAAACATAAAGCAGATTTATTAAGTAAACCTTAATAATACCTCAAGCTGCCAAAACCTTTTAAATTTTCAACATGTAACTGCTACAAGAAATGTTCCTTCACAGTTTAAACCTCTATTTGTCATCTCCCAATACAAAACACACACTTAAATAAACGAATCGCTAACAACATTAACATATAGTATTACTCTACTGTAGAACTACATCGTGTAGTCCACAGTAACCATACCTCACCACATGTGCACCCAACTTCAAGTCGAGGATGTTTACTCAGTGTAACACACATCTATGGTTGACAACTCACACGTACACGTGTTCATGCAGTTTGGTTAGATTTAGACTCAAATGTAAGACCGACCTTGCAAATAAATCAAAATAAATCGTCTCTCCCACAACCACAACTATACAAAACTCACATTGCCAGGATCTACGTGTCGACTATAAAATCCTTCCCCCGTCTCATTCAGACGAGAAACGAAGGTTCCGAAAAAAAGAAGCCAACCTCCAAAAAATAATACAAAATAAAAAACAACACAGTATCAATGTTGGCATTCCAAAGTAAGAGTTTTAAAAGTACCTTGAAATCTAGTTTTATATGAAAATAAACAATGGAAGCATAGTCTATATTTTAACCATTAAAAACTCTACACTTAGGCCAACATATAGTTCAGTAAATTCTGCGACACAAAATACCTCGGCAAAGCTTACTTCTTTCAAGAGGGAGAGGTGATGAGAAACTCTTTTTTGAATTGAAAGTTTTTCAGAATCATTTGTTGACAAAGAAATACGCGAATTCAAATTAAATTAAATTAAATTAAATAACTTATAAGTTTACGGCAACATTTTATTTTATTTTATATGACGTTATTATATTTTTGTACAACGCGCCCCGGTGCATTTGTTTAGATTGATACAGTCCAGTCCTGGCGCGAGTTGTTAGCCACTTTGAATTGAAAGAGCAGAGACTGTTGTTGTTGGTATGTTTGTTTTAATAATATTGCATAGTGTTTGCCTCTACTTGATATTGATAGTGTATATTATATAGTGTGTCACGTTCTTTCTTAATTATATTTAATATGTACCACGTTTCCAAAGACAGCAGCGAAAGCATGTCTGCATCCGACAGTGGTCAAAAAAAAAAAAAGTCATTTTGCATTTAATCTAAATGATGTGACTTAATTGTCTATGCTGGTTGATTATGAAATGGGTTTGTGATTTAATTGATACTAATATTTAATTGAAAACTAATTGATACAGTGGTAGACTGGTCGAAAGTTATGGTAAAATGTCTCCACCCGTACATGGTTTAGATATCTTTATAGCAGGATTCTGTACCGTGTCCGGGTGATAATCACTATTCACAGCATTGGTTTTGCAGCAGCTATCTTTAAACTTTTTTTTTTTTTTTCAGGTATTCAACATGAATAGCAGCAGTGAACAGTTATGATACTTCGAGATCAGACCTCTTGCATGAAATCAAGATGTTAGAAGAACAGTATGGAGACATGGAGCACTTGGGCACCTACTCAGAGAAGCACTATTACAACATATAGTATATAAATATATATATATAATATATATATTATATATATATATATATATATATATATATATATATATATAATTATTGATGCCAGTGTACTCATTTAAATGTTTTAGGTATTATTTAGACTATGTCCTCTTCAGCCACTGTGCATAATTGTCCCATGTTAAGGTTCCTATCTATGTGTCTTTTATTATGCATATACTTTATAACACAAACTGTTTCAAAACTTCTAAAAAATAATAAATAAATTGTGACCGACAGGAATATTTTTGAAGTATTGTGTGTTTTAAATAAATGTGTATGATTTTATACACTCCCCCCTATTTTAAAGGGCATTACTGAGAGGAAAATCAAAAAAAGATTCAACTAAGCAGCAGGCCTTTGCAGCTCTGAAAACAAAGCTGGATAGTTTGGAAGCAGAACTCACACAACAGTCACAAATCACTCAAAGAAAACACTGGAAAAAAGTAAGTGTAAAAAATCGAAATAAACTTGTTAAGTAGAAAAACAAACAAAGAACTTGACTTGGACTGAGCAGCTAGAACTTAAACCCAGAATTATCAACAGTGAGTCTGAGTCTCATATTGGGTCCTAATAGCTGCTGCACAATGTACAGTACTGTGCTTTTACCTTACTGTTAAAATGTAGAAGGACATTACTGATGTTCTAGAACTATTAAGAACCAACACTGGTTCTGGATTTCCTCATTTAGCCACTGGACCAAAAGCTCAATAAATCTTTCTACCAGTTTAGTGTTGTACCTCTTCTGTAGGTGTTAATACTTCTTTTCTTCCTTTTTTCTTCAGGCCATATCAAAGCTTTACAGCAGCACAGCCTATCCAGTCGTTGCCACTTCTTGGCTTTCCAGATCGAATTTCAGCTGATGGAAGTTCAGGTAGGAAACATATGTTGTGTTTCACACGATTAATTTATTTATCATGAAACTGTAAACATTGATATAATGTGGTTTTTAAACATAACATGACTGATATAATTGTTGATCTGTGATTGTAGTTTTGTCATAAGCCACCAGATGGCAGCCTTTACCCACCTCCTAAATCTACTGCTATTGTGCTAATGAACAAGCTACTGCATTTGGCCCACCTAGGAGTAGCAGATGAAATGTCTACTGTATCTCTGTGTCTTATGCATATACAAAATCTCTATCTGAGAGACATTACATTTTATGTTGACGTAGATCTATACATTACTGTAGGTTTTTATGGTAAAATTATTCTTACCATTTCTGGTTAATAGATAAAAAATTAGGTCCATTATGGATAATAAGGATTTTAGCAAACTGTGCAATGCTAAAAAAAAAAGTGGAACAAAATTAGAAATCTTCATTGTCATTGTAAGACATTCCATATCTAGAGTTACCAGGACCATATTATGGTCTATGCTGTATTTGGTAGACATTCTCTCTGTATTTGGTTTTATTAAAACAAAAGAAAAAAAATATATATATTTATCAAAGAAATCTTCAGTGGGCCTAGTTATTGTGCACCAGGAATAGACTGTATGATAAAACACTGGTTTCTGTTATTTCCCCCAGTGATCTAAATGCATTTCATTAATGTTAGACCTTGGTTGTTATTTGTAAATGCATTTCATTAATGTTAGACCTTAGTTGTTATTTCTATGCAGGTTTAAAACACGTAGGTTTTGTTAACATACACTATCTTTTCATGTAGATGGAGGCCACTGTCAGTACAACTGTTACTGATCTCAGCATAGTCGTGGAATCCAGTGAATTTACTGACATGAGTGCATTTGTGTCGAGGTATCATTTGATAACACCTTATTTGTGGGATTGTATCACGCATTTGAGTAAAGCATTGGAGAAGTAGTAAACTGTTCACATAATGGCAGGGGTGTGTGCTACTGAAGGCACTCGGATTAAGAGGTATCTACACCCAAATCTTTACGGTACCAAAAAAATATATATATATATATATATATATATATATATATATATATAATATATTATATATATATATATATATATATATATAATTTAATTGCATCCTTGAATGTTGTCAGTAAATTGATGAAGAAGCCAGAAGTTCTATATAACCAAACATGTATATTTAGCGTCCTAGTTGCACCCTTCTTTCACAGCTACATAATAGACACTCTGTTAGCACTGTGCAACTGGTGAGCTCAATGCCTACAAGAGGACAACACTTGTCAGGCTTGTCAAATATTGTATGAACATGGTGGGGGTATCAGGATGTGTCTGTCAGCATGGGGGTTAACAGTTTTATTAATATCTATTGTATTCAGAATATTTTACTTTGATTTGTAGTGTGCTTATTAGTCAGGTCACTTGCAGGAAACGACGCAGGTGCATGACTAATAAGGTGCCGTGCTTACTGGAGGCAAACGTGGATAGGTGTTACTTTTGTGTCGGTTCTGATATGAGGTATTTGAGATGTGGATGAAAGTTTACCACAGTATTTATATTTGATGTTATCATATCCAGGATAAAAAATAGTTTTCTGAGAACAGCAGTGGAGCTGATTTAAAAAAAACAAAACAAAAAAAACAGTATGTTGATTATTTTCTTTTGAAACGTTTATATCTTGAGGGACTGTCCTTTCCATCAGTTTTTGTGCTTTTCTTTTTGTTTTTGTTTTTCATCCCATTCATCCCATTTGATTTGGTTTTAGCCCACATCTCCAGTAGTGGAAACATTGGCAATTAAGGTATCTTAAGTAAACAACCCTGTCAAATATTTTCTTACTTTGCTGACATTATTGATCTTTGGAAGAAGTCCAGCTGGAAACAGGACTGTGAATCTGGACAGCTCAAGCTTGCAAAATAAGTTTTAGGCATCTGTTAAATGGGTTGCAATATCTGCTGACAGAAGACAGAGAGACAGGTTTGCAGCAATCTGGTGTTGCAATATAGTAAGCCTCCGCTAGGTAGTAGCAATGGCAGCTGTAGCACTGATGATAGCATCAATGGTAACCATAGCATACTGGTATCTACACAAATCAGACTTTCACAAAAACAGTAAAAAGGAAAATCATTCCAAGACATTTAAAACAAAGGACGTGCAATGGCAATGCACTATTCGCCTTTTGAATACTTAAGTTGGGGACATGTTTATAGCCTGGCACATCAAAATGTTAGGACAGAGGTGAGTCTTTTAATCAATTGAACTGCCTAAAATCATCTTGTTTTAAAAAGAAAATGATGAATTGCAAAAATGTTATGTAACTTGCAGCCCCCGAATGTCTGGTCTGAAACTTTGTCCTGGCAAATAAAAAACACTTGAGGAAAATACTGGGGACAGTGATTCTTACCACAGCTGTAGGAGTGAAGTGTGTAGAAAGAGTGCAAAGAAGAGCGACCAGATTTATTCCGGGCTTAAAAGGCATGTCATATGCAGACAGGCTAAAAGAATTGAATCTGTTCAGTCTTGAACAAAGAAGACTACGTGGCGACCTAATTCAAGCATTCAAAATTCTAAAAGGTATTGACAGTGTCGACCCAAGGGACTTTTTCAGCCTGAAAAAAGAAACAAGGACCAGGGGTCACAAATGGAGTTTAGAAAAAGGGGCATTCAGAACAGAAAATAGGAGACACTTTTTTACACAGAGAATTGTGAGGGTCTGGAATCAACTCCCCAGTAATGTTGTTGAAGCTGACACCCTGGGATCCTTCAAGAAGCTGCTTGATGAGATTTTGGGATCAATAAGCTACTAACAACCAAACGAGCAAGATGGGCCGAATGGCCTCCTCTCGTTTGTAAACTTTCTTATGTTCTTATGTTCTTATGAGTCTTTTTGCCCTGGGATAGTAACAAAAAAGTCCTTCAGGCTTTCAATAGCAACTGTGGTACCTACTCTGTGCAATTTTTTTGTATTGTTTGTATCTTTCCCTGTATTTCTAGTTTACAGTATTTACTTGGGGGTCAAGAAGAGCTACTACCTTGTAGTGACCCCTGGGCAATGTCTCTGACGGCAAAAAGGTCTTCAAATCGAACTTAACATGCAATGCTTAAGCAAATCAGTGTTGGGCTTGGTTAGTCCTTGGATGGGAGACCACCTGGGAATACTGCATGCTGTAGGCTGCATGTTAAGCTCATATGAATATATATACAGTATTTATTTAAAAATGACCTCCCTCTTACTCAGCTTTCATTTGTGATTTTCTAAACAGAATGGTTGTGAGCTGTTGTGATTTTACAAACTTTAATTGTAGAGCTGTTCTGCTATTCAAGATAGCTTTTCTGTACCTGGAAAGCTTGCATAATGTATCATAGACTTGCCATCTTTCCATTGCTATGAAGTTTCTCACATCTGTTTTTATACATACACACATATAGAGCCTAATACATTCATGTTAACGCCTGTAACTAGATGAGTCTTAAATTATGGAAAATTACATGTTGTAGGTTAGTTTTGTTATCTGTTGTACAATGAACATCTGCTTAGCAGACACACGGTAACATGCATAGGTCATAACAATGTTCAACATCTTGAAACTAATAGTTTTGTTGGAAATGTAAAAAGTGTAAAAGAAATACCAGTATCTCTGATTATGTTGTTTCTCATGGTCTCAAGTTTTTATTAATTTATATATTTTTATATATACATCTGTAGAGTCAATGTAAAGGGAACTAGTTAGGTACAAGGGTCTATGATAATTTCTGACCTGCAGTTCATCACCAGTGACAATTCGTCATGGAGGGTACATTATCGTATCACAGCTGTTTAAAACGCTACAGGTGAAAATGACCGGTGTGGCGCTTGTAACCCTAACCCTAATCGGTGAGTTACTGACCGTGGTGAATTTGTTGCTGGTGATTAACTGTTGGTGATGAGAAGTTCGTGATGAATTGAAGGGATACCTAGGTACAAATATATGTATCGGGGGGGTGGGGTGGCATTGGTTTTGTAATATTATATGAATAATTGACAATTTAGGTGAACTGCAGAATCCTTAACCAGTGCTTCTTATGTTACTGTCTTTTCTAATGTGCCAATGGCGAGGTGCTTCCTCATAAGTATATTGTTGTACATTACGATTGTGGAAAAATAGGTCTGGTCTTTTTACAAAACACTGCCTCTTCCTGGTCATTCAGGATGCTTTCTGGTCTTGTTTGGAAGTTCAAATCTCATGAGATGTCATAGTTTATATGGACGCATATTTAAAAAATGGAGGCGGAAAGAAACTTATCTATTAAAATGATTTCCCAGCTATCCAACCGTTATATATGTACGTTATAACGTTTTCTTTTCTGTTTGTAACATCGTCTTTTTTTTTTTGTAGAGCTGAAGATACAAAGAGCCTTTTGCTTTTCTTTCGGACTCTGAAATCATTTGCGGATTGATGTGTGCATCAAAAAAGGACGCTTTTGCATTTCAAGGTAGGATAAGATGATCTGAACTGAAAAAATACTTTTTAGGGCAGCAGTATTAAGATCTTGCACTGCAATCAGCCCCATTTTGGATGAGCGTTTGGTGGTTAGTGTACTGTGTACTTGTGGTGTTCTGTTTTGGTGTGGACAGTGGCAAGGTTGAGGTTAGAAACTTATATTAAGGCTTTATGTAACATTGCACATTGCATTGGTTTGGCCACTGTTTGCACAAAAGAATAAACAAATAACTTTCGTAGTCAGATCTGATCAACATGAGGGAACTAGCCATAAATTAATACAAGAGGCAGCCAAATCTTTTATATATATATATATATATATATATATATATATATATATATATATATATATATATATATATATTCTCCCTCACAATTGCATTCCTGTTTTTATTCTAACCACAAAAAAATAACTTTACTTTCACTTTGGTATGGTTTAGATACTATATTATTTTAGACCATTTGGTGGAATATTTATTTTAGCTTAGAGCAGTTGTGGAAAACGAAAACAAAGATGAAATTTAATTTGTGCTTGGTATAAAACATAATAACGGCTGCTTTTTATTTATTTATTTTTTAATGTATTTAATTTTTTTAGAGGTTTATGTAACCTCACAACCAAATTTGTAATATGTCTGTGCATGTCAGGAATTGCTTTGGTAAAGGAACTGCTGGGTGTCTTTTTAACTTGTATTTTGAAACTGCAAACATTATATTTATTCTAAGCATAATGTTTTAGTTAAATCCTTACCCTTCGTCACTTAAGTTTTATTTATAAACTCCAGTGGACAATTCTGTTACGTTTTAATTATTTAAAAAAAAAAAATTATGCTCACATTTTTCATGGCTTGTTAATTTAATGGAATTTGTTGATTTTAGACAAAGTTTATTGGATCCTACAAAAACATTCCAGGAACTCTGGGAATTAAGAAGAATTGGCTGGTTAACTTTTTTTTTTTTTTTTTTTGAAGAGTTAATTACTTTTCCATAATACCTGTGGGAAAAATGTGTGTATGCTTTTCTAACCCCTGCCCTTGTGAAGCAAGTAAGAGATTTAAGGTGGTGTTATGGATGTTAGGTACAAGTGAATCTGGAAAGAACTAGAAAGCAGTGAAATTGGTCAACTTTGCCATATAGTTTTCATAAATAGTTCTGTAAATCTTTCATACAAACACGCTGACTGGTCTTTTTTTTCTCATAAAAATAGTTTGCGGGACATCACTTCCTGTTCACATATCTATTTTTTATGAACCCCTTCTAAGTTGAGTCTTAGAATTGGTTTTATGTGTGGCTACTTAAAGAAGTCCCTTGTTTTAGACCAGTGTTTCAAACCTGTGCCTCTCCCAGTCCTGGAGTCTAGTGTCAATTGAATCAAAAACAGAAACCCCATTGTGGCTCATACGGCCCTATTTCCCTCCTTAATGTTGATATCAAGATTATTACCTATGGCCTGTTATCTTCAGTCTCTTCCCCCTGAACCAAAATCTTTATAGACCAGGTAAATTTATACTTTTTGATTGTGCACTTCCGTCTCTCCTCTGGCCTCGGTCTGTACTAATAATACAAATGTCTTGCTGTAGGTACAGTGTTAGGCAGGGATGCTTTATCCTTCCTGTTTGGTTGTTGCTGTTGAGACCCTCTCCAGCACTCTGTTTGACTGTTAAGATCTAGTGGAGAGAGGAGGCATGGCCCTCTGACCTTACCTTCTTTTGTTTCTGTAATTTAACAGTATGTAATCTTTACATTGTAGCATGTGAATGCACCAGACACCATACAATGGCATCTACTCATTAAACATTACAATCACAGTTTACATTTGGTGGTAGTGTAAGGTTATTAAACTTCATTATAGATTTCTTTGTATTTCACACTTTATTTAAAAACGGTAAAGTGCACGATTTACAACTTTCTGAGGTGGTTTTCCTGTCTTGAATTATTAGATCAACAGTCATCAGATATTTCCAGAATAAGAGAAAATAAAATAAAGGTCTTGCTAATTGCTTTTTTCTGGTATTGTTTACATTTTTCTATTGATTTCAGTGGAGGTTTGTATGATGAGTAGAAAACTGGCAAAGGGATCAGCATATTAACTTATTCCATCAACTGATTGCAATTCGAAGATGTGGAAACCAAGCTACAAAAGCAATGTGGACCCAATTCCATTATTTACTTGGATCACAGACTGAATCTGGAAGCCAACAGACGTAGCCAATAATTCATTTTTAACCTTTCAGTATAGCTGCTTTAGTAATTCAATACATAATACCATTTTAATGGTCTTAACTTAAAAAAAATAATAATAATAATTAAGAGAACAAACATATACTTGTATACCTCACCCCTGACGCTCTTAATGCCTGTGAATGATTATGTTGTTATTTTGTTCTTACCCAAACACTTTAACAATTTTGGGTTTTTACAAATTTTAAAACCCAAATAGCAACTTATTATTATTATATATATAAGTATTATATATATATATATATATATATATATATATATATATATATATATATATATATATATATATATATGCGCGATTGAGAGAGAGAGATAATATCAGCATTCATTTCCATTTCTAAACTTGTGTGACATGACTAAGTAAATTAATGTATGCTGCTGTACATTTATTTGAAAGCAGTATGTAACTGCCCTTATATTTTAAGAAGCCAAATCACATTACATATATGACACTTTAATCGCTCAAGCTTAAAACCCACCTCAAGACTTTGGTTGCAGTGCTCTTTATGCACTTGTGAAATCGGCGGTGTTCAGGATATTGATGTATTTACACTTGCTATAAGACGATAATATTGGAAGGCATCATAAACGTATCATAAGTACACTGAATTTGGTCTGAAATAGTTTTACAGATACTTTTAAAGGTAATAACAGGTGAAATAAGAATTTAGGAGTTCAAACTCTGCGCATAAATGTGTTTTGAAGTTAACAAAAAGAAACAAACAAAAAAAAGTGAAATTAAAATTGCAAAACATACTGTAAGATTTCATAAAGCCAACTCTGACAAATGGAAACTGATGATTCTTGCATCTGAAAATGAGCAGTTGTGCAAACCGTTTTTTTTTTTTTTTTTTTTTTTTTTTAAACATGACATTTTAAACAACAGAGTTTTAAAACACCAAAGACAAAGTTCTTTCTGTCTTCAATGCATCTTGCATATAGCCAACTTGGGTTAAATTATGAGGTTCTTTTCTATTTACAAGGCTGGTTTAGAAGTAACTTCCAACAGGCAGCGTTTTCAGGCAGATGAAGCTGTTTGGGTATTTGGCCAGCAAAATTGGATTACCGTCGAGTCTGATCTCCTCCATTTGTTCACGAATATAGTTGGTGCTGTTTCCCTTGCAGAACGTTTCGTCTGAGATTGAGGTTATGTTGTTGTTCTGTATTGGAAGAAAACAGAACATGGTTATTACGAACAGTTATTTCACAGCACTTCTAACAGTATCTGTTTTATTTAAATGTTGGTTTAGATGATGACGGATATTAGAAAAGTCTTGTAAACCTAACATGTTAACTAAAAGCATTGCAATTTATGGCAAAAATAATTGCTGCAGTTAAGAAAATAATTGGTCACATCTTCAAAACAGGAAATTCCAAGCAATATAAATACTGAATGTTATTAACAGTTCATTGAAACCTGGCTCAAGACTTGTAATCCCACAGTCAGATCAAATAGTGTACTTTTGTTTGAAAATTCTTACATTGAAGACCGCCAGTAAATATAGCATTCGTTTGCCGATCAGATATGCAGAATTCTGTGACACAATGCGTTGTTTAAAAATCTTAATCTGTGATTACAGGAGAGATGGAGACTTTTGCTGATCATTTTTACCATTATGCCTGTCTGTAAATTTCTAATCTTTTAAGTCTAGACATGACACCAGTGTTATTTGTTTATTTATTATTTTTGTTTTGTATTGCTTGAATGTGCTGATGCAGACAGTTAAATGAGGGGTGGGTGCACACACCTGCATGTGTAGAATGCGCAGGCTCTCGGGCAGGTGAAGAGGCACGCTCTCCAGCTGATTGTTGGATAAGTAGAGATAGGACAGGTTGGTGAGTTTCTGTGAGAGAAACAGACACATGCTGTATTGAACAATCCTTGATTACTCATACATCATAATTTGTGGGTTCTCTTTCTGTAATTTGATCTGTATGTTTGTATACCAGTACATAAATGGTAATAGCAGGTACAACTCCCAGTCAGAATTCAGAGGGTTCTTTCGCTTCATAAAAAAAATATTCTCAAAAGAAGGTTGATTTTGCTGGAAGTGAGGTGGGGAATTATATGTGGTTCATTCTGGGCTTCAGCACACCGCTAAAACCCTCACTACCTCATAGTCAGCCTTCAGAAGTCTTTTGCAAAGCTGTTCGAGCTGGAATAGGTAACATTTCATTCAGCTTGGCAAATAACAATCTACATTTCAATGTCTTTTTATGTTATAAAGGAAAAAGAAACAAAAAAAATGCCTTTAGTTGTAAAAATCAAACAGTACATAGAGGAAAATTTTGAATATTGTAGTGAAATTAAAATAAGGGATTGCATTGGATTACCCTGAAAGCGTTGGCTTTCACTCCTCTGCTTTTGAGCATGTTATAATTTGCATTGAAAACAGTCAGTTTAGGAGGCAGGCCAGGAAGTTTGGTCAATTTGTTTTCAGCAAGTGAAAGCTCCTCAAGCTGAGGGAGCTTTGAGAAGGCCCCCTCTTCTATCTCTTCAATCAAATTTCCAGTCAGGTCAATTCTTTTCAAAGTAGCTGAAAATAAGACAGAAAAAGCTAGTTAAACATACAGTACAGATATTAAGTGCCTTAGAAGTGCAAAACAACCATGACTTGCGATCTTCTCTGAAACAGTATGTGCTTTCTTTTGATCCACAGCGTACTGCGCTGTTTTGGTAACAGTCACAAAATTATTCTTAAGTTGTTGCCGTCCTAATGTGCCTTCTGTGTTTAATGACATATAGATGCACTCATGGAGACTAAAATGCCTGCATTAGAAACCTACAGTGTGATTAGTCATATGTTGAAAAACAAACACGTTTACTTACGAAAGTTTGCAAAATCTTTTGCGTTAATCCTTTTAATTTTGTTGTAGCGTGCATACAGGTAGGCTGTCTCTTTTGGCAGTGCAGGGACCACATCAATGAGGATTTCTTCACAATACACTGAGCCCGTCAAGCACACACACAAGAGGCAAGTTGGCAGTTCTGAAACAAAGCCACGCAAACTGTCAGAGAAGGCTGTGAGGTGGGGTGCATGGGATTCATAGTTTAGGATCACCCAGAAAAGGTCTTCAAAAAACAGTACACATGTGTTGTTGCAAATGCATTTCCTAATATTTTTATACTGCATGTGGATCTATATCAATCTGTTTTTTTATTCAATATTTACCTGAATCTGGTTGTGGTATTACACCAGGAACTGTGTCTGACTGAGGAAAATTCATGACATCCGTCTGTAAATAAAATGCAGGTGAGTAGCCTGTTTTGAGCGTCTTTTCCAAGCATTTATGTTTATGCGGTCATGTAAAAGCCAGATTATTTTCAAAAAGGAAATGACCTCCTATTTAACATGCCTAGAGCTGTTGCAGTCTGCACATACAGTATTATCCATGGTTCTAAAGGAAACCCATCCTTAATATCTTTTAGGAATATCCTAAAGGGCAAAAAAGTCTAATACTTAAGAAAGGAACATTTTAGAATTCTTGTGTGTCATTTTGTGACAGGTCTGATGGCTGATCCAGCTTTTATTGGTATTTATTTTTACCATCATGGTTTCAGACAGAAGTATGTGCAAGTCTTGCTGTGGTCTTCCAATATTTGGAGAGATAGTAGACATTATAATGCAATATAATAGCCAATAGTGTATTCTAATGTGTTTGTTAGTTGCAAAAAGTCGCCATTTCACTTGAAACTAGAAACCAGTTACATGCAAATTCATAACTGAGAAATATTTTCTCTTCGGTGTGCTTGGAGATTATACTATGCCCATACAAATCTAATATTATATTCTTGTTAAGAAGGATTGTGCGGCTGTACAATATTATGTCTATTTCGATATAACCTAAAACAAATCTGTCTTTCTGTAACTTCTTATATCGTTAATGGAAAGTGCGTGTATCAATGTTATGGTTATGAAGGTTCTCCTTGCATCACAACTTCTGCAAAGCCAATGTTAAAATAAAATAAAATAAATAAATGTCCCATTCTGTGAAGCGCCCCTTTCCAACCTTATGTACTTTCCAGTGTTTTATATTTATTCTTTGTAAAATACTAAAGAACTACAAACTAGCTGTTCTCTCCATCTCTAACATTGTCATGTTATATTTCTAAAAATCTGTTTATAATTCATTTTTATCTAGTTTTTATTTCATCTGTCTGAAAGACTGATGGTAAGCATCATAAATCATTAGAGCAGCAGCAGCGACCTATCACCCTTTTTCCATCTAACAGTCCCAAAGCAAACAGTTGCTACTAGAGGAATTATTCCGCTTGTATAAAATAAAGATATGTATTTTAAGTTCTATTCGCGGCTATTTAACAAACTGAACACAGATATGTTAGGCAGCAATGCAGAACTATTTAAAAGTTGAAAACAGTACCTCTGGCCTTTTAGCTTCCAAGAATTCTTCATTGTTCAGTACTGAGTCTTCTTCATTTGAAATGGCAGCCTCCTCTGTGTTTTCAAAACTTCTATCAAAAGTTTTGACTGTTGCTGAGAGCACTAATGGTACAAATATAAATGCCAATAATAAAGGTGTTAGCTTGTTCATTTTATCTGAGGGTACTAGGACTTGCTACAAGTTGGAGGTAAAGTAATGCAGGTCTGGTTGTGCTAGAATATTTTCTTAGTGCCTGGGAGTAAAAAGTGAACTGTCAAATCTGTATTTAAAGCCTGCATGAATAGCTGCCAGGGAATTCTTAAGCATGAGTTTATGGAACAACTTTAACCCTGTAAATTCCACCAATAGGAAAATTCACTAATTTCAAGCTTCTCGTATTTAAAGGGGACGTTTTGAAAGAACACAAGCGCAGTTCTATTATAACAATGTTAAACGTTGTTATTAATGGAATGCTGCACTACTGGCTTAACTGATGGCTAAAATGCGCTTTCATATGGTCAAATATAGGCAATTAAAGTAATTACACATTCATTTTCTAAAAAAATGGAAGCCTGTTTTTTTTTTTATTTTTATTTTTTTATTGCAGCTCATGTTTCAAAATTAGCAGTAATTGGCTAAAAGCAATTATGTATTGCCTGTTTTTCTTTTTAACCCGGGTACAGTATGTTTAATAACTTAGGTCTTGAACTCTATAACAGTTCAGTTGGGAAATTGAATTAAACACATTTTATCAATTAATATTTGTCTCAGACATTCAACTAAACTACCATTATAGCTGCTTAGATTCTATGACTTAGCTAAATGGTATGTGTTTACAAGGATTTCCAGAGTTTTTTCAGATTTCTATCTATAATGGTTTATAAGCCCTCATGGTTGAATTTATTACCCGCAGTTACAGACAGTCAGAAGAATACAGCAATGCAGCAACTTTCTCTCTCTTATTTCTGGTAATAAAAATGGAAAAGATTTTCCAAGTCTGTATTTGGAAATGCAGTTTAATGTTTGATATTTGTGCTTAATTCCCAAAATTTAGGTTAATAAAAAAATGTATTAAATAAAAAAAAAACACTTCAACGATTGATGTCTTTCAATACAAACAATATTACAAACACGTACTAGTTTTTAAGTGCGTAGTGATTAATTCATCTCTTATCACTAAGTCTGTATGAATGGACACTTGACAGTCATAGTGTTGTTCTGTAATACCAGTACCACAGTCCTACCAGCCTGCAGCACACAGGTTAAAAGAAGCTCTGTTAATGGCGACATTCTGCAAGTTGTGTTTGGCTTATTTCCTTGGCAGACACACAACTGAATTCTCTAGCCGTATGGCCTGCTCGTCTTGGTTAGTCATTCTTGCAGAGTTGTGTATTTCTCTCACATTTAAATGTGCCTTTTTTATGGTTCTGACTTTGACTATATAGAGTAGGAGGAAGAAAAGCGACTTTGTGCCAGTTGTTGGAGTTTGTATTGTATACCTCTTTTTCAGATTACTACGATGCTATGGCCTTCATTGTGTACTTTGTAAACTATGCCTTTCAATCATGTCTTGTAAGGATTTAAACTTGGGATTGTTACGTATTTTGTATCAACAAAAATGTTCACGTTCAGTGTTTTTTTATTTCTTCATTTCCATTGTCACATGCTTACAATTAAGTTGTCATCCAGCCCTAAGGTTGGAGCATTTTGTTGTTGAGATATTTAGTTTTAATATATTAGCATGTTTAGGGAAGTGTGTGTGTGTGTGTGTGTGTGTGTGTGTGAGATTTATCAGTTATATTCACTGTAAAACAAAAATACTGAAAACTCTGCCACCTGGCCATGTCAGATCAATGCGGAAAAGATGGATATCAGGTTAGCTTTGAGATTGATGAAATGTTTTTTTTTCCATCTCGCTATTTGCCAACATTTCCCTAATATTTGAAAGTTTTTTTTTTTTTTTAAATTTATTATCGGACGAGTTACCCTTTTTAGAGGTTTATTCATCCTTTCTCCTACAAGTCAAAAAATGTATGATTTTTCTGTCAAACCATGCAAAACAACTTTAAACCCTTAAGTCTTTTCAGGCATTCACCTATTTAAGTGCCTTGTTCATAGCTTTCTGTGTTCGATTTTCAGTGTCAGATTGCTGATGTGTGTGGGTACATGCTAGGGCTTATACTGGCTGAGCACTGTCTCTCCGTAATCCCCCAAGTAGTCATTTCCATCTTGAAATGCAGCACATACCTGCTTTCAAGTAGAAACTAGTGCTTGTAAATGAAATGATAGTGTGTCTAAAAGGATGTTAGAGAGAGTTGATAGGTAGGCTCAGTGACCCCTGTGACATTTCACCCTCGTCTTTGGCCTGAACAAACATGTTCACAATGCACCAAAAGTTTACTAAGAATTTCTTTGTTGGTACACGTTTGAAATAATAAAAAAAAAAAAAAAAAAGGCTTTTTACTCGGAATGTAATATTAACATGTTGGTTTGTATTTGAAGTAATTTATATTAAAAACTGTTAAAGTACCTGTTTCGAGTCCAGGCTACTCTTTTTGCACAACTGGCCGAGCGGCGCTTGGGACGGGGAGGATTTAGGTCGGCCAGGGTGTCCTCGGCTCACCGCTCGCCAGCGACCCCTGTAGTCTAGCTGGGCGCCTGCGGGCTTGCCTGTAAGGTGCCCAGAGCTGTGTTGTCCTCCTACACTGTAGCTCTGAGGTGGCTGCATGGTAGGTCGGTTGACGGCACACGCTTCAGAGGACAGCGTGTGCATGTCTTTGCTGCTTCCGACTCACGGGGGGTGGTAGTGGTGAGCTGAGCCTGAAAAATAATTGGATATGCCAAATTGGAAGAAAATGTTAAAATAATTGCCGATTTACTAAATAAAAAAAAAAAAAAAAGACAAGGTAAAATACAACCCAAAGTGTAATCACAGGTGTGAAGGTTGGTTTGTTGTTCTGCTGCACGGAAAAGAAAATACATTAGAAATCTATATATTTTTGCCTAAAGTGGTAAAAGTACATTTATCCAAAACAGAATCGGCTCAAAAACTACTACAGAAACCATATTAGTGCTTTAAAACAACTGGAAAATCTCTGCAAGGCTGTCTTAAGAAAACTGTCTGGGAAACACAGAAATCATGAGCCTGTCAAGCAGCCCCTTCATTTCACCCCAGAAAAATGGAAAAGGGCCCAGAATATTAAGACTAGAGCAGTGGAAACAAGAGGCCTGAAATGGTAAGTAATAACACAGGTGTGCTAACAATTATAAAAGCATGTAAAAAAATAAAAAAACTACTACACTAGGCTCTGTGCCAGCTCCTGGAAAATGTTTTTACTGTATTAATTTCCTATAGTACAGGTCTCCATCATCAACAGTATAAACAGTTTCTCACGCAATAAAGTGCATTTTGTTAACAGTACAGGTTTTATATCCCTCAAAACAGCATGTTGCAAAAACATTCAGCAGATCTTTATTTTGGCAGAGTTAATGTTTTATGACCATTCAGTTCAGAGCCTTGTCAACAGCCGCACACTAACAATAATATAACATGTAATAAAATAAACTAAACTACTCATATTATACAATCAGCTGTTACCTAGTTACGGTAGTCTTAGATTTATTTTATTCACGGTCTGAAGGTCTCTTGAATATTTTAGAGCTACACGTCACTAAAGCAGTACTTTATAAACATGTTTTCATATATTTTGTTTAAATGGGTGAAGAAAATAGGATGGTGGATCTCTATTTATTTTTTTTATTTTTTACTGCACGTTAGTTATTCCTATTCTGGTAAGGGGGGGGGGGGATGACAATAGTGCACCGCATGTCCCACCACTGTTTTAGTTTTTATCTTAGAAATGGAAAGCTATGAAAAATATTATTGGAAAGGGAGTCATATAATGGATATTGAAAGACCGGCATTTATAACCCACTGCTGCTGCAGCTAGGAGCAGGAACATGCCTGTGGGCTGAGCAAGAATGTAGTAAATAGACATCAAGGAATTTATACTCTACTGCAAAAATGTAACCAGTATAACCTTTGTAATGTGTGCCTGCTGTAACTATACATGGTGAACTGTGCAACGTATCGGCATACCAAACATGATTATATATGCTTTACACAAAGGCAGTATTTGCACAAAAGGCTATAGTATTCATTAATAAATTGGAAATGGCACAATGCTTTATGAATACATACCTACAATTATTACTGCTTGCTCCTGAAGACTGTTGTCAAGAATATTTTTATTAAAAAAAAAATAGTAATAATAAATAAAGCTGAACTATGGAAATATGTATGATGCCCTAGCTTCATTTTACTGTATTGTGAGACCCGTTTTAGTTCTTATCCAAGAGAATTGCATTTCTAGGAGCAGCAAAGAGCAGGTTGTAAGTATCAAGTTTAATACTAGCTTTAATTATTATTTTGCTTTTCTTTATTTCTTTAGTTTTTTTCTAGCTGGGGGGTATACAAGTCATCAAATCAGTTTCTTGTGTTTGATTGTTTTCAAGTTTCTAAACTTTTCAAATCTGGTTTGTGGCAGTAGTGTGGACCTAACCGCTAACTGTGTGTGTTTCTTTTTTCTTGTACCTGCTGATAGAAGACACCAATTCTGTAGGCCACATCACGTTATAAACATAATTTTGTTAAACAAATGTGGTATTAAATTTGTGTTTATAAAAAAAAAAAAAAAACACAAGCAAAATATTACAAAGTAGAGCCTCTGAAAACTATGCGTTAAAAAAAAAAAAAAAAACTGTATAGTACTTGTCTGTAGTTGACATAATCTCTCAAAAGGAACTCTGCAACAAGGTGTATTACATAGATTTGTTAGGTAACGGTTTCCTTTTCATGTGAATCGAGGGGTAAAAGCCATTTTGTTGAGCTAATGTTTAACAGGACTGTTTACAGGGAGATGATGGTTGCAGTTATTGCTTGAGATGAAATGATAGAAATGGAAACTGGCAGGGCGGTAGGAGAATGCCTTGCACATATGAGAGGGGGCAGCGAGAAGCCCTGCGTGTAAATAAATATATTGTTTGTTTATTTTAGAACAGGGTACTCCCCACCCCTGTGATTTATTTATTGTACAAAGGATGGCGAATAGCCGAGTGTGTTGTTATTGTTGATTTGAATGGTTGTTGTGTTATTTAAAAATACGATGTTTTCTTTGTTATTGTTTGGTTTTGATGTGGTCTGGCAGATTCAATGGTAGCAGCTCCTATTTGCCAGACATCTCTTGAGAATGTGGTTGGTGCCGTTTATTGTTGTTTAAGTGTTTGTAATTACTTTGTTAAATTCACCAATATAAAAGCCTGCAGCTCTCTGCGTTCTAGGAGTGGAGTGTTTTAGAGCAAGGAAGAGTGAGCAGAGAGAATCTGAAAGTAAACTAAATGTAGGAACAGTGAAGGTGGTTGCCCAGCCTGACCTATATTGTTTAATGTTCGTTATTTTGTTTTGTTTGAATATTTATTATCGCTCCGTGAGCAGTGTTTTTTGTTAAAATAGTTTTATTTATTTTTGTTTAATAAAAAACTGAACAACTGAACTTTCACCCGAGCGCCTGCCTGTTTGTGGCTTCGTTTCCCTGGTCTGACGTCACCACTCAGCCATACCTGTCACAGAAGCCTATTAGAGTCTAGAGTTTTTGCAGGAACCTCTTCGAGATTGTGATACAAAATAAAAAGTGGAAAAAAAAAGCCAGAAACAAAACTTGCTTATATAATGCTTTTGTTTACCAACAGTAGATACATTTACATACATAGCTTTTGAGTTACATTTATTAAATATTAAAAGCCATACACGAATGCAAGGAAGAGAGTTTGAAGTGATCAAGACAGATAAATAACGGCTGCCTAGAAGCCTATTCAGAAGTAAGCTATGAGACACAATTCTAGGAGCACAACGTTTCATTTCACATATTTTTGCTCTGATTTATATACACATTGTAAATTCCCAGGAGTACAAATTATTGAAGAGCTGATTATGATCTAGCTTTATTTTATATATGTAAATGTATTTTAGAAATATTCAGTTGTAATACTGTACTGTGTATTAATCTTTAGTGGACAGTTGCAATGTATTTCTTAGTGCAGTTTGTTGTATATGTTAGAGATTACATATTATTAAAATGTAGGTAATTATAAAGCAAGTATCCCTTTAAGAACATAGGCCTTTATAATATAGTTCTGATAAACGCCTGTCCTTTTGAAATCGCCTGACTACACTGTTTTCCATATTGAATTTTCCATTTATGCTTTGGCCGGGAGCCCCTGGAATTCTGCCCCTTCTAGGTATTCTTTGAAGCATATACCAGTGCTTACAAACTGGTTTATAAGGTAAAGCTGAGGGACAGTGATGTTGGTTTGAAATGTTAATTGGCAATTACTGCATCTTTTCCCAGTGAGCCACTAGCGTGATCGACCAAACTGCCCTTCCCAAAAGATCACGGGTTAATTAAGACCGTTAAAAAATTCAAGATGTCTTTCCTTATCAGTGAAAACCCAATTTTTTATTTATATATATATATATATATATATATATATATATATATATATATTATATATATATATATATATATATATATATATATATATATATATATATATATATATATATAGTAGTCGCCAGTAGATTTTTACCCCCAATTTGGAATTGCCAAATGTATGTATTGATCCTGGTCCACCACTGCAACCCCCACACCAACTTCGCAAAAGGGCGTTTGACACATGCATCGTCCGAAACGTGCCCTGCCAAGCTGTCTTTTATTGCACGGCAGGTCCACAACGAAGCCATCAGACCTATAGTGCCGGACGACAATACTGATCTGAATTGCTCCACAGCTGAACCGCAGGCACCCTGCCGGCCACAGAAGTCACTGGTGCATGGTGAACCAAGGATTACCCGGCCAACCTGAGCCCTCCCTACCCGGGCGGCGCTTGACCAATTGCGCGCCGCCCCCTGGGAACTCCCGGTCATGGTCAGCAAGTGACATAGCCTGGATATGAACCAGTGATCTCCACGCGGAGCGCCTTTACTGGGTGTGCCACTCGGGAGCCCCCCAATTTAGTACTTTTGCATGAGCCCCTTTGATAGTGCTTCACGCTGTAAGGGTCACATGTATGAGCAGATTTATGGTTTCTGTTTTGCTCACACTGTAGGTCTGCATCTAGAATATTTCTACAATACAGTTCTCCCATCAGGAAACAACACGTCAGGGATTCAGTTTTAGACAGACATCAAATCACTCTGTCTGTCTGAGAGAGAACTTGAAAATTCCAGAAACCCTTGGCTGTATGAATGAATGGACTTTCGATTTGTCTTTTTTGTTCTTTAAGAAATTAGAAAATTGTTGTTGAAATTAGAAAGTGCACAGGCTACAGTTGTTTACAGCAATTTAGCAATTAATATCATGCATAACTTTTAGCTTATTTAATATAATTGTTCTACCCCTATACGTGCTCAGAATGGTATTCAAAGTACACTTTTCAGTTAGATTACGTTGTATTTTATGGTCCTAACCCAGTCTTTTTAAGGTAGGGTCAAGCTTTAAGGCTGAATACAAAGTGCTAATTCTGTGCAATATTCATCTCTCCCCTTTACATGATTAACAATTGGGTTTATTCTCATTGTTCAGCCTTTCATAAATCTTTGGTATACTGCTTTATTTACTGTTATTTAATAATAACCAACAGTATTCAAAAGATACATGGCACCCAAGGGTAAACTGTACTGGTAAATAGCTCTTTGAATACCACCCTTGTTGTATAATACAGAAATTAACTGTACCAACTTTCTGTCTAAGTGTATTCTTTTTCTAATAGTACTGGATCTGATGCTGGCACAAGCGTTAGAGTTTCAGAAAAACGAGGGAGCACAGGCTTAAATACCGGAGGTTCTATGTTATGTTGGATGACTTTCTGTTCCCCATAGTAGATGATCTGGATGCGGGGGAAGCATGTGTATACATAGTTATTTAACTGGTCTTTCAGCTTGTTCTGGTCAATACGAATGTAGGTGAGCAGGTTCGGCTTGGCGTAATCAATTGAGGGACACATCAATGAAACATTCAAATCTGTAAAAAACAAAAAGAAAAATGTCTTTCAGAGTGGCTGACAAAACAAACAATACGATATGGGTCACAAAAGGTCGGGCATTGTGTCCTCGGCTCACCGCGCACCAGCGACCACTGTGGTTTAATCGGGCGCCTGCAGGCTTGCCTGTAAGCTGCCCAGGGCTGCGTTGTCCTCCAACACTGCAGCTCTGGGTGGCTGCATGGTGAGTCAGCAGTGTGTAAAGAAGCGGGCGGCTGATGGCACATGCTTCGGAGGACAGCATGTGAACGTCTTTGCCCCTCCCGAGTCAGCGCAGGGGTGGTAGCGGTGAGCTGAGCCTAAAAATAATTGTACATTACTAAACTAAAAAAAAATAAAAATGACTTTTTTATGACATTTTACATTTTTTATCTTATTATTTATTGCTGAAGAAGACTGGCATAATCTGGTGGCTGTATAAGACTTAGTAAAGGGCAGACAGGTGCGATTGCCAAGCGCTGGTTTGTGCAAATGAGGAATGAGCTGCATAATAAATGAAGATTTCTGTTCAATATAAATTCTTTAGGGAATTAAGAAACTAAAATTGTTGTGATCAATATTTAATGTACAATGACATGTCAAATGTTTTTGAGGAAATCACATGATAAAATATTTAAAACAAAGAGAACATACCAACAAATTCATTGTGGTTGAGGTACAGATGCTCCAGGGATCTTGGAATGAAGAAAGCTTTGGTTAGTTTGTTGAAGCCCAGGTTTAGTTCCATCAGACTAGATAGGTTGAAGACTTTGTAGGGAACCTCTTGCAGTTTGTTATAGGATAATCTTAGGGCCATGAGATTTGGCGTTTTCTTAAAATATTCCACTGGGATTGAAGATATAAAATTGTTCTCCAGGGACAACTGCATGAGGGACGCTGGGAGATCTGTAGGCATGGATTTCAGTTTATTGTTGCACAAGTTAATTTGCATCAGGCTTTTCATTCTCAAAAGGATTTTCCCCTTAAATGCAGAGTCTGTGAGTTTGTTATTGCAGAGGTCAAGCATCGTTAGGTTGAGCAGATTTTGTAGGGCATCTGCTGACAGCTTAGAAATCTGATTGAAACCGACAGAGAGTCTTTGAAGGGTGCTGGGCAAAGGCGCTGGAACAGTTTCCAAATTGTTGTGCTCTAAGTGAAGTTTGAGAAGGTTCTTCATCTTTACAAACACATCTCGGTCGACAGCAGAGGACTTTATTTTGTTGTGGCTCAGATTGATTTCTGTGAGAGAGGTTGCATTGAAAAAGGAACTTTCACGCACAGCTTCGATGCTGTTGAACTGAAGGTAGAGGTGACGGATGTGATGCGGGACATTGGGGATGATCTTCAGATTCCTGTTGTCACAGTGCATTGCAAAAGGATAGGAAGGCGGACAAAAGCACTGGCTGGCACACTCATAGGAATATTGAACATACTGACCATAATATAAGCCTGAATCAACCGAATAGGAAAAAGTGGGCAGTTTTACTAAAGGGGGCTCTGTATCTGGGTCTAAATAAAAATCTTGAGATAAGACATTTACCTCAAAGAGAAGGACTAAAATTGATATTTGAGTTAGAATTCCCATAGTTATTACCTTGAAATGACCTGTTGAGGAGAAAAAAAGGAACATATTTAGGCCCCTACATACAGCAGGATACATGAAATTGATGAAATGTGAATTCATGGAAATCATTGCTTGGTTAAAATCATTTGTACTCTAATTAGTGTCAAGCACCATCAAATGGCTATTTGATACTCAATGTTAATAATATATATATATATATATATATATATATATATATATATATATATAATATATATATATATATATATATATATATATATATACTTATATATATATAAATATTTACCAAAGTTAATTATTTAAAAAATGACATTTGCATTGATGTTGTTTACTGATAACTATAAGGAAGTTTGGAAAGAAGTAGCTTCATATTTCACAGAGACTGAACTTATTCCAGATAATCACAGGTTAAAGGATATCACACAGCATGATCTTGTAGTCATGTGGCTTTGCACCTACACAATATCACAGTTCTGTTTGTTTTGTCACGAAACCAGCTCCACCTCAAATCAGACCAACTATTGCAGTTGATTTGTGCTATGCTAAACTCTGCGCTTCAGAAACCTTTCAGTATTTTTACTGCATAGCTATAAATGTCATAGGTTATGTTAAAAGCCATTGATTGGCTACTGACATATTAATAATATTGTTTCTGCTTTTGATATTTAAAGGTATCGATATGATTAAATATTGAACTTTTAGTTCAATAGTTGCATGTGACGGGTGTTCAGCGCTGAGAAATTACACCAGCTGAGGCCTACTGTCTGCTGTATGTGTTCTCTGTTCTTGTTCCTGTTTTTAAATTGATATTTAAATAAACTCTTGAGATTGATTTTAAGAAGACTAATTAATTATTTTTAAGAAGAAATCGAACCACCTTACAATAGATAACTGTCTACAGCTTTGTACTTGGCATTGGTCCTTAACGGCATTCTCTGAGAGCACTCCAACTCTCTATCTAACTTCAGAAGGCTTTTTTCTGTTTGTAATGGTGGAGCCAAGTTTTTTTTTTTTTTAATCTTACCAAGTCAGCAGAAAGGCTGCTAAGAGTTTATTTAATTGGATCAAGTTTCTCTTGTGGATTTTTGTCTTTTTGGTTGCATGCCATTGTACTTCATATTTAAAAGCCATAGTTTATTGCACCACTTAATGAATCAAAGTGCTTTTGGAAAAAAAGTTTTTTAGAATGAGCTCAGTCACTGGTAAGGAGTAACACATGTATAGTTTTAGCAAATAGTAATTTCCAATGCTTGTATAAAGTATTATACTTTATTATGCTTGTATAAAGTATTATATTATTTTGTCCCTTCTCATATAATATCCAAAAATGAATGAAAAACTATTTCACAGTAAATAACATTAGCAATACAACCCTACCCCCCAAAAACAAACAAACAAAAAAAAAACATATGTGTCTGTCAAATGCAATATGCTGCATTTGCTGTCTTTTCATGTTCATGAACAAGTATTAAAGCCTCATCCAGATGCTTCTGAGCAGCACCAGAATTGATTCTGCTGTGATGTCATCATGCAAAGACATAATTGCAGGCAGTTGAATATGAACCCATTCAGTTATGTTTTCATGGCATTGTACACTGGTATGCTGTGTGCATTAAGTGTAGGGTGGCAGAACTTTTGCTGACAGATGTTGACTGTTAATGACTAGATAAAAAACTACAATAGAATTAGTTTTTTGCTGCTAAATTGTTTATGATTCTTGCTTATATTTTAAGATGACAATGGTATCCCTAAAAAAAGTATTGGCTGAGTATTTCACCTTTTATAGGCGCAAACCTGTCCATTGATTTCCTTTTAAGGAAAGAAATTCGCTGTCCCCTCAATGACAGCGCTGTTTAGATCAATTGAATCAACCCCAATACCTCTTCCTATCTTTTTAAAATGTATAAAAAAAGTTCAGCCATTGTTTTTAAACTCAAAAGTTTACCATTTTTCTCCACATCGTTACAAAATAGGCAAGTGATATTTTGACGTACCCTCTACTATATATATATATATATATATATATATATATATATATTATTACTAAATAATGACTCACTAATAGTTTAGTTTGTGTTTCATTGTTAAACTCCCATTATATGCACATGGAAAACTATACTGCCCCGCAAAAATTTAAGGTAACAGCCATTCACTTTTTATATTTTTAATTATGTCTTACCAAAGTTTGGAATTATTTTCTCAGTTTTTAATTGAGCATTAAATGCAATGCTCATTTAAAGAAAGTAATTATATATGACAGAATAGTCTCCTTCTTATTTGTATTTTTGGTTTGAAATGCCAATATTAAAATGTAGGACGAGTATGACGAACGGTGTACATGTTTCCTTGAAATAAATCGCAATGTCATACCTGAACAATGTTTGTCTCTCTTTGTCTGGGTGAAGGGCACCCAAAGCCTTTTAAATTGAAGCCAGGTCCTCAATAATGCGGCTGATTCGTGCTTCAGTGGCAGATGCAAGACAGTGTTCTCTTCCTCTGGCTTATCGCAGTCTTGTGCACACTGATGCTAAATGGCTTTGAGGTAGATTAAAAACTGACAGTCTTCTCTTCATCATGCAAATTATCCTGGAAGCAAATAGAGCCATGTGCTCAGTGACCTCAGTGAAGCCTTGTGGTTTCTGCTTTTATTTCTCTTCCTTTTTTGTGTGTGTGTGGTGGGGGGGTTAGGTGCAGAAGGAATTTCCTTGAAGACAAAACATAAGGAATTGATACATATTTAAATGGAAAAATATGTGCTTTGTGATTAGGTCTTTTTGTCTGGATCATGGCTTCTTTCAGTTGGGTATATTGTGCATAAAGCTCTTTGAATTTTGAGAGTAGTTTGTGGTTGCTAGAACTCGCTCTGACTGATAAGCAATGTTTATATGAGTTAATAAGAAAATATCTTTATCTTTCTTATGATTTGAATTGTTAAACACATGTGAAGTGCCAGTTATGGATAAGCTCAAATATACATATACTTTTACCTTTATTATTCAGCTTTAATGCTTTGGACTAGACAAGCATTAAAGAAAACAAACACTGAATTGACAACAAAACTGACAGAAGGCACCTTTGACCATTGTTCCATAGTCCAATTTCTGTGTTCTTGTGCATATTTGAGCCTTTTTAGTCCTGATTGATTCCAAGAGTGACCTTCGTACTATGCCTTCTGCCAGTTCTGTTGTCAATTCAGTGTTTGTCGTCTTTTTATTCCTTAAGGATATTATCTTCAAGTATTGCTCACCCTTGTTAGACAGCTTTTTGGGTCTTCCAGTCCTGATTTTGTCAATTACAGATGATGTTTCTCTCTACTTGTTGATTATGCTTCGGGTGCCACACAAAATCAAGTAATGCAAGCTATTTCACACAATGTTTTTTTTCCTCTTTATGCAAGTCAAGTTTGTTTATAATAGTAGAAAACACTAGTGGAGGCTTTGAGTAAATTGTTGATGCTCATAATGCATCAGAGTAGAAAAATGCAACATGTCTAAGACTTTTGCACAGCAGTATATAAAAAAAAAAAAAATCTCCTGGAGATGTTAACAATGATTTCTTCTTTTTGAGTTTTAAATAAAAATGTCTCCATTAGAATAATAATAACAATAATAAACATTCTTATGCAAAGACAACTGTTACATTGCATAGCTATGAATAAATTATAAAAAATGTAATTATTATGTTTGTTTTTTCTAAAAGGATTGACAAGATCAAAAGTATGGAAAATTCTGCAAAATGCAAAGTTTGCAGATTGTATCCATATGTTTGTTAAGCACATATTGCAGAATTTGTGATTAAATAGCGTACCGGTTTTCTAAAGTGTGGTGCCAGCAGCTCTCGAGAGCAGCCTTCCACATGGTGGGCAGTTGACTGTAGCACTTGTGACCAGAACGTCATTGCAATGTTGACACTGCAGTACAATGTTACCAAAAATTGTTTGAAGCTTTGCGGTCTTGCTGGTTTTGCTGTAAGATAAAAAACTAAAATAAAATACCGAATCTGTAAATAATTGAATGCCAGTTTGTTTACGGTATGTTTTACATTCCTCTCTCTGTTTGTTTGACTTGTTATTGAACATGCTGTAGAGTTTACGACAGTACTTACTGTTGCAAGTATATAATAAAGGTAATCCACATGCTGCATTACCCCTTCTGAACCGATACAGCTATACCTTCAAAGAACATGGATCATGTACCCAAATCAATAGAGAAACAGAAACTCAGGTCTTCTCTAATTGTTTTGTTCTATTTCATGATCTAACCAAAACTAACTCTTTCAAGAAGAACTTTCTTCGCCAGTTCTACCTTTCCCCTAAAAGAATCTTAAACTTGGTAAAGCCAGAGCTGACTATTTTTTTTTTCTCATTTTACTACTACAGTATTTAAATATTCATATCTTATCTAATAAAACACTGACATTTAGCTGCAGTTTAAAAAAAATAAAAATAAATGTCAGACTTGACTGCCTGCAAATGTTTTCTCAAAATGGATCTGCAAAACATACCAATGGCCCTGACCTAATATCTTGTCTTTTGGGTTACTCCAGAAACTGTACATCTGTTGGTGTCTGTACTGCATATATTCTGAAGAAACACTGACATGCAGCCACAGTGTGCCGCAGGAATGTTGTTTTAGTTAAACACCATGAGCTTTAAAAGTAGCCAAACTTTGTTTCTATATCAGAGTATTAAAAAAAACAAAAACAAAAAAAAAAACACAGGATCTGACCTTTGAACTACCATGTGACCATAACAATCTGCATGCCCGTTGTTGAAGAGGTATTATGGTTCCGAAATAATTTAATGGGGAGATGTTGCATTTTTCAGAGGTGTGCCATGTTTTAAACTATGCATCAACCCTGTAAAGTTGCCACTTGGACATCTGCATATTCCTATAGTTTAAGGAAGAAAACCTTTATCTGACTCGCCCAGTCCTGGCTGTTTCTCAGTTCCTTCATCCACTGTTACACTCATCTCATCTTTTGAAGTGTGAGCATTATGTGTCGGTGTTGGAGTGCACGGAGGACTAATTCTAGATTTGTATACAATCAACAGCATTTATCCTCCATTTTCCAGGTGATCTAATTAGTTGTAGCCTGCAGTGCCCCTTTAGCACACCAAATGTTGATAAGTGAGTAAACATTCTCTTTTTCATTGCTTCCTAAATTGTAATGCTTAATTCTGTCTGTGGCTTTGTTATTCAAAACAAAAAAATATATGGTTTCAGCAAAACATATCGGGTTTCAGCAACATTTTAATCAGGATAAACAAGACTCCAGACTTGTGAATTATTATTAAATTATGAGTTTTAAGAATTGACATTAAATATGTAATGTGCTAATTGCAGAGGGGTGGCCAATCAGTGTTTTAATTCTGCAAAAAAAACAATTAATCAGTTAATTATAAATGGGGTCTGTTCAGTTGATTTAAATGTTATATGGATTGCTCTTTTTATAAAGGTTGTGAAATTGCTGTGGAAAAGAACATTATTCTACCAATTCTCTTATTATTCCACTTGTATTTTGTAGGCCCCAGTGTTTTATCTTTGATTTTTAAATTTGCACACCTGAGCCAACAGAGTAAATGAGGGGTGGAAGCACAATCATGTCTGTAGAGTGGGACAGCTAGAAACACAAACACACTTGTAAAGCTGAGAAATAATTCATCCAACTGGATAGATTTTTCTCTCTTTTTTTTTTTTGGAGTGGGGTCTTTATTGTGTATGTAGTATTAACATTGTCTAGATTTGCTTGCCAGAAGAAAAATAATAGTAATTGAAGGGTTGTTAACTTTTAAATTATTATTAACTTTATTTCATTTGTTAGGTTAAAAATGTAAATATCTATAGTAAGAGCAATACGCATAATTGCATTGAGATTTGCTTGCTATTGTTAAGTGAGCTTTTTGTTCAAAGATAATATCATATTTTTGCAACTACTTCTCAAAAATTTCTAATACGAGTAGACGGATTTCTGATCGTTTTTTGGCAAGAAACTTGTTTTTTTATTAAGATGTATTTTTAATAACAATTTCTGCTATTGCTGTACTACTGTGTCTTGGATTTGAAAGCAGGAGACACATTTTAGGGACTTTTGGTTAATTTTGTGTCTTGCATGACGGTATGTTTTTACAATGGGGAGTGCCACCTTGGTGTTTGGCTGATGCAGAACTGTTGCACTTAGCCCTCCTGTATTGTGCAATTTTCCCACGCCACGCTGTTCTGAAGCATGTCAAATACAACATAAACACAATCATGGTCTGTGTATTTTTTTTTATATATTTTTTTTTCCGTGTTTGCATTGGAAGACGATAGCGTTGGCACCAATACTTATAATATAAACATCATTTATAAATAAATACTTTGAGGTGAATGCATAAAAAAAGATTAAAAAAAAATGTATTGTTTGAAAGCCTGACTTTTACCCAACAAGATTCAGTTTCTTCTGGTTCGGTCTAGTATTCATGTATAATGACTAGCATAATGCATTTTAGGGTGTGTGTGAGATAGATACATGCATATTAGTTTTCATTGTCTGCATGCCAACAAGAGATTACGATTTGAAATGACCCTGTTGTTGTCATTTAGATAAACAGAATAATATTTTATATAAAACATCAACTTTTTGTGCAGTTCCAGGTGCTTTTAGCTGTGGGAGGAAAATGCATTAAACCTGTTGTGAGTTTGAAAGAGACATCAGTTGTGATACGTGGCAGAAGGAGTTCAGGCCAACCTGCAGATTTTTTCCATATGTTTCCTGTTAGCAGACTCCCTCTCCAAATTGAAGGTCTGTCCAGTATCTGATTCTGAGAATAAAAATTTTGAACTTAGAAAAAAAAACAAAAAAAACAAGCGCTAACATGTTATGATAAGAGATCAGAGTCAAAACCTAATAATAATTTTTCTAACTGTTTTTATTTGCTGTTCAAGTTGTATTCAGATAGCAACAAAATAACAGCATTTCATCTGCAAAGATACACTTCTCATGCTGTTAGCTGTTGAGGTTGCTTAAAAATATAGACAGACCAGGATAGATAGTGTCTTCTATTTTTTTGGTAAATTCACTGAGAATCTCAATATGCAAAAATTAACACTTTACAGACTTCAAGGTTTTTATGTTATTTTAATAGAAAAAAAAGTGTAATGTCCAATTTGTGTTTTTCATTGTCAGTGACAACCATAGGGGTCTGTACCTTGTATGTTTCTTTTGCTGGTCAGCATATTAAAAGTTTTTTTTTTTTTTTTTTTTTTTTTTTCATTAAGAGATGTTTCAAAGAGAACATTTCATGTGTTATCAGTATGTTAAAGTAGCATCTAACTTTTTTTGACTACTTCAATGCCAATTGAAGTACAGTAAATCTTTAGGAAAATCAAAGCTTTTTCTTTTTGTGGAACTATATCGCCATCTGCTGATCAGAATCAAAACATTTAAAAATTACACGAATTACAATTCTATTTGGAATGGCTTAGAATCATATAACAACAGCATTTATTGGGGGGCGGGCAATAGAAATTAATAATGTTGAGTTTGAGCTCAGAACTTACCTTAGAATACACACTAAGTTAGACAACAAAAATGCATACAAGAGCAATCTTTATAAACAGCTGGTGTGGTTCAATGCCTTTTTCAGCTTGAAAAGGTTTGTAATTTAACATCTCTCTACAATAAGGGAGCCAAAGGGGATCATAAAAGACATTATTAATATTTATGCATGCAACAGAAAAGGTTTACTAGAAGACATGTATTAATATGCATGCATGCAAAGGAAAAGCTTTAAAGACATGACTTGGCTACATACAGTTGGAAGTATCAGAAGAGTGGTGCAGTGATAGCAACTCCTGCCAACTCAAGTTTGTCTTTTAAAACCAAGCACTTCATTGTTCCAAAGTATAAATGCTTTAGATAAGAAAAATCTAATTCTGGAACATCACAGTTATGCTTGTTGATTTGAAAGTTCCTGCTTTGTATTTTCAGACGTTCTTGCTGGGTATTGCTTGAAATATGAAAAGCAGGTATCATCAGACAGGTTGTTTGTCTTTTAAGATAATTCCTTGAGAAATGTTCAAGTCAGTAAAGATACAATAGCATGACTACTGATATACGTCTTGGCCATGTTTTTGCAATCAAAAGAAGGGTGGATTTCTTTTAGACAAACGTAGTGCCTTTTCCAGTGTACTAAAGTATGGTACTACAATGCCACACTGAAGAAGGCACTATCCAAAAAGTTTGTCTACTTCATTTTTTACCTGATTGAGTGTTTTGAAGTCATGGTGGATTTCTTTTAAAACCCAGACCATTCAGATAAAAAGTACACATTTCTACACTGCAGGTAAGGCTTTACAATGTCTGTTGAATTTATACTGTAGACATTCAAGTAATTATTTTAGTTTATATTAGAATTTCGTAAACAGGCTTGTTTGACTGCTAAACCTTTAGACTATCATTCAGGGTTTCACTTCCTCTTCCTGGAATTCCCCAGCTGGACGCCCATGCGGATGGAGACGCAGCGAAAGGCTGCTGGCAGTACATCCCAGTATTTCACAGGGTTGTTAAAGAGGCTGATGCCAGAATAGGGGGACTTTTTCACATGGCCCCCTGTTGGGCAGAAATCGTTCACACCCACACCAGAAATATTGTTAGAGTGGAGGTAAACAACCTGAGAGAGAGAGAGAGAGAGAGAGAGAGAGAGAGAGATGTCATTCAGTATTCATTTTATTTGGATTTGCAAATTGGTGCTAGCCTTTGATAACAGTATGCTGAAAGAAACACACCAAAAATATTGTAAATAGTGGAATTATTTAGTTTTGTTATGGTAGCATTGGGTCAGAAAACATCATTGTGGTTCCAGGGCAACATAAATACGGGGTTTCGTTTGTTTAAGAACAGGGTGTACTATTGTGACGGCTCCAAAGAAACTAGGTTAGGCTACGTTTTTATTGCTTGCTGAAATTTCGAAGAGACAGTGGCCTTTCCCTTTTGCTTGTCTCTTCGACTCCCTTCATCTTTCCGCATCTTTCTGTAGTCACTCTCTCTCTCTCTCTCTCTCTCTCTCTCTCTCTCTCTCTCTCTCTCTCTCTCTCTCTCTCTCTCTTCCTCCCTCCCAGATCATTTTTCCTTTTCAGATTTCCAGCATGAAATAAAATCCCAGCATTGTTGATATACTTACCTGTAGGTATTTCAGGGATGCTAAACCAGCAGGAACTTTTTTGAGTTTGTTGTTATCCAGGTGAAGTTCTCTTATATTAGGGATATAGGCTAGGCTTCCATTTTCAACAGATTTGATCTGGTTATGTCCAAGTCCAAGTCTGTAGCATTCATTGTATAAAGAATAAGGGTCTTATTAAAAACAACTGCGAATCGTTATTGAAACTTACAATTATTTAAACAGTGTTTCATTTGTGATAACTTCTTTATTCCATATAGCAGTTGGCATTTTATATATAGTGCTCGGGCTATTAGTACTGTAAATATGAAACGATAGAACAGGAATTTTCAAAACTAAAATGAACAACGGACCTCAGCATTGAACAAACATCACTGTTATTTACCTCTGAAGATCTTTGTATCTTATAAAATCTTCAAGTTCCACTTTTCCAATCTTATTGTAATCCAGGTGAAGCTCATGAAGGGAGGAAGGCAAATCTAAAGGAAACCAATAGATGCAATGGCTTAAAAGTCATCTGCTGTGAATTGATCCCCACTTAAACATCAATTTCTTAATTAAGGCTTAATGCGTAACTACCATCCTGTAATGTATTCCATTATAAGTTTATCGATCTGAAAAACATAAATCTATGAAATGTATTAGTTCTGTATACATCATTTGTTGTCTTTACCTTTAGGAACAGCAGTTAGCCTTGTCTCTGCGATCCTCATAAAAAGCGAAGACATGCCATCAAAAGCTCCTAGTTCGATCCCGCTGTTTTCAAGTGGATTTGCACTCATCTCTGAACAGTTTGAGATGAGGAAGGGGGGGTTACATTAAATATAGTTGGAGCAAGAACTGAAAATAAATTGTAATAACACATCTCTGTACTATAATACCATCTGCTGGTTTTAAATGTCATTACTGTGCATATAATTTGTATCTGACTTTATATCAAATAGTAAGTCTGTGCTAACTGACTGTTAATTGCTGCCAAACTTAAACAAAGCTTCTTGGGACAATCATGAAGGGCTCCTCTGAGGAGAGTGATACCTGGCATTGGTTTGGATCTACAGAGTTAGTGTCTGAGAAGTTGTCAATTTCTAGACATTTAACCTTTGAACTTTCATTACCCTTCATGTATTTGTTGAGTACATTTAGTGTCATGCAGTCTTTCTTTGACATGCAATGATAACGTCACAGAAACACCTTTTTATGTGAGAAGCCTGCAGCATGAAAAACATGTCTGGTTGAAATGTAGATGCTACAAATGGATGTGGTGGAATACAGTGTGTATAAACTTTCCATGATGAACAATAATCTTTATGAATTTCTTTGTGTTTTTTTTTTTTAATAGTTACCACTCTACCTTGAAAGCAGAAGTAAATAAATTAATGAATGGATAAAAAAGACAAATACATAAATAAATCTGAACTTTTCACCCACTACCTGCAGTTCCCTAATTTAAGTGAGGAACAGATATCTATACATTCAGAAGATGGGGAGCAAAAGAAAATAACAACTTAAAAAAGACATACCAAGAACATGCAAGGACTTCATTCCTTTGAAGGCTTCCTTTTGGACTTTGCTGATCTTGTTATCGTGGAGTCTCAATTCCAGTACAGTTTTAGGCAGGTTGGCAGGAATTTGTGTCAGCAGGTTATGGGAGATGTAAAGCAGCTGTAGCTTATTCAAATGACGGAAAGCCTTTGGGTGGATCTTTGATATCTTGTTGTTGATCAAAAATAATGCCTAGATATTGAGAAAGTATAGGAGAACATTTTTTAAAAAATATTGAATGTCATGTTTTACCAAAATTAGGATGTTGTTGTGTTTAATGTAGCCCTGGTTGCACAGCATATGTTTATATATATATATATATATATATAATATATATAATATATATATATATATATATATATATATTATATAATATATATATATATAATATATATTACTTTATTTCAGTATAGTTTACAGTGCTTGTCTTCGGTGGTTTCCATGACAATATGTAGATGAAAGAAATAAAGAAAAAGCTTGATGTAACAAAGGACTGAGGTAAAGATTAGAGATGTAATACAGACACCTTGAAATACACACAGAGGCTGTAGGACATTTAGAAACAACGCCCACATCTGTTTAAAAAGTGTTCACCTTTCTTTAAAAACTATTCCCTAATTGGCAGGTTTGAAAGAATAGTTTCCTCTCTACCACATACCATGGTACTCCATTAGAGGGAACTGTAGTCTGACTTGGTGGTAGACACTGTTCCTAGAAAATACAGTGTAGAAATCTGCCTTAAGAAAAAAAAAAAAAGCTCTTGGTGTCTGCCTGCTTTGCTGTTTTATTTATTTTTTGCACCTGATCACCAGGCTTAGGATTACGGCTATTCTGATACCACTTATCAAACACAATGTGCATAGTTATTTATTTATTGTATAAAAAACATTTTACCAGCAGACCTCTATGACATGAAAATCAAGATCCGATTACCCAATTTTCAGATATGGAGGGCTACGTGGAATTTCTAATTCAATAATAAATTATTAATGTTCTTTGTAAACTACAATGTTTGTTTTGTTTTCCTAAATATGGAATTTCTGCAGTAATCATCAGAGATTTATGCATTCAGTTTCAGACTTTCTAAAATGTTTATTTTAAGTGTTCTGTGAAGCATGTGAGTTTGGGTTATACTCCTTGTCCTTTTAAGTTAGGGCAGCGCTGACCAAGAACATCCCTGCGAAATGAAAATCTGGAAGCTCTCTAGTGTTAAAACAATACCAGCCCAGCCCTCCAGCCCATCCTCACTGCCAGTATAACTGGCTTAAGACAGGCCAGCCAAAGTTACAACATACTGAAGTACAAACACAATTTGCAGATTTGTGTCACACACCCACACACTCTCAACCTAAGTTTAGTATTACCAACATACTGAATACCTGCAGTGCATCAACCCAGAATGCAAAGCTACTTATGAGACGTTTTGTAATATTTTTTCTTATTTAAAATAAATAAAAGCAAAAACCATGAGTGGCATGACAAGTGTGCAGAGTCACTGTGAGTATGCTGCCTGTCAAATCGTCTCTAAGGACTAACGTCCTTCCTGCAAAACTAATGAAATCCCAGTTACACAGACTTGGGTATAAAGTATTCAATCAGAAAATACGTTCTTACTATTTGACCTGCTTAATCTCCCTGTGTTGTGGTGCCAGTACACTGCATTAGTGAAATGGTCAAAATATATCAAGTTAAAGAAAAACTGGATACTTTAAACAAAGTGCTGAAACTAGATACCAGCTACTGTGATGTAGAAAGTACTAGATACTGTGAAGGTAATTAATACACTTGTTTTTTGTTTTTTTTGTTTGAACGGACAGGTATTGAACATGACTAAGAGTTTTTCTGAATTTGCTGTACCTGTTGAAAGTTTTATCGATGTTATTGAAGGATTGTTTTTGCTTTTTGGCATGTGCAAATGCTACAGCTGCTCTTGAGTACTGCAGTCTGTTCATGACTTCCTAACCAGATGGATATCTGGCATAGCTGCTATTCAAATGGCTATGGTGTTGTTGCTGGTTTCTCTATTAAAGGTTATCCAGCAAAACAAAACAACAAAAACACATTTTAAGCAGATGAAGTAAAAACAAACAAACAAACAAAAACAACAATTATTTAAATATGGGTGTGCAGATAACAAATGGTAATTGCCACATTTGGCCGCAGGTGGCCTGTAGTGTATGCAAAGATCCCATTCTAAGGTACATAGTGTACACACAGTGGCCCTGTGTGCTGTGTTTAATTCCATTACATACATTTCATTTATAAAAGTCATAATTGGGCTGCTGGGTGAACAGTCTCTTAACATCGTGCTATCTTAACAGCAAGCGAACTGAACATAAAGGCAATTAAAAAAAAAAAAAAAAAGGATTTGTCAACAAAAAAATATGAATGGAAACATTTTACCAGATGAAATGCAGTTTAACAACCTCGCTGTGATTTCGGTTGTACAGATTATTTAAATTCAGAAACCAGGAGGTTGAGCTTGCGGTAATAAAGTGTTACTAGTCGATGATGGATGAAGGAATAGTACTGATTTGAAAGATTATTTGGAACCGTGAAAAATGGGTCTTACATAGAGATTTTTCATCCCCTTGAAATCATTCTCCTTGATTTCAGTTATTTTGTTGTTTTGAAGGTCAATCATTAAAGAATCTGCAGGGATGTCTTTTGGCACTGATGTCAAACCTGTTGATTTAAAAAGGAGAGGAAGTTAGGTGTGGATGCACAGTTAGGTGTGGATGCACAGGTTAAGAAAAGAAATATGGAAAGTTGCACTACCAGCCATCGAATAAAAGATGTTTTACCAGTTATGTAAAATGTGAATTTAGAATCACATTGCAATATTACAGTGCATTACAATTTGCCTGGGTTCTTGCAATACCCTGCTACAGAAGAGTGAGTTGCTGTGCCATGTTCCTAATGTAAGTAAAGCAGACACATGGCAAATTACATTTAATGGAGAAAAGGGTAAGGTACTGCATGCAGGAAATACAAATGTGCATTATAAATATCATATGGGGGATACTGAAATTGAAGAGGGAATCTATGAAAAAAACCTAGGAGTTTTTGTTGACTTAGAAATTTCTTCATCTAGACAATGTGGGGAAGCTATAAAAAAAGGCCAACAAGATGATCGGATATATTGTGAGAAGTGTTGAATTTAAATCAAGGGAAGTAATGTTAAATCTGTACAATGCATTAGTAAGACCTCATATTGTGTTCAGTTCTGGTCACCTCGCTACAAAAAGGATATTGCTGCTCTAGAAAGAGTGCAAAGAAGAGCGACCAGAATTATTCTGGGTTTAAAAGGCATGTCATATACGGACAGGCTAAAAGAATTGAATGTATTCAGTCTTGAACAAAGAAGACTACGCAGCAACCTAATGCAAGAATTCAAAATTCTAAAAGGTATTGACAATGGGATTTTTTCGAGCTTGAAAAGAAACCAGGACCAGGGGTCACAAATGTAGATTAGACAAAGGGGCATTCAGAACAGAAAATACTAGGCAATTTGTTACACAGAGAATCGTGAGGGTCTGGAACCAACTCCCCAGCAATGCTGTTGAAGCTGACACCCTGGGATCCTTCAAGAAGCTGCTTGATGAGATTCTGGGAGCAATAAGCTACTAATGACCAAATGAGCAAGATGGGCCAAATGGCCTCCTCTTGTTTGTAAACTTTCTTATGTACTTTCTTAGATTCAATGACATGAAATGTAACTTGACCTGAGCTGTGCAAAAATATTGTAGCATTGTTCTCCACAGAAAGATGGATGGATACATAGATCAATGGAAAAGGAAGACCTGCCCAAAAGCTGTGATAATTAGGGCTACCTAGCTGGAGCTATGCTCACCTGCATCTACAATGCAAACCCCCCCATCACCTGCTCCCTAATTCCACCAGTGATAATTAATACCCCCCAAAATATGTGGGGGTCAGTTTGAATGATAACTTCATCTGTTTTAAGTCCTTGTCTTGGTCCCTATCCAACAGCCTGCAACATATATATGCTGAATATAGTCCCTGAAGTAAATAGGAACTGTTCTTTATTGCTGGTTAAGGGGACCAAACTATCCAGACCAGTTAGCTCTAGTAAATTGTTCACCAGTTCTTTTGGACTAATCAGACCTTCCAATTTTGAGATTCCAATTTTCCTAGATTTTGGGATGCACAAATGTGTTTCTTAATACCTCAAGGAGCTTAACTACACTATACGTGTTTCTCAGAGTAAAACCTGCCTGCTGTACATCACAATAATGGATCTGGGGGTGCTGTAAGGATATGAATACCAGCTGGTTAATGTGCAAGGGCATTGTTGTGCTGATTATTCAGTCTGACTGAAAACAAATTGCAGATTGAACCAATTACAGGCCCATCTAATTTTCATACCATAAGTCACCATATGACTGTATTCAAAATAAGTTAATTAATGATTACACACATGCAATTGCAGTAATTTTTCCCCAGGCTGCTTATAAAACTATAATTTAGTTTTCCCTCTCGCTTTAAAGTTTCCAAAAACTGGTCGCTGTTGGATCCAAGTAATACCCCAAATGCATGTAGAAATCACTTTGAAATATGATGTTGTCAGCTTTTAGTGTTTATTAGTAGACTTTGATTTACTAGTATATTTTACCCAGAAAAATTTGTTGAGTACATAGTTTCTAGGTAAAGGGTTTATAGCTAATGAGGTACTTCCATACAATAGTGATAATTTGTGGTGCACTTCCGTTTACTGAAGATCTCTCATGAGCAGTTTTGAAACAAGCGTGTATCATAGCAAACCTAGCAAGTGTTTTTATTTAAAAAAAAAAAAAAAAAAAAAAAAAATGCTATCTGGTATCATTGTAGGTTATGGAAAGATCTCAGTTTCCATGCCTTTTTTCAGTTAGTCTGTTACACTTGCACTTGCTTGGGCATTTCACCTCAGCAGTGTGTTTGGGATCAAATGTTGGTTTGAGTGCAATGGGAGTGTCATACAGAGTGTTTATGCATGAATGGCCCAGTGTCAAATCTGCAATAAGTTCCCCTCTGTACAGTATACAGACAGCGTGAATTCTAAAGTATCACTTTTGTCGTGCAAGAAAATTCTTACTGTGTGCACATACTTTCAGGGTATACTGCCACATGCTTTTGCTTTTCAAATTTAACATTTTCAGTTTGTGCAGGTCTTGAAAATAAAGGTGCTCCATTATACCATGACACAATGGTACGACCCCTTGGAGGAATTGGCATAGCTAGACGATACAGTAATGCACATACAGGATTACTGTACTGGAAAGGCTGTGTACTTCCACATGCTATTTTAAGTGTTTTAGAGTCCATTAGAAATAAAAACGTTAATTACAAAGAAGATTCATGTTCATGTACACATTTCTTGCCGTCCCTTTGTGGACTCAACTTTGCAATCACATCCATCTCCATATTACTGCTGCATACGCCAATGAGCACGTAGTGTGTTGCCAGCTGCCATGCCTTTTAAATGCAAAAGGGTGTCTGCACTTAAGTAGCAGTATTCAAATTACAGCTGAGAAGATGTCTATATAAAAGGCTCAAGGCTACCAGAAAATGGAAGAGTAAGATAAGGTAGGTGGCACTGCTGTAGGAACTATTTAATTGCATGATGTTTGGCAGCCAACTGCACATCTGGCTGCTGATCAGGAGGGATGCAGCAGAGTCGAAGTGACAGAAACACACGCTACTGCTGCTTATTCTATCTTAGCAATGGTCCTTGTGTAGCAAAGCCTTTGATATTAATGCTGAGACTTGTATCTATATAGTCCACTCCTTTTGTGGAAGTTATTTTGACCATAATCACATTGTTATTGTTAGTGCCATTGCAAATGACTGGAATAAAACAAACACAGTGCTTCTCTATACCTAGGTAAAGGGTTTTATTTATTGTTTAATTGTACTTGTGCTTTTGTAATGTATGTGATTTGAATTGTATTACTTTTTGAGTAACTAGATTGTTAACAGTCTTTTCAAACATTTTTTTTTTCTTTCCCTACATCAAGCTGTTCTGTTTGAAAGCAAAAAAAAAAAAGGAAACATTTTAGCAAACTAATTTTATCTTACCAGTAATGGGGGGGAAAAAAAGATGTTTTCTTACCAAGATCAGAGCACTGGACTACTTTCATTGTGCAATGACACCCAAATGGGCAGGTGGGAAAAGATGGAGGTGTTGATCTCGCTCTCCTGGTTGGGAATATAGAGTTGTTATTGTCATCATCATCATCATCCCCGGCGTCCTGAAGCATGATCTCATTGGTCTTCATGAAATCCATGATTCTAATTGGCGTGTAGGGCTTTGCAGAGCACAGAGCCAGGATGGACAGCAGCACAAGTTCCTTCATGATGCTGATGTGGAGAAGGGAGTTCTTTTAAACGGCTGAAAAACTAAGCACAAAGAACAAAAACATGTCTGACCCCTCCCTTGAGTTTTTACAGACGTTACGAAGAAGGAGAAAAAGGTTAACGCTAATAATGCTCCCCCCCCAGGATATTATCTTGAGTTGGCTTCAAAGCAAATGAAAGCTGGTTATTTTGTTACAACATGCGTGCCTGGGTGACACAGTAGGATTGGTTTGGAAATCTTGTTGCAGCAGCTACAGAACAGCAAGTTTTCTGTCTGGACTTTTTAAACCCAGGATCACTAAAATAACTATTTTAGTGCTTAAATATACATCCAGCCTGTCATGCTCTCTATGTAGTTACATTTCTGTTTATGTTGTAGTTTGTCTGTATGAAACATAACCATCCAGCAGCTGTATACAATAATTGGAATAAGATCCTTATACAGTAAGGGAGATGTACGATTCAGGAGCAAGAGCTGGCAGATATGTGAACTGTAGCCACTTTCATATTTTGTTAAAATCCCTTCCAAAGGATTACATATGTGCCTTACAGTATGTGTAGGACAACCCTGTCATAACAGAAGGAATCATGTTGTTAGTTAGGCTGGCCTTGATTGAGAAAATGATACTTTTAGTAAAACCAGAAAACTGGTTTTAATTATGACTTTAAAAAGAATCTTTAAAAAACAAAATATTATTATTATTATTATTATTATTATTATTATTTATTATTATTATTATTATTATTATTAAAATAGATGTCAGGTAATTTTCTTCCGTTAAAATTAATAAATAACATATCTGAGTCCTGTACCTTGGTTTGAGCCAAGAATTAGATATTCAGATATATTACTTACACTGATAACAAATGTTTATATTTTATTTTTAGGTGATGCTTAAAGTGATTTTAATATTAAAACTTCTTAAAGATCAATGTGTAACATGTCTAGATAGTTCAGTTGCTGAAACAAACAGATGTAAATGCAATGCATAATGTAACATAAAACATGACCAGCAATATAATGCAGAATATTGAATACAATTTAATAATAGCTCACACTGTACATTATTGAAAGTGTATAGAAATTCAATTTTCAGTACAAGGTACAAAATGTTCCAAGCAATCATTTTAATCCTATAAAAGAAATAATAAAAGCAGCATACCTTCAAAAAGTCTGATTTTTTTAAACCCTGATTTCTCTTGTAGTTCAAATATCTAAAGGAGGGTCCACATTAAACTTTTATAATACATCCCATGTGGATTTATTTACAAAAATAAAGTCCCAGTATGAAAGTAAGAGCTCCTCCTGGCACAGAGGGTAGTGCCTAAATAATGTGCTCTCACAGATCATCACATTTTAGTATTGAAGACAGATATTGAAAACGCATTGTTAGCAGTCATATGTTTTTCATCAGTGCTTGAACCGTTGCCAAGACTGTTAGGTTATAGCCTGGACGTTTCCTACTAGGGCTCTACAGGGTCTGAAGCCTAAGCCACTGTGAGAAAAGGTGGCTTCCTGCCACTCTAAATATTCTACCTGGAAGTAAACAACACTTTTTGAAGAGCAACTGTTTCTTACTGTTTGATCTTTTAAAACATGACAAGTGCCAGATCTAGAAATAGACAGAGGTGGTTTTACTGTGAATTTAATAAGACACACTTGAGCTTGTTACCTTCACACTGTGGCTAATCAGGTTCATATTACAACCTGGAACGGGGGAAACTGCTATGCAATAGGACTCTTACTTCCATCCCTTGATAAACTTTTTAAAATAGTTGTGAATTTTGTTTGATGTGTATTTCAAATAAGCTCTGACAGAATGGTAAAATCATTAAACTCAAAAGAGAGAGAGAGAGAGAGAGAGATTCTATTTAATACTGCACAATGATTAATTGCTTGCAGTGGTGATTATAGCTAAGGCATATTACCTTCAAATGTTATATTAAATGACCATGTTTTTGTCCTATGCTAATGTAAGTTTATATATTTTAATACAAAATTTTGTAACGCACAAATTGGTTCTCCTGACCCCCTCCCCAAAGTACAGGCGGTGTCTATGAAATTTACAGTACATGCTCACTAGGAAGAATGATCACATTAATCTGAACTGTATGAGCCCTGCTGTTCATACTTTTGATATAAATCTTGACCTGGGAAACACTGAATGAGCCCAAGACTAGCCATTGATAATGAAAAACGTTTCAAGTATTGCCATCTCTATTTTAACGCCTGGAGATGTACCAATACCTATGCACTACACACGTCAACCAAAAGTAACTCAATAAAAAGCATTTCTTGTATATTTTGTGCTTTTCTGCCAGAATGTGTATTATTTTCTTTGTCATACTTGGATCATGCAGTTTGTTTTAGAGCCTACATTGCTCCAGTGCTGCTCTTGAGGTTTAGTTATTAAAGCGGAAAAATTGCTTTTGATCTCTGGAAGCAACCTCATAACATTGTCTGTCGCTGTTATATTTGAATGATTTATTTAATTTCGTATTGAGTTTCCTCTAGGAGCCGCTCAGATACTGTTACTGATATTTTGTTGAATGGCACTTGATATTTTATTAAATATAGCTGCTATTAAATAGAGGTATGACTGACGCCACTTTAAGTTGACCTAAATTAAGTCCTCCAGGAACTTTTTGTTTTTTGCTTTTACTCTATGCATTATATTACGCCATTAATAATAATAACGTTTACATTGATATATGGTATTCATGTACAGTACTAATGAAGCTAAAGCACTTCCCACAGCTGGCACTGGCTAGTATGTGTGCTGGCGTGACAGAGCAAAGCACAGTAATTGAAGCTGGCAGACTAGTCAGACGGTTGTTTTTGTTCTTGTACATAATTCAGTGGGTTTGTTATTTGCACCAGGACTGAGCTCTCCAGAAGTCAATTCACTTTTAAAAATCTCATCTTCCATTATCAAACGTATGACCCTGTCCTCCAGAGTTTGTTGATTTCATGTTAAGTTTCGGTCTCTTTTCCAATCGCTTTCCTGATTGTGCTTTTACTGTTTTCATACCTTGTTCAGTTCATTTATTTTCTCAGCCCTAGGTGGTGTTGACATTTGAATTTCGACAATGTGAAGCTTGTCCCTGTTCTTGTTGATTTTCAATATTATAAATGAGTCCCTTGTCTCACATCATGTAAAAGAGATTGCTTTGATGTGCTGGCTTCACTTTCTACAGTCTCCTCAGGTCTCTTTTGACTGCCCATTCCAGGTCAGCAACTAGCTCTTTGGTTTATTTATGTTCTCAGTTTAAGTCCCGGAGCAGCAATGTGAACCCTCATGCTACTGCTTTCTTAAATATTGCTCTAAGTGTACTGTAAACCATGGGTCCTGTTCACAGCACTTTTATTCTTAAACTCAAAAACTGATATTTCTAAAACTGCACTAGGTTGCTGATGGCTTGATAACATCAGTGTAGAAAAGTATCAAACAGTAACAGAAATATTATAGTCTGTTTTTCTCTGCATATTTGATTTCAGACAAAAAAAAAAAAAAACGGTATTTATTTAGAATAGCCCATTATTTTTTAGGCTCAGCTCATCGCTGCCACCCCCATGCTGACTCAGGAGCAGCGAAGATAATAAGACTTATACTTGGGCGACAGGAGCTTCACACACTACAGTCGATGTCAGCCAACCACTTCGTGACGTCTGGGTGGTACGTCACTGGAGTCTCGATGTCCCCAGTGACCACAGGGCTACATGGGTTGCTGGGTCTATAACACTATGGTCGACGGTCGGCAGTGGAATAGCCTGGAGTCGACTAGGACACATCCTGCACTCCACGCTGAGCACCTTTACCGGATGCGTCACTTGGGAGCCCCTCATTTTACTTTTAAACATGCCTTTAGTATGTGTCTGGTTGCAAGAAATGATTCACAGGCTACTTCAGCTGTTATGGTGTTCATTGGCTTTAGCTAAAATGAATACAGTTTCTTAATAAGTGGAGAGGCAAGCAGAATCATGGAATAAATGAGTGCATAGAAATTTCCATTTGCTGATCTTAACCAGGTTTTTTGTTTAAATAACATTATTTAATGTCATTAAATTGCCAGTGGTTTACAAATACATTACAAAACAAAAAAGGAATTTGATTTATGGTAAACAGCAAATGTTTAACTGTTTGTGTCAAAAACATCCGGCATTTTGTTATCTAATTAAATTCATGCAAACACCTTCATGTGTACAGTTCTTTGATTGTAAAAAAAGACTTTTAAAACCTGGCTTACTTATATTGATCCCATGCAGCGATTGCACATCTGGATTAAGTCAGTTCAACACATAATCTTGGTTATAAACCGAGTTACTATACCAAGATGTTAAGTTTAACATGAATCAGCTCAACATGCGTTTTAGTACCTAGTGAGCAGGTACTAAAGAAACCGGGCATTCCAAGATTAATTTCTATATTCTCTTTTTAGAATCAATTTTCCAGAGAAAAAAAAAAGTTATACTGTGCATTTTAAGTGACTCCTTTGACACATGAAGTGTCAAACGGGTTTGATATACAATACCGTAATAAAGCAGGTCATACCAGCCTGTTATTCTGAAAATACGTTTTATAGGACAGCAGTTTACAGTCCGTTTAGTGGGTTCTTTTTCTCCCCCAAACAGGAAAATGTGTATTTAGTTGTTTCACACCATGAGTACAAATTAATGAGCAAACCAGTCAAACCATTAATTGTCCTTTAAGTCACACGCTGACACACACCCTCTTATGAAACAACAGTGTTAGTTTTACTTATTCGTTACGTATGTTTCATACTGCGATGTATGCTAACTGTATATAAGCCAGTAATAAGCGCTCCTGGCTATAAGTACTGCTCTGGTGCCCATTCAAAAAGTACATTAGATTTGGCTTGTGTTAAAGATATTGTAGTGTATCTACAGTGTTAAAAACAAGCACTTGATGTTTGCTGGGTTGCCTAGATTATATGTACAATATTGGAATCTGGTTTATATTCTTTTCATAAAACAATACCTCAGTCAGAGCAGCATGTTATTTGTGTAATACTTATTTGGATTGGCAGCAACCCTGTGAATTCTTTATTGAAGCCACTGTTGGTATTTGCAAGCATAACACAAGATATTTCATTGCAAAATACCAGTGACATTACTGCTGCAATCCTCACCTTCCTAACATATTCATTTTTTCCATCTCTCTTTGTGCAACAAATACTGAATTGTGCTGTGTGCATTTCATTTACCATGGCAAAAGCAAGCCCAAGGCTGTACAACATCCTTTATTAAACTTGTCCTGTACAACTGTCCTACTATACATCTAACTACAGTATAGTATATTTACTTTGCAGGCCTGTTAGAGTCCATCCAGAAAAAGGAGAACTAATTGATTGGCCAGTTTTAGTGTTTACCTGCTGCTGCATATTTACCTCTTTTGTAACCCTACATTAACAAGATCGTTTTAGCTGACTCTGTAAAGCATGACTCTGGGTTTTTGGTTTTGCGGGCAGTTGCATGTGACGCTGATGACCTGATGATGAGGTTGACCACTCTTCTTTGGTGAGAATGTGCTAAGCAGTTTCTTTATCGTGTTTAGGCACGGTAAAAGGCTTAGTGAACTCTAGATTAAGTGTAACGCTTTCCATATTTAAAAAACAATTCCCAGCCTATCGGAGAGTGGCTGTTCCCTTGCAATTTACGGTCAAGAGTTGTTGCAATATTTAGGCATGCATTCTACAAGAGTACATTTAAATACTGCTGATGTAGGCGTTAAACTCAAGTGAACACGTCATTGCTGTCAAAATGAAGGTAATTTTAAGTAAACACAGTTTTTGATGCTTAATATACCTGAAAATATACAGTAAATCATATTCCTGATGTGGAAATTATTTCAGCTGCAAAACTCTACGACAAACCGTACATGGATTTATATTACATTATTAAAACAATAAAACAAAGGCAATTTAAAACAGCAGTGCCATAAAAGCACTACTTCAACAGCTTCTTACCAGAGTCTGCAGAGTGCAGGTCATGCTTAATTTAAGATGGCGTAAGTGCCAATATGTACGTCACACTTTTGGCTATTCTTAAAAACCACTTATCCCGTTTTGGTGTGATGAGCATTCCTTACCATAAGTTCTTGAGGGTATCTGGTGGCAGCCTTGGGTCATGGTAATCTGTTCATGCATGAGTTCTGGCAACTTGCCCAAATTAGACTAAACTTTGCATTGGCATCTGATACATTGAAGATTCTATTCCATGTGCTGTTATAGTAGATCATCATGATCTGCTTTTTACAGTACTGACATCTTTTAAATCCTTGACAAAGAGTGTAACATACATGCTTTGCATAATGTTGGTAGGATGTTATGTATGAACTGCGATTGATCTCATATTGTACAGCAATCCCTATTTAAAAAAAAAAAAAAAAAAAAAGCTAAAAACTTGGGATATTTTTTGGTAAGGATTAAACAAATGTTGGATATGGAATATGGAAATACAATTAAAATTACTGCATGGCTTCAGTCAAAAAATTAAAAGTACAATTTTGGTTTAAATTTCAGTGCATCTTCAAAACCAGTTAATGTTTTAAAGCATGTGAACCGTTAATTTATATTTTCCAAAACCAGACTTGCTGCCACCTGGCTTGTACGCCAGAATGAGATATAAATATTTACAGTGCAAGATTGAGTTTTGGTGTGTCTGTGTAACTCAAAGGCATTCTTATCATATTGAAATGCAAAAGTGTAAAACCGAGAAACATGTTTAGCTGTGTTACAATATAATTTGTTGTTGTTGTTGTTGTTGTTTTTGTTGTATATACTTGTATAGCCCCAGTAGATTTTTACACATATAACACTATCAATAATATTCTTGTTTAGGTCACTCCTCTATTTTCCAGTTGCTCATACATAACAGCAAATAGAATAAACAAAATGTGAAAAAAAAATTTAATATATAACAAAATGTGCAAGACAATTATTTTTTTTTTCCTCTTGCTATACCTATTCCAGCAAAGTATAGGTGGTACACATCTTTATATATAAGTAAAACTGAAAGGCTAAAGCACCAAAAATACACATTGAAATTAATAATTGTAATTTTCTGTTATTACTACAGGAAAATTACTGTTCAAGCAGGCTTCTTTTTCTTATCATAAAATTCATCAGCATAAATTAGTACTGGTAGTTCGCTTGTTCTGGCACAGTCTCTTCTGCTTCTAAAGTTGAGCAGTGATTCTGACGTTTTGTTTGCTTAACTCTTACAATAACATTGATTTCAAGTGAACTGGGCCTAACCCTTGTTAACAAACACATAAGAATGACAAAAGAACAATTCAGAATCTTTCTTGCAATAAAAATCATGCTTCGCTTTCCTAGTGACAGTATAAATTGTTACAGTAAACGGCTTGCATTGTTTTAACTGGACCAGCAAACAGAATACTGTATAGTGGCAGAGTTCTTGTGATTATAGCTGTTCTTTTAGTACAGTATATATGGAGATATTTGATTGAACAGCACTGTAAATCAGTATAGTAAATGCTAAGACAAGGCAACTTTCAGTCTACAATTAATGCAACTAGTTGTGTTTTAACTGTTTTGATTTAGTTACTTTTTTTCACATAAGACATAGTGAAAATGTTCTTTACAGTGAGTTGCTTCAAAGTTGTCTGGAAGTTGCCTTGGATTCATGACACTTTTTTGTTTGTTTTGGACTTGTGTGTGTGTATCTTCTTCAGCTGTATAGAAAGAAAAGTAAACACAGTGCAGAAAACTTGTTACTTTTCAAAAATTCTATTGATGATATCAAGATTATGTCAGAGTAGAATGTTCATTCCAAGAGGCTCCCATGCTGATGGTTACTTAATCTTCTGTGGTTTGAGAACAACGCTGGAGTAAGACCTGACACAAGAAAATGCAGTGTGGGAAATTTTTCTTGTGTCGATGTAATTGTTTTCAAGGCGCAGCGCCACTATTTTTGAATCATCAGTATTGAAGGCGTCACATATGGAATGCTCTTCAAAATTCCTGCGGGAAAAAATAAGAAAGGATTACTTTACAGTCATTTACTTCAGAATTGTGAAAATATCTTTATGGAAGTACTATTTTTATAAATCATAATCATTGTTAATCTGTGTTCCTAGTAGACAATTGCAATGCAGGTTTTTGTTCTATTCAATCCCAAATAGTGAATCTTCTATTACATTAAAATACAGTACACTGGACTATGAACTGAGGTGTAGTAAAACAAAAATAAATTGTAGTTTATAAACACTGCTTTCGTTTATTTTGTTTCAGCGATGTTTTATCAGTGTTTATCAGAAACCCTTAATTATAATACCAGTCCGCTCAAAACTCCTTTCTAAGGGTTTTTTGTCATTGTGCACAACTTTCCTGAATACCTTATTTTGTTATCGTTCAGTCTCAGGAAGCGCAGCGATTTCATCTCGTTGATTCCAAGTGGCACAGCTGTCAGCTCGTTGTGATCCAGAAACAGTTCTATGAGTGAGTGGAAGGCTCCAAAGAAAGACACTGGGTCGATCCCATCGTTACTCAGCTTATTGAAGGAGAGGTACAGGTACTCAATCCCAGGCTCCATGGTACTCAATCCCAGGCTCCATGTGGGCAAACACGAACCCTGGGATCCTCTCAATCGGATTCCCCACCAGGACCAGATGCAGCAGAGATTTGGGCAGGAAGGAAGGGACATGGAACAGCTGGTTGTGAGACAGATCGATGGATTCCAAGTTCCTTTAATGAAAGAAAAATGAACATATTTTAGTGCATGCAGTTACCATATAATGTACTTCAGTTAAAGGAAGTAGGTGGAAAAACAGCTTGAAGTCTGTTTATATAATAATATATATTTATATATATATATATATATATATATATATATATATATATATATATATATATATATATATAGATAGATTTATCACTATTGATTGCACTAATGTGTACAATGAGATTTTGGTTGTATTATGCACATATGTAGAGGAGAACTCTCAAGCACACTACAGTGTCAATTAACAGTAGGGGTTTGCAGTGAAGAAACTAGTGGCCATTACTCATGGCAGAAAGATTGGACATGTTAGGGTGTACATGCCACTTGCGTGCGTGTGTGTGTGTGTGTGTGTGTGTGTATATATAGTATGTTACAGTAATTATAACAAATACTGCTTAATGGAAACTACATGTAGTTATTGTTTGAAAAGTGTATCCCCAATGTTTTCTTGGTTTCTGCATAATACTATATACGAGTTCCAAGCTCCTAATAGTTTTGACATGCAGAAAATATGCAAACATTCAAGAGTGAGAGTTCAGCCATTTGGTTCACTCCAAAAAATCAAAGCCAACGTCAAAGAATGGCAATGTTAGGTTTAGAGATCAAAGAGGGAACATTATATATAATAAGCAGTCTGACAAGCTATGCCAAGAAAAGAACTGCTTACTCATGATTGATCCAGGCCTGAGGTGCTAGCCTTGACTCGTCTAGTTTGTTGTGCCTTAGTGAGATGATATTTAGCTTTCTGCTGTTATTGAAGGCAGCTTCTGATATTTCTTCTATCAGATTGTTTTCAAGGTAAAGCTCCTGCATAAAACAAACAAACAGGAAAGTTAATACAGTAAAGCCTTGATTGTCCGAACTCCGGTTATCTGAACCCCTCTTAAGTGAACAGCCCCTTGATAACCTGTCTGTGAGGTGCTCTTCTGCCCTGTTGTCATAAAAAATCAGGTGCTAGTGGAATTTTGTGATGTGTGCTTTTATAATCATTCATTAGTGTTACATTTCAGTTTGAATAACCTGTGTGGGTATAAATCAGCAGCACTGCCCTGGCTGTTAAATGTTTATCAATTTGCACCAGGTTTTGATTGTACCATCGTTGTTGCACACACGTCAGATAAGACTGCTGTTGAAAATGTTCCCCATTGTTTGTGATTTATCCATCGAGTTGGTCTTGTCAGTGCCCTGCTGTGCTCCTCATATCTTACCTCTAATAACTCGGGGAGTCCCTGAGGGACTGTCCGGAAGTGGTTTCTGCCAAGCCTCAAGTAAGAAAGACTCGTCAGGGGCTTGAAAGCTGAGGGGTTGACAGTTCCTTCACTGAGAATGTTTCCTTCCAGCTCCAGGGTAACAAGGTTGTTCAGATCTGTTTAAAAAAAAAACATGGAATTTTTGTTTTTCATTTAAGATCAGTAAGATTATTGCTTTGAAAACATTTCACATTCATTTTAGTTTTTCTCACATAAAGAATTTTCATGAGAAAATACCTTGGAAATTATCTTCGTCTATGATCTGGAGGACGTTCTCGTTTATTTTGAGCTCTTCCAGTGTGGGAGGCAGCGCCTGAGGGATCTGTGCAAGCATGTTTGCATCCATGTAGAGACGTGTTAACCTTTTAAGGTTCTTAGAAAGAAAAAAAAAATCAACATTGCAGTAGATTGTTCCTGCCTTATCTGCATATGTAATTGTAGTAACATATTTAGTTTTACAATATCAAAGTTATTACCATAAGCATTGAAAATGCTACTTTTATAGCTGCACAAACCAGGTGTGTGCTTTCTTTGCAGTGAGAATGGCTCAAGAAAAAAATCTTAAAGAAAAACGTTTGTTTTTTAATGTATGCAGATGTTAGAATGACATAGTGGAAGGGATTCCAAAAGCTGTTCGAAATAACACTGTTACTGTTTACTGCTGAATCACACACAAGCTATGTGCCACATTTGAATTTCAGGGCTAAAATATTTCCTGTCCCAAGTCAATATTTGGCAAAAATCTTCCTTCTTGTTGCGAGAATAACTCCTGTTGGGTTTAATTTAGCCTGTAACATATGCTGTCCTAGTTTTTAGCATTGCATCCGTAGAAATTCCAAGCCATTTCTGACCATTTTGATAGGCTAATAAATGGAGTGCTTTGAAGTCACTATAGTCCTGTCATGCTTCTCTTTGAAGCCTGTTTGTTTTTGTCTCTTCTAATTTGGGCCTTTTACAGGTTTGCAGATGTTTTCAAGTTTAAATACAAAGCCTACAGCATCTGTGAGAAGGTAACTATGTTTTTTTATTTTGTATTTTCTAGTGTTAGCAGAAATAGGTATAGCAGAGCCACAATTCAAATGTAATGCTAGTGTAAATTCCAAAAGCAACTTAGAAAGACTGGGCAGCGAAGCAGAGCAAAGCACAGCTAATTAGTTTGTTTGCTTTTTTCATGAAACCTAAGCACTATACTTTGGACTATTCATTTTCAGACAAAACACAGGCATTGGTTATTGTAAAAATGTAGATAATTATAGTTCCACGGTAGCCACTGTGGTGATATGCACACATGTTATTTAATGGCACTGTTGAAGTATTCCAAGGCAGGTTTTAGGGTGAGACCAGTTGCCTGAGACAGAATGAAGTTTAGTTGTTTGTAAGCTCAAAGACCAGCATGTACAATACCTTGATAAGCGGTGCTTCACATTTGAAGAGCTTGGCCTTTGTTGTAATCACACAGACTGCAGCAGGTTTTACGTCGTGCATTAGCAGTGGACATTTATACTGATACTAAAAAATATTATAAACCCAACACAGGTAGTTATACAAACACACACTAGTGAACCAACCCTTGTGTTGTATTTCTGCAATATCTGGCTTTTTTATTTTATTTTTTTGTCCCATAACATTTCACTGCTTACTGTGAAGGCTTGTGGATCAATGCCGGCAGATGTGATCTTGTTTTTGCCAAGGTCAATCCATTCCAGGTTAGGAATCCCATTGAACGCTGCTGCAGGAATCGTAGTGATGGAGTTCCCTGGAAGACACACGAAAATTAATACAATTACTCTGAAAAAAATAGATGTTATTTTAATCAATGACTTGCCATATATGAAACAATATAACATAATCAACTACAAAGCCTATTATATGAGGACCTAGGACCATGCAGAGTTTAGCTGATACAAACAGGACCCCAGTAGGTTCTTATCTAGCGATCTACAGTAGCTGGAGGGACGGATTTAACAGTAGAAAGGATCATCTAGTACGGATCCAATGAGCTAAAGGAACTGCTACCTCAGCAGGGATTCTTTTTATTAAGCCATGTGCAAGTCATCAACCAACCAGTTTGATACACAGGTTAAATTGGACCCATATTTCACTTATTTTTCTATTATTTGGCAAAGGTACGTTTAAGTTGTCTAGTTTTCCTATCTAAGATACCTAAGAGTAAGTTACATGGTTGTTATGACGACTAATGTAGACATTTTTCCATAGAAATTTAAATAAACAAGATGTTTTCATTCTGAACACCTTTCCAGCACTAAAAGAAGCATGGGACAGCGTTACAGTCATGAAGTAGTTTTCCACTTGTAACCTTCCTGCATCTGTTTTTATTTTAAGTTTGTGGGCTCTAAATGTGTTGGCTAGCATGACATAATTAGGTGTGGCTTGCAGCAAGTGTCTATAAAATGATCTTTTTCTGTTGCTGTGCCAACTTAAAGTGGAATAGGTTAAAAAGAGATTGGCTCCAAGCAAATGTAATATAAATACAGTGTGGAAAAATAAGAGAGATTGTAAAGGTGTATGTATACCTACCTCAGGGCAGTGGCCATGTTCACACAAGTGCTGCTTGCTGTATAGACAATGAAGGGATTGTCGGGCGGGTACAACCTTGAAGTTATTATTTTTTCACTTTTATCAGGACATGTTTTGAATGTGCTTACCTTCAAGATTTAGGCGCTTGAGGTGTGGGTCTACCAGTGGAGGTATGCTGGTGAGTTTGGCATTACTGCAGCTGAGTGTGATGTCAGAGATGACGCAGCCAGGAGGGAGGGGCGGGATTCCTTCTGGAGCAGCAGGAGGAGGAGGAGGAGGAGACGGCGGCGGGGGAATGGGGAGGTTGTTTGGCATTCTGAAAACGTCACCTCTAAGGAAGTCATCTTCCTCCTGTTCCACTTCTTTTTCTTCTGCCTCTTCATCTTCTTCCTCTTCCATTATTCTTTCCCGCTCTCTCTGTTCTCTTTCTAAAATCCTTCTCTCTGCTTCCCGTTTTCTTTCTTCCTCCTGTCTGCTCTCCTTTTGCTGTTGCCTTTTCTCCCCCTCCTCTTCCTCCTGCTTTCTCCTCACTTTGTCTTCCTCTTTCCTCCTTTCCTCCTCCTCTCTCTGCTTCTCTTCTTCCTCCTCCATACGTGATCGGATCTCTTCTTCCTCGCGCCGGCGCTCCTCGAACAGCTGCTTCTGCCTTTCCTCCTGCAGCTGCTTCTTCTCCTTCCTCCTCCTCTTGCGCTGCTCGTCCCTCTTGCGCAGCCGTTCCTCCTCCTCCTCCTGTAGCTCCTCCTCTTCCTGCTGCAGCAGCTGCTCAATCTCTTCCTGGCTCTTGGGGGGCACCGACTCCAGCACACTCGGATCGTTGGGTTCTGAGGAATCGCCAGAAATTTCAGGACTGTCATGAACTGATTCTGTGTTCGGCATGAATGTTAGGATGACCATGATAGGGGAGAGAGGACATGAATGACAAAAAGTGAAAGACAGAGAGAGATTGTTAGTATGGTGAAACACAAGGCCCAGGTTACAGCAATGTTCCCTTCAAGTCTTCTAGATTACATGCCAGTGTTAAAGTTTGTTTTTCACTTGATCTAAATGATCTTTTAGGAATTTTACTTCAAGGGAACAGAGCATTGAAAGGTTTTACACACATACATGGATTGGATATGGTAATGTAGTCGGAAAGAGAAGAGTTAGGTTGGATTGGTCTGATGAAGTTCTTCCTTGATAAATGTTTGAGCGATTGTAGTTCTTAAATTAAAAAATAGTCCCCAGTGTTTTAGCATTATTTTTCATCAGCAAAATATCATTAATCTACGAGCATGTTTTAAGTAACTCCAAGACCCTCGTCTGTGTTTATTACATCTTATCACTATCATCCCTTGTTATCTTCCCTCTCCAAAACCACACTGGCTTAAAGTGCAGAATTCATTCAGAACTCTTTTGCCAAACTCATTAAACAAACTAGATGCCCTCCAAATCCTCTATCCTCCATATGCTACCCATCACCTACCGTAAAACACATATTATAAGATCCTGACCACCATCTCCCAAGTGTATTTATGTGTAACAGGGTGGAGGCTGGGTGCGAACCAGCAACCAAACACATCGCAAATTAGCATCTCAACGACACACATGGATGCGCTATCCTAAAGCTTGCATTCAGCTGCTATTGACCCCTTGCCATATACCTTCACTCCCTCCCTGTGGAAATTGAAATGTGCCCTGTAGTGAATCTGGCTTGAGGCATGTGTCCACGTACACTTGCAGTCAAAAATGTTTTTTGTTTTAATTCCTAAATAAAAACAGTGAAGCTTTCCTAAGTCCACAGTTGCATCCTCAACTCACAAGCCTATGTTTTATGCAGTCTTGTCAAAGAACATGCTTGAATAGTTAGTTGTGTGTAGGCTGTAAGTAAAGGATATTAGAATGAAAATGATGTGGTTAGTAAATGACAAATGTTGTATTCTAAGCCGTAGTTTAGTTAGAAACAACCATGCAATAGGGAATAGGCTACTTGCATGTGTTTTTGGTTAACACAATCCACAGATTATATTGACTTAAAACTAATTGGCTGGGCATGGAGAATCAACTTACCTTTCATGCTGGATAGTGTGCAGCATTTCAGGTACATGCTTAATGGTTACATTTAATAAGAATAAGAAAGGAAAATAAATCCTTCGGTATCATGTTTATAAATGATTTGAAGGTAACTGTATTTAAAACGCAGCTGTGGTTCCTGGCACGGCAGTGAACTGACCTCAATGAGGCAACTGTGGATCAGTTACTAAGAGTGGAAAAATGGAAGCCTGTGCCAGCTGGGCACCAGTAAGCAGAAACCTCACTGTGGATAAAGATGCGGTATTGACAGGGATTGGGAGTGAAGTACTTGGCAGATGATTTGGGATAGGTCAGTAAAAACTGACGTAATCTGTGGTGAAGTGTGCGCCCCAGGATTACAAGGTTAATGCATGTCCTTTTTAATGAATTATATATAGTTTTATCCTTTAATGTAAACATATTTGCCACAATTTTCCAAGATGACAAATTATTCCTAAAGCAGCTTCAACACACTAGTGACATGACAGCCCTCCCTTCAGCCATTTTAGGAGTTTTTTGGGTTTTTTTTTGCATCAGTAAAAATCTCAATTTCCATGTAAGTGTGTGTTTCCCCCTGCACCGGGAGGAAATGTCCTTCATTAAAATAAATATTTGTCTAAAGTGCAAATATACAGCAGTAAGATGAAAACATATTTGCCTTTGATGTATCCAAAGACTTCATACAGTGCTCATTTGTGTGGGATGTGTTTCTAATTTAATGTGCACATTTTTTACATATGGAGCTGGGCAAAAAGTCTTTGCATCATTCTAGGATTACGAACCCTAAACTGTTTTTTTTTTTTTTTTTTTTAATTAATAATAATAATAATAATAATAATATCTGCCCTGTCAAAAATGATTACAAGATAATAATTTTGCTGAAACGGTGTGGCAGAAGCCCTGCTGCTGTAAATAGTGTGTGTGTGGGAATGTAAGGCTGGCAGGGATGGGGTTAAATCTGTCCCTGCCAGTAATCACAGGTGTGGCCATTCCCCAATTAGTTAATTGATGCTAACTGGGGAGTGGCCACATGTATAAAAGCAAGGAGAACTGTGTCTTATTTTTTTGTTTGAGCATTTTATTGTGGCCCCTGTGTCTGTTTATTTTTTCTAGTGTTTTGTTTGTTGGTTTAATAAACGTGCAAAAGCCCTTTAACTGCAGCTTCTTGTCTCTAAGCCTCTCTTCTGTCTATACCTTAGGTCACAGCGCTATCCTGCCACAAGTGCAGACTCAGTTACCTACTCAAACAGTCACCTAAACATCAACTCTCAAACAAAGCATTTCTGGCTCCTTTTATACATGTGGCCACTCCCCAGTTAGCATCAGTTACCTAATTGGGGAATGGCCACACCTGTGTTTGCTGGCAGGGACAGCTTTAACCCCATCCCTGCCAACCTTGCATTCCCACACACACACTATTTACAGCAGCAGCTACAGACAGCAATTCATCTGGGTTCAAAATTAGATATGAACATGATTGAGTGCAGTATTCTGTATATTTATAGCATGCACTTCAATTTTCTTTATATTATTACTTAAGATTCATGTTTGAAATGCAAGATTTAAAATTGCTTCCAGTAGACGATAAATGTATTTTGTATTTTTCTGTTTTACTCCTAGGAATTTATCATAACATTTACATCTCTGAAGTTAAATGAGTTTGCATTGTTATTTGGACAAGTTTAAACACTTTTTTCTTGTGTGCGTGTAGAATTTTTATTTGATCTGATTCTTGTCTACAGTTTATGTTAGTCCAAGATTTTTTGACTTGGAGATCTAAGATAATGCAGCATCAGTTCGCAGCAAAATTCGAACTGAATGAGTTTGCCATTTTTAAGCCAACATCAGAGGTTTATCAAAGGCTTATTTTAAAATTATAGCGAGAAGTAAACTGGAGCACCTGTAAGTAATAATAAACTGCATGTGTCCTCTGTTAACTAAGTGCTTGCTTCAAAACAAACATGTTGCTTGTGGGAACAGAGTATGAAGCTCTTGTTACTTAAACATTGTAAAAAATTCAGCATTGAACAGAATTGAACTCAGAGTAGGTAAATACCGATGTCACTGCAGATGGGACAGCATTCCCCTGCAGGCTTCACTCTGATTGGACAGGAGAGAGGCAGGCATTTCATTTCATCACAGGCGATATTTCCATTTGAACACAGGCAGGTGACGCAGGGTTTAGGGGACCAGACAGCATTGTTGAACATTGTGATGCCACCAAAAGTGCACTGCCCTTTCTTTCCTGCAAAGAAACAAATCATGTGACAGATTTTTTTTTTTTTGGATGGAATCTGAGAATCAAGAAGCAAGTTCTGTGTCTTCTGTTAAACATCCCTCATCCCTTGCATTGGACCTGCAGGGGACAGTGGTAGAAGGAATAGCTAGTCCATTGGGGTATTGGGATTAGGGTATGGGTGGGAGTTATTGGTAATTTTAATTTTAAAAACATAGTTTGGAGACTCAGGTGCTCTGTGCATAAACATTAGGCTCATAGTTGACGGTTCATCCCTTTCTGAAGAGCAACATTAATATATATTGGAAGAACCAACAAATATTTGGTACTTGTCTTGGTTGTTTAGAATCTGGATGCGGTGTGCAGATTGAAATGGCTAGTGCAGTCTGTGGAGAGCTGCTTGTTGTTAGTCATGAAAGAGGTTGTGTTGCAGAGCATATCTGACCCTACAGTAAAGCAGAGCAGCTTTTAGACCAGCAGCAATCAATGGGGTGCTAAGCTGCATGAAGAGAGCGTTGACTTTACAGTGGACACTGTCAGGGTTACGAAGCTGGAAAATGGGAATGGATTGATTTTAAATCACAGCTGATGTGTTGATGACATCGGGCTTCTACCACAGCCTAATAGAGCTAAATTGTTTTCCAATTCATTTTAACTATACATTTACAATAGACGTATGTTTTTCATGTAATGCAGCGATCTTTTGAAAGAGACCCCTTAAAGCAGTTGCTGGCGTAAGTCTTTACTTTATCACTACATAAGTTTTTGTTCACATTTTGTACAGTGCATGATTGTGACTTGGATTACTTGAAAGCTATTTCCTTGAACAATCGGAGCGGTTGTTCATGGAAGCAATTTAGAAAGTAATTTTTTCAAACAGTTTCAATAACAAATATTTTCAATGAAACATTGTTTACTTTGTTAACAAATATGTTTGTTTTTCAAGTTAAAATCTGTTTTCATATGCCGTACAGCTGAAAAAAATATCAAGCGTTATTTAGCAGTACAAAGGGCAAGAAACATCCATTGTTTTGTATTCATATTCACTGAGATTTGTTACACTAGATTTTGATAGATTTTGATTTTGACTTCTGTACCATTTATTTTGTTGATTTTGGTTATATTTTCAAAAATGACCTGTAATTACAATTATTAGATAGTGATTTCATATTATTTGGTTTAATTTCTGGATGCTTTGTGTACTATGAAAATTATAGGTGTTAATATTTCATATAAAAACAATATAAAAAATATTATCATGTATATCATATTATCATCTTATCAGTATGCAGTATCATGTAGTGCACTACAGAATGTCTGTTTTTTTTTTTTTTTTGTCTATTACTTAAAAAGTTTTACCGCTGCAGAGAATAGAACAAGTTCCTGCTATTAAGATGAAATAGTAGAATGATAACAATTTGGCATAATATTTTATATTGCACTGTATTTATAGGGCTAAATTAATCTATATACAGTATAACATTTTACATTCCCTTAATACCGGAGTAGGATTGGCTAATAAACACAGCTTGACAACTGGAAAAATGTGAAATACACATGGCTAGATCTTAGTTTAATGTCATCTAGCTTTTTAAATAATCAAGACAGAAAAGGCTATTAAAAGACCACTGGGATATGAGTGATGCCATAAACAGCACTACAATTTCTTTCAATTAGTGTGTCGTTTTCATGGTAGAACAATATTTGCCAAGATATGACCTCTGCATTCTTTTTTTGGTGAACATAGATGTTGCTGGGTACACCAGCTTAAACTAAATGTGATTTGTACCTGTGCCAGTTAGTTAACATTTTGTCTTACATTAGTGCTTGTGTATTGTCTTTTTCGAATGCTACATTTTTAATTAAGTAGTTAAACATTTCTAAATATCTGTTTTTTGTTAATGTCGCTAATATTATGTTGGATTTTAAGTACAATTGGCAAGCACTGGCATGACCGTGGTGGCCATATCCCAGCTGATGAGAAGACTGCTTTTTCATGGGCACTTTGAGTGGGCAAAAGAGCAGAAAACAAGGGGCAGGTTCAAAGAAGAGTGCTCATTTTGTTCAAAAAAAGATACATAGATTCCACACATTATGACATTAGAGCAGAATAAATATTGATGCATAATTAGTGCTGTATATTTCTACATCAGATGCTCAGATATAGTTTGATTTCTCTGCTAAATATGGTTGCAAAAGGACAGTGCAGAAACTCTTACCCCAGTATCTTTGCAGTCCCCCCCCCCTGCTTTTCCCATAGTTTACTCAGATTTTTGTCATGTTTTTTTATGCTTCACCATACCTCACTATTCTTTACAGGGCTAACCTCTGCTTTACCATGCTTTCACTGTGCTTTATTACACTTTGCTATGCCTTTTATTATGGTAACATTTTATAAGGAAAGCTATACAAAAAAAACAAATGCAAAAACAAATGCAATGAAACTAACTGTGTATGTTGGATAAACAGACTTTTAAGACCATATTGGAAATGTCCATGTAAAGGCAAGATACTTTTACACACATCTTCAATTGGACCAACAGAAACGTGTTTTATAAATGTACAGCATACTGACCTGGTACGACATTGTAGTTTGACTCAAACTCGTTAACACCCTTGTAGGAGTCGATAAAGATCGTCAAGTCATCCTCTCCTTTGACCACAGGGACGTTGCCTAGCAATACAGGTGTATCAGATGGCCTCTGCTTTAGCTGTCTTCCTCTCCCTCGCTTTTGTCCTCTCTTCTTTCCTGTTGCTGGTGGATTGCTTTCATCTTGTGCAAAGGCAAAACTCAGGTTGGCGAGTAACACCAGAACTAGCAGAGTCCTGGCCTTCATGTTGGCGGTGGAGTAACCTGGTACTGTACTTTCAGACACTAGAGAGACAGTAGAGAAAAGGGAGGTGTCTTCAGAGTGACATGCTAGATATACTTGAGTCTTAATATGTAGTTGTTGCAGCAAACATTCTCCAAATAACAGGTCTCAGAAAATAAATAGCATGGCACAGAGTTGCTACCTTCTGTCTCCATTGATATGAATCCTTAACAACCTGGTGATAGAGTTTAACAGCTTGCGCAATTTTCTTTCTTAAATGCATCAATTGTCTGTAGGATAAAATTAAGTGATGTGTGCAGGTGTACTGGTTTCTTTATTTTGTATGATGCTTTCATTTTGAATTGACGTGCACAGCAATCCTGTGAAATACACTTCTTTATTAAATTGTTCTTGAATGCCAGAGGGGGCAAAACAAACTGTATTGGTGTTTATTTTTGCAATGTCTCCTTATGCAAGACTGGAAGAATTGTGATATTTACCGGCAACCAGAAAGTACTTTTCTCTCTAGAAACATAAAAAGTGATTAATATCTAATAATGCTTTATATTGGCAGTTCCAGTTATCTAACATGAGGCTTTGTGTGAGCATTTCCAACAATCACGATCTTCTGGCTACAAATTGCATCAAACAACATTGAATTTTACCTTTGTTTAGTTTTGCCTTTCACTGTACCTTGTAAATTACATAGAATTATTCACAGCTTCACCGTTTCTTTGATCAGTTCTAAATGCAAATACTTTTTTATTTTTAAAAGTGAATTAAACATTCAAATAGAAAGGAAGTACATCTCACAACAAAACCTAGAGAATAGTATTTACTATTCTGGAAAGGTGCACTGTTGTTTGTTTTTTTAAGCAGAATGTATTGCAGTATTTCTTCTATTTTTGCAATGGTTATTTTAATTTTACAGTACCTGAACGGATGACTATTTTGAGCCAGACACTTTTTTATTTTATTTTTGTGGTTCAAATTGTAGTCTTATTATTTTAAATAACATCCCAGTTTAATTCTTCTTGCTTGTATAGGTGTGCCCAAAATTATAGTTTTCTTAGACTCTGCATCATAAATTATACTCTGCATAAATACTTTTTTTTTCATTTCTAGGAAGCTGTTTAAAAGACAAATAAGCTGTCTTTCTACTGAAATCCTCCACCAGTGAAAAGTCCAGTTGTCCCTTTCTTTGCTGAGAGTATAGGCCTGGGGATGCTACCAGAGCCCCTGGCAACACATTAGAATTAAACTAAATTGATGTTTATTATTACTGGGTACCTTTCTGAAAAGTGGGCTTCATCTCCGTTGCACAACAAGATGCAATTGTATTGGATTCTGCGATTTGAAACTAGCTCTCAGCTGAAACATTTAGCTGTTTAAACTCAGGCCTGCTGGACAAGTCCACTTAACCCCAAGGTACCACCTTAGCTGCTCAGACTTGCAGGATTTTAAGACAAATCAATAGAGCAATAAACAGTGCAGGACAGTAGGACCAGGGTTCTTAGGTTCACGCTCACTGCAGACTGCATTGCATTGGCAACAAGTAATAAGTAAGGCCATAATGCGCGATTCTGATTTCCATTTCTCCTTATGTTAAAGAACAAATCGAGTTTTGAGAAGCAAAAGAACCAAAACACATGAGATAACATGTAACCATACAAAGCAATTGACGTTTTCCATCTAGTTGGGATTGCAGTGATGAGGTTGGCAGGCAAAAATCACTTGGCAGTATAATTTATCACAGTGCCAGTCATTGGAGTTGGCCTTCCACCCCCAATACAAGAGAGTGCCACTTACACATTGGTTCTAGACTGCTTTCCTGGCTTCATAAAAGGGTTCTGTGTAATTTCCCCACATTAGACCTCCAAAAGCATCCATGATGTGGTACGGAACAGAAAAGCCAGAGCGCTTATTGTTTGTTTTTTATTTTTGTTTCTTGCAGTGATTTAGAGGACAAATCTCAAACCCCTGTGCACTAGAGCAGACATTTTGAAAAGAGTTTTGAAACAGACTTTAAAATTATAAGTGTGAAAGCTTGTGAGAATGTTAACAGTGAAAATAAGTAACTACAGGTACGTTATTTAAACAGTTCTAGCAACACATGGAGATGTGTAACGCTATATTTTCTGGTCATCTTATGCCACACCTGAGATTCCAAACAAGCAGTAAATGTTGATTATCACCGTCCCCCTTAGAAAAGTTTACCACAGTAAATTTGCATGGTAATTTCTCAGTTTTCCCAAGCTTTTCTCATTTACTGTGGTATGCCATGTTTCACAATGCTTTATTACAGTTTGCTTTTACTATGGTAAACTTTTATAAGGGTCATTGCTGCATCACCATTATGAAGTGCTGTTTTTGTTTTTAGTACTGCATAGTTCTTATTTCATTTTCAAGTACTGAAAAAATGGAGGTTTACTTTATACCTCAGACTTGTATTTCTGTCCTTTCTATGTCCCCTTTCATCTTTTCACCATTGTTTTTTTTCTTTTTGTCAAGCCCAAACTGTTTGCCTCCATGCTGCACCCTACTGTGCGTCTGCCATGTGCAATGGTATACAGCATAACTTGTCAATGCCAAAAGATTATAAACAAACTTTTGTTTTTACCAGTTTTTGATGTCTTTCACTCCCAGGTCTTCTTTGAAAACACCACCTACATCAAATATAAAGCACAAAATGGTATTAATAGCAATGTCTAATTACAAGAGAAGTATAAACACGAACTAGCCATAGATTTTTCAGTTCTTTCAAACCAAAACAGTTGCTCGCTACTCAGAGCCAAAATGAGCATCTAACAGCATTGTGTGCCAAAACAAGCTCTGGTTATATTGTCAGATGGAATTTATACATTCCCACTTTTAAAGCAAGGACTTTAGCTGGAAAAACAAAACAAAGAAAAATCATGCATATTTCAGTTCTTGATCCCTTTCCTTGCTCAACAGCACAACTTAAACAACAAACAACCCCAAATTACCTTGCAGAGCAACTTGATTGTTAAAATACCGTGGTGCCGTGCCATGAAATGTTTCCACTGGGAAAACAGAAAGAGTATCAGTCTGACATCTTTATCTCTGAGCAGGAGGAGGAGGGAAAGTTCGAACACGTCCTGATGACTCCTCGCTGATGTCTGCGGAATAATCTAGGCCCCTGGGGTTACGAACTGTGAGGTATATTTCAAAGTTTTTCAGGGAGTGCTACCAAGAAAACTAAAACGGAAGAAAGAAAGAAAAAAGAAACAGTAGGAAAGTGTTACTCTGAAGCTGGTCCTCAGGATCACAAGGCTCGGCTGGAAAATATATTTGAAAAAATTCAGTACTAGTTTATGGGGGGGGGGGGGAGTCTTTTTGAGTGCCTGAGAAACACTAGCCTCTAGTAGTGCTTTCACTGTGAACTCTTTTTTTTTTTTTTTTTTTTTTTTTTTTTTGGAGAAGAGGAATGCCAGGTGGTCAGAATCCATTTTAATTTTGTCATTCCTTATGGGACCGCATCTGTCAAAACAAAAGCCCTGAGGGAAAAAAAATCTAATCAGATTTCAAGGACTTGATTTTTACTAAACCTCCACACAATCTGTAACTGTACTCCACATAAAATCTAACTTTTGTTTATTATTAAACCATACTCATCTATTCAGTTCAGTTCTTTTTACATTTTTCTGTTTTTTCATGTTTCAGCAAAGAAGCTAATGTAACCACACTTGAATAAACTTAGATGGAAAATGCAGTGTATAAAGTCAAATTTATGAAAAGGATAATTATATCCTGAAGTCTAACCCTGACATGTAACTCCTTTCGTGGCTGAAGCAAAGTTAGAAAACAGAAGTTATTAGTATGTTAGTTCTAAAAAAGGGCATGGTACTTTACCAGTAGTTCGTTGTCAGAATGCAAAGCCAAATGTCTCTCCTTCTCCCCAAGTTTCCTTAGACTGCGGGAGCTTGATACAAGTAGACAGCTACTCTGCTTCAGCAGTGACAAATGTTTTTAGCAAATGGGTCTGCAATTTCTAAGCAAAAGCTTTCCTCAGAAACTTTGAAGTTACTGTTTTAAACCCACATAATCTGAGAGGTCAGTTGCAGTAAAGGATTGTGGGATGTGTCAGAAGTGCAGTTTGTCTTTTTCTCTGCCATAATTACTAGGCAGCGCACGTGCTGGGCGCAGCAACCAGACGAACAAGTGCCACCTTGCTTCTTATTGAGAAGCGTAGATGAGGACGTCTCTGACGTGAAATTCTCACAAAGATGCAAAAAAAAAAAAAAAAAAAAAAAAAGAAAAACCCTAACCCTAACCCTAACTTATTTTATCAACTGGCTATATACTGTAACAATCTTTAAGATCAAGAGGGCCCTTCTGTACAAAATAGCACCCTGAAATTTGAAGCGATGCCCTCAGGCCACCGCTACATTGTACCAAAGTAGACTCTCTAATTTCAGTGGGAGTGTACAGTGATATTTAAGGGTTCTGTAATGTGGTTTTAGACATTTAAATGTACAAAAACTTTTATAGCAGCTTTTTGTCAGATAGCTGGTATGTGCAATGTGTTGTTTTTTTTTTCCTCAGGAAAGGTTGTTCTCACGAAATGCTGCAATTATTCACACAGCAATTGGACTGTAACGGTGCAGGACCGTTTGGCGTTTAAACACCCAGTAACATCTCCTGTTTCTGTTTAAGAAAGGTTGAAAGCCGACTAAGCATGCTTGATTTATCAGTCTTATGCCTAGCGCTTACTAATTTAGGCTGTAAGGTCTGCAAATTTATTATTTTAGCTTGAACCATGAGCAATTACAACATTAAGAAAAAGTGCATAATATACTGCTTAGTGACTTATGAAAAGTGTCTATTTAGCCATATTGTTATTACTATTCTTTAGTTTATTTATTTATTATTTAAATGTTTTCCAGTTTTGCATTCCAATTACTTGTTACTGTCGAGTAGATTTTAATTAATTTTGTTCTTAGACATCTGACTTTCCAGGCTATATTCCTGGCACTGTTACTATAGGGTATATATTGCATGCGTGGAAAACATTCCAATGATAGATAAAGCAATATCATTTATACATTATGTTAAGATGTATTTATTCTCAAGTCTTCAAAAGAAAATTAAAACAACTAGTGAACTGCATTGGAAATAAATGGTCCAGTTAATATCGTGAATGTGATTAAATAGTTGAATCAAAAACAGATAATAAAATGCACATTGAATTGGGAGGGGGTGGTGAGCAAAGCAGAGTTGCCTACCAACAGTCCTAATTGAGGAAATGTCGTGGCGTTTACTGTGTGTACACTGCACCGCCAACCCCCCCCCCCCACCCCGAATAGCACATTCCTGGTCCTGACCCAACCCAGAGTGTGCAATGAAATTCTGAATGATTTCCACACCATACAGTGTGCCTGGCGAGTCCAGTAACCAGCCACTTCTGTCCCTGGTGTTCCAACTTGGTTTACAGATGAATGTTTCATAATTCAAGCTTTTGAAATTGAGCAGGATGGGTTGAAGATGTGTTAATGAAGCCTCAGCTTAATCAGCTTTAAAATTCACAGTGATTAATCACTAATGTGTGTATTTAACCGAGCTGGGATAGAAAGGGAGGCTTGGTGGTTAAGTGGTTAAAGAAAAGGGCTTGATACCAGGAGTTTCAAATCCTGGCTCAGCCATTGACTTACTGTGCGTGACCCTGAGCAAGTCACTTAACCTCCTTGTGCTCCATTCTTTGGATGAGATGTAAAACAAACAAGGTCCTATTGGAAGTGACTCTGAAGCAGCAATTGTTGATGCATAGTTCACCCCCTGGTCTATAAGTTACTTTGGATAAAGGTGTCTGCTAAATGACATTGTTAGTAATAATAATAATAATAAAGAAACATTGCAATGTGAGCATTCCCCACATTGCTCAGGAAAACCAATCAATCTGGTCCAGAGAGGCCTTCCCCTTAAGAAGAAGTTTTAGTCTCTGTGCCCATCCAATCTTACTGTATGTCAAGGTTCTGGGGATTCAAAGCTTTATACTAAACAGCAGTTCTGCCCTGCCATGTCTGTATTCTCTTCTTGATTGTCCTCTATATAAATAAACAATTTCTTGACAATGAATCAACTCCTTCATTAAAATGCCAGCCAGTAAGCCTGTATGGCCTAAATGGATTTCATATGTGTCTTTATGTGGTCCTGGAAGTTAAAGCTATACTTTGGCACACTTTAGGTTATCTTTAAAAAAAAAAAAAAGAAAGAAAAAAAACATGCTCAGTGTAAATAATTTACATGCAGCACTATATATAAATAATATAGGGTTTATATCACAGTGAAAGCAATTAAAATCGTTTATTTTTTGTTGAAGTTTAACACCAGTTCATGTTCAAGTTGTAAGGGTGGGAGAAACAGAGTGTGACTGTGTTGACGCTGTCACAGGCCTACAGCAGTTAGCTGTTGGTGGTTAAATTGTGCCACCTTAAAAGTATTTTAATAACCCCAGCCTGCTCAATGACTAACTGCAGGTAAAGAGTGAGCCTATCTACCACAACAGTGTTTAGGTGGATGGAAACAGGCATTGAATGTCTTCATTGGGAGGACCTGTTTTAATAACACATCCACCACACCCAGTATGTAATACAATGGTTTCACACCCAGTATTTAATACAATGGTTTCATACCCAGTATATAATACAGTGGTTTTCCTTTTGTTGGTTTAGCTGTACTACACCTCTTCCCCTTTAAAAGTAACAATAGTTAGGAAAAGGTTGTATTAGAGGGTATAGAATTATATTTAATTCAATAGCCTCCTGCAACAAGCCATTGCATTTATGCCTTTATAGATTGTTCCAGACATCTGTATGATTGGTGTGCAGCACGGTACAGATAGTACTGTTCGTGTTTGTTGCAACCAGCAATTTGGCACTGAAACGTGTTTATTTGTCGTACATGAATGTATGGTTTACATTGTTAAATTATAGCTTATTTTTTGTGCAAATGCTAATTTTATCCAAAATCTAGATTTGTGTAGGACAAGGTAGAAACCCGATGTTACACTCGTGAAGAAGGGGTTAGAGAGACCCAGCAAGGGGATGGTCTAATGGAGCTGTCCACTGGTTTCTTATAGGTTCTGGGCTCCTTCTCAGGAAGTAATGCTATATTGTTGAATAATGGTTGGTATTGTACTTAAACCATGTGGGGTTTATTAACAGCCCTATTTTTGTTGGATCAGACTGATTGATTGAAAAAGCATATCAACACAAGGAAGGAAAAGACAGCAGGAATAGTAATAAAAATGCTTCTAATAGTGATTATTTTGGTAAAAGTCCAGCATCCAGTCTCTTTTGAAGGGGAAAACAGAAATGTGAAGTGCATGAAACAAACAACTCTGCAACCAAATGATCAGTGGTCTTATTTTACTGCCCTCGATTTAGCCAAGTACGGTATAAGTTTCTGACCTGCACTGGAATTTATTCAGATCAACAGTTTATTCAGGCCAACATCTGCTCTTAAATGATGACTCCTCATAATCACGGTTAGGGAGGTCATTGCTTGATAAATAAGGCTTTGAAAATATTTGGAAACATTCCAGATAGGATAATGCAAGTTTATCTAAACAGCTTATTCCAAGATGCTGATGAGAGGGAAAGCATTCACATAAGGTTGCCGTACGGAGTATTTATTTTTAGTGCAGATGCACCTCTGCATACAGTGCTGTACTCTGTACAAGCATTAACTGCCAAGATCTTTTATTTTAGAGGATTTTCTGATCACAAAACAAAATGTGCTCTGTTGTTCCCTTGGAAGTTTTCCTAATGCATACAGTAGATGGATGGAATTTCCTTCTACAAACTTTTTTTTAAGATCAAACACATTCTTGCTGTACATCACACCCACTCAGCTACTAAAATGATTAGTTTCCTCTATTTTCCAAAGCGACTTTGCTTTGGTCACCCCACGGCACTCATTTTGATCTTTGTCAGGTAACGGACTTGCGTCACATGGCTCGCCAGCACCTACTATTAGCTTGGTATCCAAGTCTGCTTGGCCCTGCATGCTTAAATTCAGAGATGCAATTTATCAGAATGTCGCAAAAATCAGCAATGCAGGCAAATTGCTTTCATTATGTTTCAATTGTTTTTGATCCTCAGAGAAATGTAGTAATTTTAGTGATGAATGTGTTTGTTCTACTTTTGGCATTTGAGGAGGGAGAGATAGAGGCAAATAGAAGTTTGCCATTTCTGAATCGTTTTCGAAGTGGGACCCTGTTATGGTGCAGACAGTTTATATAATATTTTTTGAAAGCCCAGGTTGGTCTTGTGCTGTCCTATTGGTCAGTTTACACTTGAGAGCCATAGCTGTTAGCTTGGCAAGGATATAAACTCAAGATATGGTGTTCTTAGTTGCCACAGCTCGGGTGACACAACATTTTCTGATAATGACTTTTTAAGGATAAAGGAGATAAGTTAAAAAGTTAATAAAGCTTATGAACGTTTCATCAAAAATTGCACATATTAAAATCTGGCCTGTCTGGTAACCAGATGTTGTTTTTTATTTAATAATCAGATTATTGAGTTCAACATTTTTTAAAAGGTTCTTTCGTAATAAACAACCTGACATATTTGCTCACAGTTCTTTACAATATCCAGTTGAGTTACTGTTTTCATATTTGTAACTAATGGCAAAGGAAGGAAAGATTATTACTAGTTTTTAAGGGAAGGTAATGAGAATATGTGAATTGTAAGAGTGGAAAGTTTTCTGTGATTTGTGTCTGTTGTCACAATACTGTGCACACGTCTGCTGGCTCCATCTGTCATGACGTTGCTTGAGACCTGAGCTGTGTTTCCCGATGGTGTTTTGTTGCACCCCTGATTCTGCCCATTGGCCTGTCTGCTTTCCCATAGTTGTTGCTGAATAGTTGCACATAAATCTCACACAGCATCAGTGTGTGTCAGTGTATGTCTTGTACAGTAGTTCTATTCAAATAGTGTACAACATTGACAACATTTAAAAAAGTATTGCTTTTTGTTTTTGTGTGAGCCTTTCTTGGGCACTGGAAGCATTAATGAATCTTATTGTTTCTAGGCTTCAATTCATTGTTCATTGCCCCTTTTTTGTGTTTATTGTTTCTATTGACCTTAATTCTCTTGCAAATATACAATGTTAACTGCCACATTCAGTCTTACTGGCAGTTTATACACACTGTAAAATAGAAGTGGGTCTGGCAGGAATATAAAACACAGCACAAGAAAGAGCCAACCTACCAGACCAAGAATGAAGACCACAACAGAAAAGGCATCAAATGTTCCATTTAGCTTTTAAAATCAAACCGAGCAAACTTTGTGCAGTTTAGCTGTGAGGTTTGGTATTTACATGGTTCTGTTTGGAATTTTCATGTTTGTGATCAAAAATATACAGTGCAGTTCACCCTGCAGAATTACAAGAGCTACTCTTATAAGAGCTGCTCAGATAAAGCAGATTTAATACAGTTTAGGCTGCAGCCCTGTCACCCTTAGTGCTCCAAAACCATGCCAGATCCTTTCTCTTCAGTGTAGGTCATCTGGGGCATCAAATTGGCAGGTTAGTATATCAACTTCAAGAAAGTTAATGTTCACCTAGTAAACCAGTGGGTACTCCTAAATTCAGTACCTTTTGGGTTTCAACTTCGGGTGTGTGTATAAACTCTGTGTCTGCTATAGATCATTTTATTTACTGTACTTGTAAATATACAGTTTTAAATTAAACAGTACAAGTGCAAATAACAATTTGTGCAGATTTACATTGGAGACCATCTCATCTCTGAGCCATTCCTTCAATAATTGTTGTATAGGTAATTGTAGATAAATAACATGATACACCCTGTTCCTCTTAAATATGCTTTGTAAGTATAGGCACAAAGTGCATTGCAATCTGCAAACCATCTTTATTGTAACGTAACTTTCAAAATTATAAAATGTAATTAGTCTCTGTATCACCCAAAGACAGCTGATATCTCTTATTTTGTAGCTATTTTTTCCACAACACAAGCATTTGCTTTTAACAAATGGGAGAGTGCCATGTGGTTCCACTTTCATGCTTTAGACAAAGCTTGTAATTTGTCCAAAAAATAAAAAACACACACAAATATCAGTCAGGATTTACATTTTTTTTTTTTTTAGGAAATTATATCTGGATAACATTTACTTTAATAGTCTGTAAAATCGCTCCCCCCCTTCCCCGTCATTTTTATTACTCAAACAGTTTTCATTTATTTCTAAAGATCTTTCCACCCTGAGTGATGTAAAGTTTGGAAACCATAAGAGAAAACATGCTATATACAAGTACATGTAAATTATTATCTTGTCAGAACAGCATGGTTTATAATCTGCAGACAGGGTTTACTTTTGAGGCCATATCAGCTGCCTCTTGCACCAAGTTGTTTGCATCAAGACAGAATAACCTGTGCTTCTTTACAAGTTTTGTTTTTCTTTAACTTTTGAAAGTTTGTTTAACTAGGAAAACTAATCAATTACAGCAATCATTTTCACCCATTATTCCATTCCAAAACCCTGAAAAGACGGTTTAAAAGTAGATGTGTATAAGTTGAAAATAAATAAATGAAGGTTTTTTTTTTTCTAATACGTGCACGTTCTTGGCAGATGAGCGTTGGTCTTAACTTGCTTGCTGGTGTTAGAGGGTCTGTATTTGAGTTGCTTAGTCTCCTAGTGGATATTTGTTTAAGCCATGCAATGCACAGTGTAGACAAGAATCAACTCATGGGGATTAACAGTTGCAATTTCTTTTATCATTGGTTTTGTATGGGAGTGTAATAGATTTATCACAATAGACGCATCATCTGGAACCAAAAAGCCCATTGTAGCATTTTGTTAATACAGCATTAATACATTTTTAATCCTTCACCCTCATTAAAGGGATAAGTAAGGCTTGTTTGCAGAATCAAGAAACACAGATCTGTTTGTTTGACTAGTAATGGAATAGCAAAAGGATCAGTTAAGAGAGATGCATTTAGTTGCCTTTTGGCGTGAAGATGTTTTAATTGCAATCTGCACTTTGTTTACTAAAGTTCTGTTCCAATATAGAGCAAAGAGAGAGCATATCTACCAAAACATCAACACCTTTACTACTACACTTGTCCATTAACATGTGACACTGTACACCAACCGTGTTATTCATTCATCTTCTCTTTCTCCATACTTACAGTAGGACCCCTGGTTACATCGTTTACATGCTCCCTGCTATTCTTATGATCCATGGAGCATATGTTTTCTATAGATGCTTGGGGAAGTAAAACCTGGTAACCATAGCCTCGCTTGGAGCTCCTTTCATCTGGTGGTGAGGGGTCTGCTGTGTTCTGCTTTAAAATAAACCAGGTGAGTGGACCAAAGAAGTGGCTTAGGGGTCAGGAGGAGAACCAATTCATCTCTCTGGAAGCCTCTGAAAGGTGGGTCTGTCCAGCATTAGACACTTCCCTTCCATAGGCACTCTGCTGCAGTAACCTCCTGTAAAAAACCCAGTCTGCTCTTTGTAGCTCCCTAGAGAATACAGCTGGAGTCCTGTGTACATGTGACCTCTCCTCCATCAGCATAAAAAAGTACCATAGAGAAACAGAATTTAAAAGATGAAAGCTTATCAAGAAATTAAACCTGGTGCCATGAAATGTTAATGTGTTACAGGGAGCATGATGTGTAAAGGGGGGGAGGGGCTTACATGACCTTTTTATTGAGAACATACACATTTTGTAAAAGCTTATAAAAACCTTCTGTAGGGAATGTCTGCATTGCTTTGTTGTCCAGTTGAAGAAGTAGGCTGGGACTTCTGTGGCTTTGTTCACAAAGTTTGCAGAACTCTGTCAGTGAACGATGTTTTCTTACTGTTTCAGAGACTCGCAAAGCCAGGCCAAGAAATAAAGATGCCAGATAACACAAATTGCAAATAATTGAAATACAGATCATTTGGTAATAATACAAAAATGTTATTATAATAAAGTTGTGCATATCAATTGAAAGTAACAGTAAAGAAAAAAAAATCACCTCAGTGATTCGTTCTAGTTGGTCATGTGTCATTTGAAATTAAACAGAATTATAAAAAAATTATAAAATAGTGGCCTAATGTTTTTTGTCAGAAAGTGGTATTTTACACATGCATTTCGCACTGCTAACCACACTGGCCTTATTTAACTACTGGAAGTAAGATTCTATTGAAACTGCTTAATCATTCAATATGGTTTCTTTAAGTGCTTTCCACAATTGCATTTTGGCTGACGTGCAGAAAGTGAATTCTGAAGAATGAGCATGGCTATGCTTGCCCTGCTGTAGCAGCAAGTTGCGATGAAGGGGATGGTGCATTTCCAGTCACAAAGCTGGGAAAAGTTGCAAATTGGCATAAAAAACGAGGAGCTGGTTTTGCTCACCTACCTCTTCAGTGCAGCCCCGGTGTAATCTAGCACAGGTAATCTTCATTCACTATTTTTTTTTTTTTTTATTATGTGTGCTTAGTAATCAGTTGGTTGAGATGGTGTAGCATTACAAAATGCCTGTGCCAAATGTGCTCAGTCCAAGCTCTCTATTACAGAATTCCTTTATCAAAAGGAGATCAGCAAAGTGTACCTTGTCTGATTTTTATATAAGTCAGGAATTTAGACAGCTAGTCGTTTAATTGGCACTTTGTGTCAGACTCGTTGATGTCTTCCATAATAAGGCACCTCCTGACCTAAAGGTACGGTAGCGGATACACCTGCTGATGTAATTGAGAAGTGCAGAAGAATGCCCTGAAAGAACAGGAACAGGCAATGACACACTGCAGTAAACCCGTTCAGGGTTAGAGATGGATTTTAAATAGGTTTCATAAAAAAGAACAAGATATGTGTCGTCGGCATGCATAGTCAAAGATAAACCGGAAGAAAGGATTTTGTCTTTAATAAAGCAACACCATTAATCAAATGGGCATCATGTAGTTTTCACTATTGAATAGTTCAATAGAAATGCTCTAGAAGTATTCAAACATTAACAAGATCTAAAGCGGAGGGCTGAATGACAGATCCGTTATTTAGCAGAATGTATTAATGCTATTATAAACTAATTTTGTATTAATATATCTAATTTATACTGTACTTTATACTTTAAACTAAGCTTTACAGTGACACCTGCTGCTAGATAATGGTGAAATCTGAACTTGGCTTCTATGCCCTTTGAGGCGGCTATACAGTAACAACATTGTCTGCTGGCCTTTTCCAAATTGCAAGCTGACACAGCACCACCACCTTGGCATTAGATTCTGTACTAGTACTGTTTAAAAAACAAACTCTGGAAAGAGCTTCAGCTTAATCCCCTCCCCCAAGTGCCTACAAACATTTGGTCAGGAAGTCAGAAAGGAAGTTTTAAGACATTTGGCAATCTGTTTCTCCCCACATCACATATTGGGATATCGATAAAGGCGCCAGTATTCTGATATAGTCCACAAACAGCTGGAGTATGAATCTAACCCTATTCAGTGACTGTACAGTGAAAAGAAGAAAAATAGGACATTGTTAATAAACGAGGGTATTTGCAATATTGTGAGCACCAAATTATTATTATTTTTTCAGGGGGGAATAAAACTTGTTGGTGACTGTGTTAATTAGGTTTGATCTTTTTAAAAGTAGTTGTTTTTAATGTTGCTTGCTTTTTTTTTTTTTTTTTTTTTTTTTTGCATCTGATTTTGATTTTGAAAAACCTCAGTGGTTTAGGGTTTACATTATATATCCAACTTTTTTTTTTTTGTAAACAAAGACTATTCAGTACCAGTCACTGTTTCAGTAGGTCTTGCAGATTTTCCTTGGGGTGGGGTCTCAGTTAGACTTTTGCAGAGAATGACATGCCATTATATAAAAAAAAAAAAATAGTTACACCACCAGGATTCTTATAGCATGTAAGTGGTTTTGTAATGTGGATTGGCTACTGTGGCACTGTTTATGTAATTGAAGTAGTTTGTTGTGTACCTTTTTTTCATACCTAGTTTGTTACTAATTAATTGATATTCTTAATATTCTCACAACATAACAGTGGAATTCAGCATCATCAAATAGCTTCATTTGCAGTAACAACGATATTGGACAGAGATTGAACAACTATAACTTTTTAAAAAAAAAAAAAATATGTAGAGGGCAAGAAGACATATCAGAGACATTTAAATGGTCATAATACTTAATGTGATGTGACAGCGGATTTGAAACTAAGGAAAACAAACTCCTAGTCCGATTTCAAAGCTCAATCTTCAATGTGAAACACGAAAGAGTTTAACAATGAGGGTCTAACGCAGGTGTTACTCTGTTGTTTTTAGCAGTTTGGAGGCTTGACCGATTCCTGTCAAGTTCGTAATGAAATGAACGACGCCGATAAATATTTCCAGTCAAAACTGTTGTAGAACAGGTTAATATTATTACAACTGAAAGTGCATAATGCACTAAATGTCTTGAATGCAAAACTGAAAAAAGAACAGAAGAAAATACAGCTCTTGTGTCAACCAATCAGAAATGTTCTGCACCTCTATGGTACCTTTTTCCACTTGGCATTGTAGATCTTTTTAAAAACTATCCATCACTTACCTTATAATCAGTAAAACAGAAACTGTTGGTCAACGTGCTGCTGCAATTCAAAAGTGTTTGCCTAGCTTTTCCCAATGTAGTGGAGTTTTTTTTTTTTTTTTTTTTTTTTAGACAAAGGGGTCCTGTTCTTAAATATTACTTTTTAAAATATATATTGACCATACAGTAATACTGACTGAACGTGTGGGTGCATATTAATGGTGTCTCGGTGGTAAATTTATATTGTTTTACAGGCCCCTTATTTGTTCCTTGAGCTCACGCTTTGAATCTCTTGCTGTGTATCAGGCGTTTCTAAAGTATTGATGACCTGTGCAGTTACAAGGAGGTTTTTTGTTTTAGTTTCTAAAGTTCAGTCTAGCTTATAATAATGTATCCAATGGATGATGAGTTATTAATACATGCTATGTTATTCCATGTGATTGGTGCTGATGTTTTCAAATCATATGTTATTATTTTGCAGGAGAAATATCCCAGCATTGTTAGACTGCCAGAAGGTTGCAGTGCTGAATATATGGTTATCCAGAGTCCAAAACTTCCAGGGTAAGGACAGCAAATTATTTTGAAAGTGTTGGTACACTGAGCAACACCATGCTAGATAAGTAACTTTGACAAAATAATAGATTTTCTGTCTTGATCGTTTGAGTGGAAAGTAATTCTCCCCACAGCCAGTGCAATCTGAGTACAGTACTGTAATATAACTGCATTAT